>NC_091951.1:255766101-256088601 GCF_031021105.1 Erythrolamprus reginae
CCCTCAGAGAGGGCCTCTGAGTGGTGTTTAATTTAATCCATATATAAACAACATATAAAATTGATATAAAAATATTAAAATTAGTTTAAGATTATTGTTTAAATTATACCATTATAAAATTACATTCAAAATCTTTTAAATATAATAACCAGAATTGGGGGACAAAAGTACTGTACATGTACACTTATAATGAAGCCAGTATAATATTGAAACTCCTTATTTTCTGAAGCTATGGTGCTGGAAAAACAACTCCAATTCCGTGCTAGTCTGAAAAGAAGGGCTTGTCCCAACTCTTGCTGATTATGTATATAATAGAATAGAATATAAATTTTTTATGGGCCAAGTGTGATTGGACCCACAAGGAATTTGTCTTGGTGCATATGCTCTTAGCGTACAGTAGTCCCTCGCTATACCGCGCTTCACCTACTGCGGCTTCACTTCATCGCGGGTTTCCGAGGAAGCCGATCGGCAGATTTAAACAGCCCGCCGAACTCGATCGGCAGGTTTAAAAAAAAAATAAAAAAATCTAAAATTGTAAATACTATATTTAAATACTGTATCTAAAATAAATACTGTGTGGGAAGGGTTTATAAACACTTAAAACAATGAAAACTTACCAAACAATTACAATATAAATACTTAAATAAGTACTATCAGTCGATAAATTCCCCATCGCGGATTTCACCTAACGTGGCCAGGTCTGGAACGTAACACCAGCAATAGGTGAGGGACTACTGTACATAAAATAAAAAGATACATTTGTCAATAATCATGTGGTATAACACTTAATGATTGTCATAGGGGTCAAATAAGCAATGAAGAAACAATCAATATTAATAAAAATCTAAGGATACAAGCAAGAAGTTACAGCCATACAGAGCTAAGTGGGAGGAAAAGGATGATAGGAATGATGAGAAAAACTAGTACAAATAGAAGTGCAGATTTAATAAAAAATCTGACAGTATTTAGTGAATTATTTGTTTAGTAGAGTGATGGTGTTTGGGGAAAAACTGTTCTGGTATCTAGTTGTCTTGGTGCGCAGTGCTCTGTAGCGACATTTTGAGGGTAGGAGTTGAAACAGTTTGTGTCCAGGATGCGAGGGATCAGTAAATATTTTCCCTGCCCTCTTTTTGACTCGTGCAGTAAACAGGTCCTCAATGGAAGGCAGGTTGGCAGCAATAGTTTTTTCTGCAGTTCTGATTATCCCATGAAGTCTGTGTCGGTCCTGTTGGGTTGCAGCACCAAACCAGAGAGTTATAGAGTTGCAGATGATAGACTCAATGGTAAATTCTAATGGTAAAATATATAGCAAACATAGGAGGGACAGACATTTGAATACTTAATAGCAATAGCATTTCAGTTTAGATACTGCTCCACAGTGCTTTTACTGTGGTCTACAGAGTCAGCATCTTGTCCACAACAATCTGGGTCCTCATTTTACTGACCTCAGGCGGATGGAAAGCTGGGTCAACCTTGAGCCTGGTGAGATTCAGACTGCCAAATTGCAGGCAGCTGGCATGCAGTACCACATTCTAACCACTGCGCCATGGCAGCTCTAATGATGCATATTTATACTGTATATACATTATGTATCTCATTTCAATTATAGTCCAGTAGCATCAATGTTAGGTTCACCTTTCCCACAGTATATTGAGGATTTCCCCCCCTCAACTGCTTCATTGAATGAAAAGTATCCTGTGAAAACATTATCTCCTCAGGGAGTAGGATATACCGGTATTGATAGTTTGCTGCGTTCAGCTTTGGGAACAACTGTCTCATTTGTCCAGTGTACAAAATGACACTAAAAATAATGAAAAACAGGAGTTGCTCTTTCCTAAGCTACTTTCTTAATAGGGCTTTAAAAAATGCTTGCACTGAGTCAGAACTTGCAGATGGAAGAATCTGAGTCCCTTGCATTGGCTGACAATGTATTAATTTACTAGGCCGCCTGATTTATTCTCCTTTCATATCATTTGCAAATCCGTGGGGTTTTGCAGCATCCAACTATGCAATGCAAATTGGCCTCAGATCTCTTGCTGCTAACTTGGAAGTGCCTTTCCTTCATAATATAGCAAGTAAAGGAGTTATCTTTGCACAGCGATTACTTTTCAAAAGCGTATTTTATTGCAGCACATAACTGCTATCATTTGGTTCTAGAACAGTTTGACAGAAGCTTGCATCTAGGTAAACATTTTATTTACTTGTTTGTGTATGTTGGCATTTTCCCTCTGCTTTAGGGGGAAAAAATAAAACCTCAGTCTGGTTGCAATGCAATTTGGTATGCATATAGTATTGCCTTAATTCAATCAACCTAATAAAATCCCTTGTCAATGCAATAGCAATAGATAAGACGTTTCTAAAATGGGTATTCTTGTCTGAAAATTTGATTTCATAACAAAATACGGCACACTTATTAGTTAGGGAAACAAAGAACTGGCTTCTAGCTATAATAAGTGGCAATCCCAAACAAAAGTCTTCAAATTCCATTCTCTTGCATTCAGATTAAAACAATTCTTTAAAACTAGATCCGTTATTTAATAACTGTCACCACATTTAATAATAAACACCAGCCAATAAGGAGTATCTTGCTAGATGTTTTTCTCAATCATATTTTTTTGGTTTTTCAATCTACATGGGCAGTTAATACAACTAAAATACCCCACCTAAACATTTGCTTACCATTTCATAGGAACCCCAGAGACATTTGGCACATTATTCCTAATGGGTTTGTCATCAACTCAGGAAGCTCAAACTGCCCAAGGAGCTGCTGATACATTTCTACAGAGGAATTACTGAGTCTATCATCTGCATCTCTATAAATGTCTGGTTTGGTTCTACAGTCCAACAAAACAGACACAGACTTCAGAGGATAATCAGAACTGCAGAAAAAACTACTGCTGCCAACCTGTATATTGCATGAGTCAAGAAGAGGGCTATGAAAATATTTACAGACACTTCATATCCTGGACACAAACGGTTTCAACTCCTACTCTCAAAATGACGCTATAGAGCACTGCGCACCAAGACAACTAGACACAAGAACAGTTTTTTCCCCGAATGCCATCACTCCGCTAAACAAATAATTCCCTCACCACTGCCAAACTATTCACTAAGACTGCACTACTATTACTATTAGTCTTCTCATTATTCCTATCGCCCATCTCCTCCCACTTACGACTGTATGACTAACTTGCTGCTTGTATCCATACAATTTATATTAATAGTGATTGCTTCCTGATTGCTTATTTGTGCCCTAGGACAATCATTAAGTGTTATACCTCATGATTCTTGACAAATGGATTTTCCTTTTATGTACACTGAAAGCATATGCACCAAATACAAATTCCTTGTGTGTCCAATCACACCTGGCCAATACAAAATTCTGTTCTGTTCTGTTCTCTTCTCTTCGAGTTGACGCGATCCAACCCTACCCTACTACCCTACCCTATTCTACTCTCTAGTAACTAGGGCTCCATAGTGATGGCCACATAAGAGCTTTTCAGTAAAAACCTGTTCTCATTCTGATGACTTACTTCTGTACATCCATGATAATCCTCCAGTAATACAGTTCCCAATCCATCTCAAAAGTCAAACATTGCATCTTCATTTCTCATTCCAAAAACAACTTTTTGATGTAGTCTCCTTCCTAAGATTCCATCTGTGAGAGCTGAGTTGCCATATGTCTACTTTCTTCTAAAAGCAACTAAATTACAAGTAAATCTCGACATATGACGACTATGAGTCCAACATTTCCGTTGTCAAGCATGACATTTATTGAGTGAGTTTTGCCCCATTTTATGACTTCTCTCACCACAATTATTAAATTAATCAATGCAGTGCTTAAGTTCGTAACCAGTAGTAGATTCCTATCAGTATGGTTGATGCCATTGCACCATAGCAAAAAATGAGCTCCGTTCACAGTGTGCATGTGCATCAGAGTGAGATTTTGCTTCTGTGAATGCGCAGGAAGCCAAATCTTGTGAGGGGATGCGTGCACAATTTTGGTGATTTTCTGCTTTTGTGCATGTGTGGAAGCAAAAAAAAAAAGCCCAAATCTCTCATGCATGCATGTCCCCTCATGAGATTTTGCTTTCTGTGCATGCGCAGAAGCAAAATCTTGCTCGGGCGTCTGTGCATGCTGTTCTGTTCACGGGCTTTCCGATAAATTCCAATCTCCAAAAAATTGCTCCTTAGAAGTAAAACACACTCTTTATTCACTCAAGCAGGATACATGAATGCAAATGTATAGAAAGCAGCATATGAAAGCAGAATTCTATCTCATTAAGAAACCAGCTTCAGCTTGGAGTCTGGGAAGCGTGCCAAAACTATGTCATTTATCACATTACTGAGATAACCCCTTTTTCATGATTCAAAACATAGGCAGAAGCTCACCGCATGTTTTTTGCTGCACAGAGATTTAGCATAGTAAGTCTGTTGAGGCAGAGATCATGATTTTTAGAAAGACTTTTTAGGCACAGTTTCTCGGCTCTTCCATGGAACGACATTGAGAGTCCATACCCCCATTTCCCATAGACCTTCCTTTATATTGCCTAGAAGTGACATCACACCTCAAAGAGCTATGAATTAATACATTTCACTCTGGGTCTCCTCTCACCTTCTAACCATTCTTCTATAGCATGGGTTAATCCAAGAGTCTTCCCCTAATATGTCTTCCCCACTGTCTGACAGAGACAAATCTCCCATTGTCACTTTATTTATTTTTATTTATTTTATTCATTTGTCCAATACACAAATAAATAGGAAGAAAAATAGACATGTGGTAATATATATAAGGGTAAAAGTGAACTTAGAGGAGAGGATATATGAAAGGAAGAGAATATATATGATAGGTGAAAGAAAGGAAGGACAATTGGACAGGGGACGAAAGGCACACCAGTGCACTTATGTACGCCCCTTACTGGCCTCTTAGGAACCTGGAGAGGTCGATCATGGAGAGTCTAAGGGATAAATGTTGGGGGTTAGGGGTTGACACAATTGAGTCCGGTAATGAGTTCCACGCTTCGATAACTCGATTGTTGAAATCATATTTTTTACAGTCAAGTTTGGAGTGGTTCGTATTAAGTTTGAATCTGTTGCATGCTCTTGTGTTGTTGCGATTGAAGCTGAAGTAGTCATTGACCGGTAGGACGTTGCAGCATATGATCTTGTGGCCAATACTCAAATCGTGTTTTAGGCGCCGTAGTTCTAGGCTTTCTAGGCCCAGGATTGTTAGTCTATTTTCGTAGGATATTCTGTTTCGAGTGGAGGAGTGGAGGGCTCTTCTGTGGACATTTTCAAGGGTGTTGATGTCTGAGATGTGGTATGGGTTCCAGACAGATGAGCAGTAGTCTAGAATGGGTCTGTCAAAAGTTTTGTAGGCTCTTGTGAGTAGTGTGAGATTGCCTGAGCAGAAGCTGCATAGGATCAGGTTAACAACTCTAGAAGCTTTTTTGGTGATATTGTTGCAGTGGGCTTTAGCACTTCAGCCCCCTCAGGCTCTCCCCAGTCACTTTCTGCCTCACTATCGCTCCCAGCTTCCTCAGGCAGCCCCCCTGGCCCAGGGTACCCTGAGGGGCCGGGTTCATCCTCTTCAGAATCAAGCATGACCTGAGGTGGACAAGCATCACTCACAACACGTGTAAACACAGTGCGCCTATAGTGGTGAGAGCAGCAACCCCCACCTGTTCGTAACGTGGTTGTTAAATGAATCTGGCTTCCCCATTGACTTTGCTTGTCACATTACTCAGGGACACTGCAATCGTCATAAATACGCCAAGCATTGACATTTTGATCACATGGCCATCACATGGCTATGAGGATGATGCCATGATCATAAGCAGTGTTCCCTCTATTTTTTTTTTCGGTGTGAGCAGAAAACATGGTCATAACAGTGTTCCCTCTATTTTTTTCCCCCGGTGTGAGCAGGAAGCGGCATGCAGCGACAGAGCCGAAGAAGCCGGGCAGGGCTTAGAGCTCACGGGGCGCCGGTTCCATCGCGCTAGCATGGAAAACTGTGGGCTGAGCTTGTTTTCCCCCCCGCGCCCCAGCGCGCTGCGTGCACTATAGGGAACATAGGTCATAAGTGTAAAAAATAGTCATAACACTTTTGTCAGCGCCTTTGTAACTTTTAACAGTCACTAAATGAACTAAGTTGAGGACTACCTTCAAGTTAGTTTTGCCTCCTCTTGCAGTTTTCTTGGTAGGTTACGAGAAGTGGTTTGCCAACATCTTTCTAGGACTGAGAGAAAGGGACTGGCCTAAGGTCACCCAGATGCCTTGTACCTAAGTTTGGACTACAAATCAATCTGCTGGTTTCTAGCCCAGTGCTTGCTTTATTTATTTATTTATTGATTGATTTGATTTGATCTGATTTGTATGCCGCCCCTCTCCGTGGACTTGGGGCGGCTAACAACAGTGATAAAAACAGAATGTAAAAATCCAATACTAAAACAGCTAAAAACCCTTGTTATAAAACCAATCATACATACAAACATACCATACATAAATTGTAGAAGCCTAGGGGGAAAGGAATATCTTAATTCCCCCATGCCTGACAGCAGAGGTGGGTTTTGAGGAGCTTACGAAAGGCAAGGAGGGTGGGGGCTATTCTAATCTCTGGGGGGAGTTGGTTCCAGAGGGCCGGGGCCGCCACAGAGAAGGCTCTTCCTCTGGGCCCCACCAAACGACGTTATTTAGTTGACAGGACCCGGAGAAGGCCCACTCTGTGGGACCTAACTGGTCACTGGGATTCGTGCGGCAGAAGGCGGTCCCTGAGATAACCACTATATGAGTTCAAAATTTATGTCTTACTTTCTACTTATATTTACCAGCTAACCAGAATAAAAATCTGTTTGAAGTTCTGGTGATACCGTGCAAAAAAACCCCTACCGTATTTGCAAAAGCACTTTTTGACACACACCTTACAAAGAAGGAAATTCATTCAGAGGGAGATCAAATAACCAAAGATCAAAGGGTCACTTAATCATCTGTCTTTGTAGTAATATATTGTTCATCTCTTCCTCTGGGTATTGTTGCTGGTAGTAAGGTTTTTTTCTTGTTACAGAGATTTATTTATTAACAGTGATATACAGTGATTTTATTTATTCAATAAAAACAGTCTCAAAATGTTCTTAGTGGAAATCACTCATTTTTATTTTTGCTGGATACCCATTACTAAATTTGTTGAAACGACTAAAATGATGTGTTGGTGATCTATGTTGATATGTTGATGTTTATGGCCAACGGTTTAATGAAATACCTTTTTGAAAAAAATGATTAAAGATAGACAAGGGTTTACTAGCAAAGCACCTGCCATTTGAACACATAGAAATATCAGGAAGCAGGAATTTAAGCATGTATTCTCTCTTTTATATTGTCTTCCACACATGGCCCCAGAATTATTCACCCGTATCTTAGTTTTAGATTGTACAGTGTAATCTCTGTTGTGGGGAAGATCTTTGACCCAAATTAGATAATACATTTATTATTTCTTTAAGATTTTGGTTTTAAGTCAAAGAAAAATGTTCCCTCATACAATGGGGGCGGTGGGGGGGGGGAATCTTACTTCCTGATGTCTAGGTACAGGTAGAGTTAATTCTTTTCTGTTGATCCATGTCAGTGGCCAAAATCCATACTATACTAAGACTGACAATTGGTGTCTTTGAGGATCACCTTAATTTGTAAGGTCTGTTTTTGCTCAAGAGTACCTTTGTCTTTTGACCCTTCAGTGTTGTCACCATTACCCTATCCACTTTGAATCCATTCAATTCATCATTTCATCCATTTATTTGTACTTTTGATGTGATTTTGTGGAACCGAGGGCTGCATCTTAAGGCTGGGATTAGAAGCCAGCTGCAAATTGCTCTATGGCAGTTATGAAATCCATTCCCAGATGATAATGTAACAATATTATAGACATTTATCAACATGGAGATAATCCGATTACGTTATATAACTCAGGTTTTATGTAGGTTGATGAATGTCGGAAATTTCTTTGCCCTCTACTTTCTGCTTCTTATTTCACTGTTACTAATAATGCATTTCTCTCTCAAGGTTTGAGATTTTTATTTTCAAGGCATGCAAATATTCAACTTTTGTATAATCTCATATATCATCATTCCTTGCTTATATCTTCAGAACATGATTGGTTTTTTGCCCATCCAAATGTTGATTTGAAATCTGCACTAGAAAGATTTTTTTTTTAAATGTAAGTTTTTATTTTTAAAAGAAGAACACTTTTATCACGTGACTGCAATTTAATGCAGGCTTATTAGGCATGGCAGGGTTTCAGTTTGGAAAGAGAAAAGGCAATTTTGGAGTGTGAGTGAACACTCATGTTGCCTCTGTTAGCAGTTCATTACAAAAAATTTAGGATTTAATAAGGTTTATTACTGTTATTCCAGTTACATATCCAAGGGAAGATGCATCAAATAAACATGTCTAGCCTTAATTTTTTTTGTCATTATTTCTGTTAATTTTAGGCATTTTTTCTCTCCACTTTATCACCTCCAGATATATTAGGACTACTGCTCCCAGAATCCCCAGTATGGACTTTGAGTACCAAAGCAAGTGGTGCTTTTCATTATAATTACTCTGGCAAGTGATTTCTTGTCATCTGGGTGGAATAATGATCTCCCACAGCACCTTTTTGTCTAACATCTATTTTCCTATTGCTTGTGATAAATTGTGAGCTTGCATCCAAGACGACAAGTGTTCTGTTTCCCTGTCTATATTAGGTACCATTGTTTTACTTTATTCAACAGCTACTTATGACTGCTGTGCCAGCATGTTTAAATTCTTTCGATAGGACTCTGAGTGTGAGGGACAAGGAATACAGAATAATCACGTTTTCAGATCCGTAGGGAACTTCATATATTAAGCCACTTCTTTAAATAAAAAAATCCTTTGAGTGTATATCTCACCAGTCCTCTTGGATTTTAAAGTTTAAAAAGAAGAGTGTAATTGTATTGGGACTGTAGAGGTGGGTAGCCTGCAGAACACAGCACACAAACAGCTTCCTGCATTTCAACCTGCCCTGTGTTTTGGGGCAAAGTAATAGGCAATTGAATTTCTAGAGCAAGTCTGGAAATCAAGTGCGTGGCTGCATACTTATGCAGAACAAAATTCCATTGAACTTGATGGGTATTTTTGAGCAGACCTGAATAGACTGCACATTGTCCAATTGATTTTAATCTGTTCGATTCACTGTCAGAAGAATGGTCCAGGCATAATGGTAATTTGTTGAGAAGTCTGAAGAAATATTAGTTGCTTTTGCATATTTTCCAATAACCGCGGTGCCTTCATATCTCCTGGTAACTTTTAGTGGCTGGAATCAATTACTGTTATTTATGACAAAGTTATTTTGTACTTTAGAAGGGTTTTGTTTTATAGGAGATTGTTACCCATCTTCAACCTTTCAAATGGATGTTGTGGGAGAAAATATATTATTCAAGGTTCAAGAGTTGGCTGTTAATTTATTGCACAACTCACTTAAATCAAGTCCAGGCAGAAAGTCTAACCAGACTTTCCAATCATCTCAAGGTGATTTGTACAAATCAAAAGGGAACTGATTAATAGTAGTAGCATATTGGTAACAAAAATATAGCAGCACTTATGCCCATGAATTTGGCTGACCTATATGCAAATTATTTATACCCAAGCACAAATATCTAATAGGACCTCAAAATGATGATGCTAAGCTACTATTTATTCCTTTAAACTGTAGCTAAAACAATTTTTGCCATCACCTATTACAGTATGTATCCAAAATCTCATAGGAGTATTAATTTTTTTTGTTGGTTGGTTTCTTTTCTTTATGCCCTGCTTTTCATATTTTTGCAAATAACTCAAAGCAATGCTCATGTCCAACACACTTTCCTCCTATTTTCCTACCACCACTACTATGTGAGTGAGTGACTGGTCAAAAGTCACCCAACTGGCTTTCGTGGCTAAGGCGGGACTTGAACTCACAGTCTTCTGCTTTCTCCGTACTGAAGGAGCGGGTCCAGCAGTCACATGGGTTGCTCATGTCCAATCCGGTGGAACTGAGCCTAGTGTTAAAAAAGCTTGCTGGATCCGCCCCTTCCCCAGAATTCGCTCAGTTCGCATATCCTGCGGTTGTATTGTGATAGCTCGTTCAACATTCTAACACCTTCCCTTCGATCTTTCCTTCAAAAGTAGTAAGAATTGTTTATCCTTATTTGTTTACTTGCACTAATAGCGCCAGCCGTTTGTGGCTCGGCTTTTTTCCTTGGGAGAAGTTGCGGTTTCGTTTTCCCCCGGCTGTTTTGCCGTTTACGATCCCCGCTGCCGCTTGTGGATTCCTTTAATCCTTTGGCCTGGAGGTCTTGGTGCAAGTATTGCTTCATTGATTTATTATAGTATTATTGTTAAAGGGCTTAAGAAATACCTCCTGCGGAGTGAGACGCTTGTTTCTAGTCTCCTGGACTTAGTCGATCGCTTCCCCTTTAAGAATTCTATTACGGAGCGATTTTTCGGCGCGAAGGCCTTCGCGCCCTTTTTAAATTTAGGCCTCTCGTGTTGGCCTTCTGCCAGCCGCGTAGGCCTCAGTCCACCGCTTGGATCCCGGAGTGGGCTTTGGGACGCTCAGGCTTAATTCTCCACCGGCTAAGCCTCCAACCAGAGTGCCTTGGTTACTTTAATTAAAGTTTAGGGAGGCTGGCCACGCTGTATTTGGGGACACGAACTCTGGGTTTGCCCAGATTGCCCTCAAGTCTCAGCAGCTCCGAGGCCTCGGAGCAGGATCCATTCCTCTTGGGAAGTCTTTGAAATTCTTCTCCCTAATTATTCAGTTATTTGGCTCAGCCTTGTCTTCTGTTAATTGTCAGACTATGGCTACTTTTCCCAAGAGAGGCACCACTCAAGGTCCCAGAGAGGCCAGGCCTACAGGCGATGAGATTACCAGTATCCCCCAGGCCTCGACCTCCTCTTCTTCAGGGGCCCGCCCCTCGACCAAGGTCACCAGGGCTGAGAAGAGAAGGGACCTAGCCCTACAAAAAATCCATGACAAATCAGCAAAGCGTTTGAAAGTACAGGCCCAAGTACTCAGTAGTCATGACCCCCCAGAGGCTTCTAATCTGCCTTCTTCTGGGGTCACTGTGTTATCTCTGGATGAGCCAAACCTAGACAGACCCCAACCTAACCTATGGGGAATAGGTCCAGAGGAACCAGATATTATTGAAGATTCCCCCCAGCCAGGATCCTCCCAGGCCTTCAGGGATTCTTCTGCCATTCCTGCTGATATTTCTAGTTTACCTCCTGAATTCCAATCTATTTTTTCTGTGTTATCCAAGGCCATTGATGCTAAACTCTCTACCATCAATGCGCTTCCCTTACCTCCTCCACCTCCTCGTCCCTCCCGCCCCTTGGGTTCTTCCCCAGCGGTTAGAGCTCCTATTCAGGATGAATCAGATTCCTCTCAGGACGAATATGAGGATATGGAGGAGGATGAGGATCCCTTTCAAGGCCTCTCAGATGATGAGGAATCCCAAATAAAGGTTCCTTCTCCAATTACTATTTTTCCTTCTCAATTGTTCAAATCTCTCCTCCTCAAAGCTAGAATTTCTACGGGATTGGCGGCCCAGGAGAAACAGGCCTCCACATCCACTGATCCCCCGGAGGAGAATTTACCTTACTTCACAGAGGAACAGGAGGATAACGAGGTAATTCCTATGCCTAAATTGTTTAAAGATGCCTTACTTAAGCAGTGGGATTTCCCAGCCTCTGGGCTTAATCCCTCAACCAAGGACAAAAAGTTGTACAAACTCTCCTCTTCCTATGAGGAGCTCCTATCCTTTCCTAAACCGGATGAACCTGTCAAGATCCTTCACTCGGCGGCTGCTGTGCCAGGCGAAGCAGAGGAAGTCCTCCGCCCAGAGGACAAGCGGATTGAACAAATGCTCAAAAGAGGATTCACCGCAGATTCCTGGGCCATCAAAAGTTCTGCAGCGGCTTCCTTTTTCTCCAGAGCCATGCTTCTGTGGCTTCGCCAACTTCAACAGCATATTCCTCCCGATGACTTGAGAGGTCAACAAGACTTCAACAAGGTCTTTGCAGCTGCTCAGTACGTGGCTGATGCCACTTTACAATCTACTAGATTTTCTGCTAAGTCTATTGCAGCTTCTACAACGGCAAGAAGACTCCTATGGCTTCGCCCTTGGCAAGCAGGAGTACGTCAGAAGTGGCAGTTATCTCTGGGACCCTTAAAGCGCGACCTTCTTTTCGGGGATCTTCTGGATCCACTCCTCACGGAAACCACGGACAAGAAGAAAGTATTGGGTCCAACCACCAAAAAGGCTACCAAAACGCAGTCCTTTCGTCGCCCAGGGCGTCAGCAAGATCAAGCGGCTTCCTATCAGAGATCTCCAGGTCAGTATTCCCCCCGCTTTCGTTCCCAAGGTAGGAACTCCAGGGGCAGAGGTTTTCGCTTCCAAAGGGGAGCGTCCTCTAACAGGGCTTCAAAAAAACCTAGATGGTAGTTTTTCCTCGATTCCCATAGGTGGTCGCCTAGCCCATTTCGCCTCTAATTGGCGTCTCACCTCCAAGGACCCCTGGGTCATTGACACTGTTCAAACAGGCCTTCTTTTAGAATTTATTTCTCCCCCCCCGAAACGTTTTATTTCCTGCCCTTCTCCCAGGTCCTCCTCAGATTGTAACCGTATGGAGGAGGCCATTTCCCACTTATTGTCCATCAGAGCCATTCAACCGGTTCCCCCCGGTCAGAAGGGTCTAGGTTTTTATTCCATCCTATTTATGGTTCCAAAATCCTCCGGAGGTTGGAGAGCTATTTTGGATTTAAAGAAGCTGAACCTATTCATCAAATATAGGAAGTTTAAGATGCACTCCTTATCATCCATTTTGGCCGCCATCCACCCGGGAGATTTTATGGTCTCTTTAGACCTCACTGAGGCCTACCTCCACATTCCTATAGCCAAATGCCACAGAAAATTTTTACGTTTCTCCTTTCAGGGCAGGCATTTCCAGTATAGGGCGATGCCATTTGGCCTTTCCTCGGCCCCTCGGGTCTTTACAAAGCTCTTGGGGTCCCTGGCGGCCTATATCCGGGCGTCTCCCATTCACATTTTATGTTATCTTGATGATATTTTGATTCATGGGAACTCCCTAGAGAAAGTGAAAACAGACCTTTCTGTCACCATGTCAGTTCTTCAGGACCATGGATTTTCCATCAACTTTGACAAAAGTCATCTCCAACCTTCCACGTCCATCTTACACCTGGGATCCGTTATTAATTCAGAATCCTCCCAGGTCTTTCTCTCTCCTGAGAGAAAATTCAGTATAGGGGAGTTAATTTCTTGCATTTTATCTCAACCTTCAGTATCCATAGTAACCCTGTCTTCCCTTTTGGGGAAGATGGTGTCATGCATAGGCATCATTCCCTGGGCTCGCCTTCATGCTAGGGAACTACAGTGGCTCCTATTACCCTTTCAGAGATCGGGGCACAGCAACTCAAGTCGTCGCATTGTCATCCCTCCAATTGTTCGCAGATCCTTCAAGTGGTGGAAGTCTCCGGCCATGGACAAAGGATCCCCGTTCAGGTGCCCGGATCAATTTGTCATCACCACAGATGCCAGTCTATCGGGATGGGGCGCCTACGCCCAGGGGATGATAGCCCAGGACACGTGGTCCCCGGAGGAAGCTTCCAAGCCAATCAATTGGCTAGAGTTAAGAGCCGTTTCCCTGGCTCTGAAGCATTTCTCTCCTCGCATTCCCAACCGGCACGTTCTCATTCTCACCGACAACATTGCCACAAAAAGCCATATCTGCAGACAGGGGGGCACGAGATCCAAGGCCCTCATGAGGGAGGCCCTCAAGTTAGGCCTTTGGGCGGAAAAACATCTTCGGTCGCTCCTAGCCGACCACATCTCGGGGAGCCTCAACGTCCAGGCGGATTGGCTATCTCGAGCAACGATAGACCCAGGAGAGTGGAACCTCCATCAAGACCTGTTCCATCAAATCAGCCTCAGATTCGGCCTACCAGTTCTGGATCTCTTCGCGACCAATGCGAACGCCCAACTCCCTCGCTTTTTTTCCAGATTTCCATCCCCGGGAGCGGAAGCAATCAATGCCCTCCGGAGCCCATGGCCTCCAGGCCTACTTTACGCATTCCCTCCAATTCCAATTCTCCCGGACGTGATTCACAAGGTCCTCACCGAGAGGGCCCGAGTAATCCTAATCGCCCCTCATTGGCCCCGCCGGCCCTGGTTCGCGGATCTCCAACAGTTGTCCGTCCAGGACCCTTGGCGACTCCCCGTTTCGGGGGATATGCTGCGGCAGGGGGGCCTCATTCCATCCAGACCCGGAGTGGTTCCACCTCACCGCCTGGCTGTTATCAGGAGAGACTTAGAACTGCGTGGCCACGACCCCGATACAGTGGAGGTCATTTTAAAGGCCAGAAGGGGTTCGACCAATCGAATCTACGACCACACGTGGTCCAAGTTTCACCAGTGGTGTCTACAGGAAGGCCTCTCTCCCCTGTGCATCCCCATACACAGAATCATTTCCTTCCTTATGCAAGGTTTCCATCAGGGACTTTCCACCAGCACCCTCCGGCGTCATCTGGCGGCCATTTCTTCTGTCCTAGCGGGGCCCCGCAGACAGCCTCTCCGCTCCTTTCCAGAAGTTCAGGAATTCCTCAAGGGCATAGCCAACCTCAGACCTTCCAAGGTCCACAGGTATCCATCCTGGGATTTGCCACAGGTTCTCCATTCCCTCACGCAGGCACCATACGAACCCCTAAAATCGGCGTCCCTCAGGTACCTATCCTTTAAAGTAGCATTCCTGGTGGCTATTACCTCTGCCCGACGCATTTCGGAGCTGGCTGCCCTCTCAATCAGGCAGGACCTTTGTCAATTTCATCAGGACAAGGTAGTCTTGCGACTGGACCCCACCTTCTTACCCAAGGTCAGTTCCATGTTCCACAGAACTCAGGATATTGTCCTACCTTCCTTCTGCCTCCAACGAGACCATCCCTTGGCAATTAGATGGCACACCCTGGATCTCATTAGAGCGCTGAGAATCTATATCCAACGCACAGGACCCTTTCGGAGGTCAGAAGCACTTTTTATAGCCTATCACCCCAGAGTCATGGGTGCCAAAGTGTCTTCAACAGTAATAGGCCGTTGGATCAGAGGGACTATATCTAAGGCCTACGAGTCGGCCTCCCTCTCAGTTCCAAGGAACATCACAGCGCATTCCACCAGGAGCGCAGCCACCTCGGCCGCTTGGGCGACTCAAGCCCCGTTGGAGGAGGTCTGCAAAGCAGCCACTTGGGCCTCGCCAAATTCCTTCATCAGGCACTACAAGATTGACTCTTACGCTTCAGCGGACGCTGCCTTCGGCAGAAGGGTACTCCAATCCGTTATCTCTCACGATAGCAATCTAATCCCACCCTAGGGACCATCTATTGGGTATGTCCCATGTGACTGCTGGACCCGCTCCTTCAGTACGGAGAATAGGCGTTGATTGCTTACCTGAACGCCTCTTCTCGTACGGTGAGCGGGTACAGCAGTCACTTCCCGCCCTTGTATGTGTCTTCTTTACCTTCCTATAACCTTTCTTCCTCTAACAATGAGAGTTGAACACTACAGAGCTTCACAGCTGAGCCTAGTCTATGGATTCGCGAATTCTGGGGAAGGGGCGGATCCAGCAAGCTTTTTTAACACTAGGCTCAGTTCCACCGGATTGGACATGAGCAACCCATGTGACTGCTGTACCCGCTCACCGTACGAGAAGAGGCGTTCAGGTAAGCAATCAACGCCTATTCTACCCTGGTGCCTTAACCACTAGCCCAAACTGTCTCTTTTTAAAAAATTCTGTCATTTTGCAGCTCTTGGTCAGGTTGGAAATTTTATATTAGATCTCATCTGCATGGAATTTATGCTTATTTACAACGATGCAGCTCGTGGTGCATATTAGATAATTTGCCATCCTCTGACTTGTCATTGGTTCACCACTGCAGCATTGTTTTGCTAGGTTTCTCCCTCCCCCAGATTAGAACAAAAGATAAAGAATGTTGGTTCATAGGGCCTAGATTCGTGATGGCGAACCTATGGCCCGCGTGCCACAGGTGACATACATAGCCTTCTCTGCAGGCATGCCAGCCGTCACCCAGCCCAGCTCCACTGCACATCTACACGCACCTCCCACTGGCCAGCTGGTCTTTGGGCCACTGCCATGCGGGGGGTGACCACATACATGTGTAAGGGAGGTGGAGTGCATGCACAGGGGCGTTCACACTGCATTTGGGGGTTCACATACGCATGCTCCCCCGCATCCTGTTTTGGGACTGGAAGGCATCCTGCACCAACCTAGAAGCAAAAAATGGGCAAGAGGGGCGCATGTGTAGGGGGACAGGGCAGATGCATGGGGATGCTCTCATTGCATCTTGGGAGTGCGCGTTTGCGCTTTGGGCACTTAGCACAAAAAAGGTTCGCCATCACTGGCCTAGATGTACCTTTGGCAGGGCCTAAGATGCAGCGGTGGGGTGCTCCTGGTTCGGCCCAGTTCTGCGAACCAGTGGCAGTGGCGGGAGGCTCAAACCGGTAGCAACGGGTTTTAGAACCCTGCTGCTAAAAAGTACTTTTTCTGCTGTACTACCTATCCTGCTGACCTTTAATAAAGTCCTAAAGACCTACCTCTGCCCAGACTTGGGACTGCAAGAGACCTACTTCTTGGCTGTGTTAGTGATTCAGGCTGTTGTCATATATTTGCTTGTAACTGTTTATATTTTATTTTAATTCCTGGACAATGCTGGCTCCATCAATTAAGGAATGAAGATGAGCACTGCCCCACAGAGTCAAAAAATCTTTATCCATATGCTTGTATAGGCAGGGGGCTGTAAAGTCCTTGAGCCATATAGTCCACTGGCAATGTCTCATGATATTTATCTCATTCAGAAGAATACCTTGGCTGAGCATACTGGCTTATTTGTCATTTCTTCTGTCTACCTTTCATTTTTGATGTATCCTCCCATGTTGATCAATTTTGTGCTTCTATTTGCCTTCCTTGTGATTGAAGAAGAATATTAATCTTGATGATCACCACTATTTATTCTGCCTGTCAATCTCTCTCTCGCTCTCTTTCCTATTTTTTATTATACTTTATGCTTACCTTTCATTACATCTATAGATTTTAGGTCAATGTGTGATATAGATATTTGATGTATATTGTGTCTTCTGGTTATAAGGCTGTAACAAAGATTAATCTTATCTAACTTTCCATTAGAAAATAATATTTTAAAACCATGCAGTAATTTGATAGGCAGAAGTGAATCTATGAATGGTCCTTTTCTCCTTTCTAAGCTGACATCTGCTTTCGGGTGACAGGAGAGGAAGGGGCACCAATCTCTGGGGTGGCAGAGGGTCGGAGTATTCCAGTGTTGCGGGGGAGAGGCAGATATGGCGGGGGCCACAGAGTTAGCCGTTCCAGGGGAATGAGGGACCGTTGCTTAATAACGGTCCCTTGTTCTGGCTCTGTGAGCCCAATCTTGGGTACTGGTGATGAGTGTAACTCTGGCCCTGGGCTCAGGTTGCTGCTGCTTAATGCCAGGTTGGTGGTAAATAAAGCTCTCCTCATCCGGGATCTGATCCTGGATGAGGAGGCCGACCTGGCATGTATTACTGAAACCTGGCTGGGCCCGGAGGGAGGTGTTCCTCTCTCTGAAATTTGCCCAGCCGGGTTTCAGATATGGCATCAACCTCGACCCCAGGGAAGGGGGGAGGAGTGGCTATTATAGCCAGGGAGAGCCTTCGCCTACGTAGACTCATTGCTCCGGAAATTGCGGGTTGCGAGTCTCTCTTGATGAAGTTGGACTCAGGGGTTCAGGTTGGCTTATTTCTCACGTACCTGCCTCCCAGCTGCATGTCAAAAGCCCTGCATGTGCTACTCGAGGAGGTAGCCGGGTTGGCGGTGGAGTTCCCCGGCCTTATTGTCCTGGGGGACTTCAATCTGCCGTCACTCGGCGAAACCTCTGGGTTGGCACAGGAGTTCATGGCCACCATGACAGCCATGGACCTGACTCAAGTAGTTCAGGGTCCGACTCATGAGGGAGGGCACGCACCTGACATGGTATTTCTTCCTGAGCAACTGAGTAATGGTCTGAGACTAAGGGGCTTAGAAGCATTGCCTTTGTCATGGTCAGACCATTTCCTACTACGGCTTGACTTCCTGGCTCCAATCCTTCCCCGCAGGTAGGCGGAACCAATGAAGATGTTCCGCCCCAGACGCCTGATGGACCCAGAGGGCTTTCAGACGGCGCTTGGGGTTATTCCAGAGGCACTCGTCCACAGTTCGGCGGAGTCTCTTGCAGAGGCCTGGAACAGGGCTGTGGCGGAGGCTCTTGACAGGATTGCGCCTTTGCGACCTCTCTGTGGCGCTAGACCCCGTAGAGCCCCATAGTTCAAAGAGGAGCTCCGGGAGTTGAAACGCCAAAAGAGACGTCTAGAGAAGCGATGGAGGAAGAGTACGTCTGAATCTGATCGAACACTTGTAAGAGCTTTTATTAAGACTTACAAAGTGGCACTCAAGACGGCAAGATGCGTGTACCATGCCGCCTTGATTGCATCAGCAGAATCCCGCCCGGCCGCTCTGTTTAGGGTGACCCGCTCCCTTCTTAACCAGGGGGGAGTTGGGGAGCCCTTGCAGAGTAGTGCCGAGGATTTTAACACGTTTTTCGCTGATAAAGTCGCTCAGATCCGGGCCGACCTCGACTCCAATTGTAAAACAGAGTCGACTGACAACGAGTCAGTCGAGGTGACTGGGGCACGTACCTGTCCACCTGTCTGGGAAGAGTTTGATCTGGTGACACCTGATGAAGTGGACAAGGCCATTGGAGCTGTGAGTTCCACCACCTGTTTACTGGATCCGTGTCCCTCCTGGTTGGTTTCGGCCAGCAGGGAGGTGACACGGAGCTGGGCCCAGGACATTACCAACGCTTCCTTGGGGAGGGGAGTCTTTCCAACACTCTATAAAGAAGCGCTTGTGCGCCCCCTCCTCAAGAAGCCTTCCCTGGACCCAGCCGTACTTAATAACTATCGTCCAGTCTCCAACCTTCCCTTTATGGGGAAGGTTGTTGAGAAGGTGGTGGCACTCCAGCTCCAACGGTCCTTGGAAGAAGCCGATTATCTAGGTCCCCGGCAGTCTGGTTTCAGGCCCGGTTACAGCACGGAAACTGCTTTGGTCGTGTTGATGGATGATCTCTGGCGGGCCCGGGACAGGGGTTTATCCTCTGTCCTGGTGCTCCTTGACCTCTCAGCGGCTTTCGATACCATCAACCATGGTATCCTTCTGCACCGGCTGGAGGGGTTGGGGGTGGGAGGCACTGTTCTCCAGTGGTTCTCCTCCTTCCTCTCTGGCCGGTCGCAGTCGGTGTTAGTGGGGGGTCAGAGGTCGGCTCCGAGGTCTCTCCCTTGTGGGGTGCCTCAGGGGTCGGTCCTCTCCCCCCTGCTATTTAATATCTACATGAAACCGCTGGGTGAGATCATCCAAGGACATGGGGTGAGGTATCATCAATATGCTGATGATACCCAGCTTTACATCTCCACCCCATGTCCAGTCAACGAAGCGGTGGAAGTGATGTGCCGGTGCCTGGAGGCTGTTGGGGCCTGGATGGGTGCCAACAGACTCAGACTCAACCCGGATAAGACGGAGTGGCTGTGGGTTTTGCCTCCCAAAGACAATTCCATCTGTCCATCCATTACCCTGGGGGGGGGAACTATTGACCCCCTCAGAGAAGGTCCGCAACTTGGGCGTCCTCCTCGATCCACAGCTCACATTAGAGAACCATCTTTCAGCTGTGGCGAGGGGGGCGTTTGCCCAGGTTCGCCTGGTGCACCAGTTGCGGCCCTATCTGGACCGGGACTCATTGCTCACAGTCACTCATGCCCTCATCACCTCGAGGTTCGACTACTGTAATGCTCTCTACATAGGGCTACCTTTGAAAAGTTTTCGGAAACTCCAGATCGTGCAGAATGCAGCTGCGAGAGCAGTCATGGGCTTACCTAGGTATGCCCATGTTTCACCATCACTCCGCAGTCTGCATTGGCTGCCGATCAATTTCCGGTCACAATTCAAAGTGTTGGTTATGACCTTTAAAGCCCTTCATGGCACTGGACCAGAATATCTCCGGGACCGCCTTCTGCCGCACGAATCCCAGCGACCGATTAGGTCCCACAGAGTGGGCCTTCTCCGGGTCCCGTCAACTAAACAATGTCGGTTGGCGGGCCCCAGGGGAAGAGCCTTCTCTGTGGTGGCACCGGCCCTCTGGAACCAACTCCCCCCAGAGATTAGAACTGCCCCTACTCTTCCTGCCTTCCGTAAACTCCTTAAAACCCACCTTTGCCGTCAGGCATGGGGGAATTGAAACACCTCCCCCGTGCTTGTTCAATTTTATACATGGTATGCTTGTGTGCGTGTCTGTTAGTATATGGGGTTCTTTTAAATCTTTAAATATTTTAAAGTTATTTGAATTATTTATGATTTGTTATATCTTGTTGTGAGCCGCCCCGAGTCTTCGGAGAGGGGCGGCATACAAATCTAAATAATAAATAAATAATAAATAAAATATAGTTGCTCCTAATAGCTAATGCCAAATCTGCTATGTATGCTCACAACTGGGAATCATCTTTGTCCCAGCCAATTGTGTTGTTGTTGTTGTCATTATTTTGTTGTGGTTGTTATTTAGATACATAGTCTGCCTTTATTTATATAAGAGAAGGTGGCATACAAAATGCTTTCACCTATTTTTTCCACAACAACCAGCCCATGAGTGCGTTGGGCAGAAAAAAATTATGGCCAAAGTTACCCAACTGACTTTCATGCCAAAGGTGGAACTAGAACTAAGTCTCCTAGTTTCTAGTCCACAACTTTAACCCCTATATCAATATGCTCCTGAGGTTAGTGGCTCGAGCAATGAAATAACCGGACTTGTGCGAAGAGTGGTGAGCCATTGAAGTCCAGTTGAAAGTAGAGGGCTAGAAAATGGTGGCTGATTCCCACCTTTACCTAGATAATACTGTGTGGGGTGGGCATCTAGGATATACAGTAGATAGAGTGACATAAACTTTATAGAGCTCCCAGAGTGCATTACTTCTATGATATGGCTGATTTTCTATGTGGCATTCAAGACTTGGGTGATGTGAGCCAGTGATTCTTTCTAGCATAACATATTAGAAGAATGAACAATTGGCTTTGGATGTGGTATACTGAGTTGTCACACAGCTGTTCAGTACAGAAATGGGTTCCTCCCAGTTTGCATCGGTCCACTCGAACCGGTAGCAAACCGCTGGTGACATCATGATGAAGTCATGGAACTGGTTTGGTTGGTGCCGGTCTGTGGGTGCCACCATCTTTTTAGTTTTAGGTTTTGAACTGGGGTGGGTGGGGATTTTTTTCAGTTTTTTTCCCTCCTGTACCTGTGCAAAAGCTGGGCTTCCGGCACTGCACATGCATCACCATATTGTTTTAGGCTTTGAGGGGGATTTTTTTCCTGATTTTACGGCAATGTGTATGCTCCCACATTGTGCATGCGCCGATGTCACGCGGCACAGGAGGAAGTGAACTGGCAGCGAGGTAAGTTAGAACCCACCCCTGGTACAGTAGCTACAAGTTGATAATGGTTAGATATCCCCTTCACTTTCTGGTGTATTTAAGGAGGTTATAGGCTATGCAGCTCCATCAGGTCCCAGAAAGATGGAGGAACAGTGTGTTCACAGTTGGCCACTTGCAAAAACTTCTTATCCTTTCTCCAACAACAAACTAGAGCCTAAAATTGCTCTTCAGGCCTGGTTTGCTGCTAATTTACCTGAACCCAATATAAGCAATAGCAGAACAGTTATAATCAGTCCTTGGTGCTATATCAGCTAAGGGGGGGGATGGACAAATGATTAAATAAACAACTGAACATCAACAGCTAAATATAGCAATGCATAGTTTGTAAACAGTCTGCACAATGTGATTTGTATGCATTTGAGACAGATTTCTTGGTACTAAACTTGGTACTAAATTTGGATCACCTTTATGTACTCCTATAGTTTGCATTAGTCATCCAGTTTCTTAAAAGTTTAACCCCTTGCAAAAGAAATTTCTCTTTTCTGACATTCTCAGGATGCTTTAGAATTTTTTCTGGTGGTAAACTTTTATAGTTGCAGGGCAGTGGAGGATGCTAATATTATTGCATGGTGGTAGAAGGAACAGCAAACATTTTCCATCACCTTGAAATAATATCAGCATTCCCCACCACACTCCAACAATAAAATTAGCTTCCGTATCAATTATATATCTAGGGATTTAATTGAAGCATGGAAGTCATAATAGCTGCAGACCATGGAGAGGCAATTGTACAATAAATGACAGGCTGCTTACACCCCCAGAAAACATAATGAGAATATGGAGTGGGGTGGGGAAATGAAAGATTTTTTTTGCACAATATTTAAAACAAAAGCAAAGTAGGACCTAGGAGTTGGAAGGTTTTCTTCTTCTGATTTAATTATTAAAAGGAACTCATACTAAAATTCTGTGCAACTACTGTGAACCATGAAGAGATAAAAAAAACAAGGGGTTGTTTTGGTTCTGCAATGCTTTTCAGGATCAGAAAAACTGAGAAGGAAAAGGCAGCTACGCCCAGCTTATGATATATGTTGCAATTTGCAACAAAGAGCTAAATGTTATCAAAGCCCTGCAGACTTTTCTTGTTTTAATCATCTGTTTTTTGGGGGCTTTTTTAGTGCAGTCAAATCAGGCAGAGCCTTGTGTTAAACCTTCTGTTCTCCTAGGTGATTGGACCCTAAGGTAAAACCTTCTCCTGCTATCAAAGTAATACTGGGCTGTATGACATTCACTTGCCTTGTTGATTCCAAATGGAACGAGCAATTCCATTATGCCTGTTCAATCAAACCGCAATTTGGGAAACCTTTCAAATGCAAACAACGGTAATGGGTCTGATTCCTCTGGGAATATGCATGCATGGGTTGGGCAGCACAGGACAAGGAAGCCTGCAGCTCTGTGCAATCCTCAAACCCGCTTTTAAACCACAGGAGCCTCGTTTTTTTGCCTTCAGCTGCTAAAAATTGCAACGTGGGTTTATACCACATTTAGGTGAGGGAACAAATTTAAAATGCCGGGGATGAACTCGATTGCGTCACATGACACATGACTTTTTTGCCGTTGTGTAGGTGGAATGGGCGTGGCCTGTGTTTTACACAGTTTGACACCGCTGAATTTTTCTAAGACCTTTGCTTAGCCGAGCTTTAATAAATGCCTTCAACAATCCCTTTAATAAAATGCTTCACTCATAAATGTGATCCGTTCATTTTGCAGCACCTCTGTATTCACTAGTACCACTAGGTTCTCTAAGTGTGCTAAATGTTCTCCACCAAACATTTGGTATAAAATGGAGTCATTCTCTTCTGTGGTGCTCAGTTAAGAGCTGGACAGACCCTTAAAGCTGTGTTTCCCAACCTTGGCAACTTGAAGATATCTGGACTTCAACTCGCATTCGCTGGCTGGGGAATTCTGGGAGTTGAAGTCCAAATATCTTCAAGTTGCCAAGGTTGGGAAACACTGCCTTAAAGGACACTTGCAAGTTCTGTGCCAGACCTCTCTGTTTGTTGAGTCAATGCAATGCGAGGCCTCTTACTCATATCCTACATGCCTTTGTGGGAAGTTTATTTACAAAGTTTATTAAGCAACCATTTGAGATTACATTGTCACTGAGAAAAGTGTCTTACAGCAGGTCCTCATATTTTGGACCATTGTGGCATCTCCATGGCCATGTGATCAAAATACAGTAGTACCTCTAGATACGAGCTGCTCCACATGTGAGTATTCCAAGTTACGAGCTGAGACGCGAGCAAAATTTCTGTTCGACACCCGAGCTCAAATTCGGGATACGAGCCACTAGGTGGCGCAAGGATCCCATTTTTTTCAAGTTATCTTGGCACGAAAAGCCAAATCTAAATGCATTCGTTCGAGATACGAATTGATCGACATACGAGGTCGGCTCTGGCACGAATTAAACTTGTGTGTCGAGGTACCACTGTATGTGTACTTGACAACTAGCATGCATTTATGATGGTTGCAGCATCTCTGGTCATGTGATCTCAATCTGCAACCTTTCTCGTCAGCTTCAAACAAACAAATCTACTTATAAATAGTAGATAAATAGCAATAGTAATAGCATTTAGACTTAAACACTGCATCACGGTGCTTTACAGGCCTCTCTAAGCGGGTATACAGAGAGAGTAAGCAGATTGGCCCCAACCATCTGGCTCCTCATTTTACCAACCTTGGAAGGATGGAAGGCTGAATCAACCTTGAGCCCACTGAGATTTGATCTGCCGAACTGCTGACAGCTGGTAATCAGCAGAAATAGCCTGCAGTACTGCACTCTAACCACTGCACCACTGAGGCTCTATGTAGATGGTTGAGTGGTTCAGGGTGGGGAATTTGTAGTGGGTGGGACATTTTATTCTATTTTTTAATTCTATTTTTTATTTTATTTTTAAATTTACCTATTCTGATTTTATGTATGGTGGGACTGGTCTCTGAGTGTCACACGACTTTCGTTGCCAATGACAATTCGTTGTTTTGACAATGACAATAAATATTATTATTATTATTATTATTATTATTATTATTATTATTATTATAAAATGGGTCTGTCTAGGCAGGAATGCCAAAGACTTGAGTGCTGGGCATAGTTTTGCAACTCAAAGAGAGAGAGGAAGAAACGTAGCAGTTCAGTGTACAATTGCAAATAATGTACTATCACTGATTATAGCTTGATGCATCCAGATTTTACATCCCTTGTTAAATAGAACAAAGATATGCATCCATACAATGACTAAAACAACAAGTATTCATTGTTAGTAACCTCCTCAAATCATTCTTGTTCCTCCTTTCCAATGTAAACTCCTAAACACACACAAATATATGCAATATTCATTCCCCAAATACTTTGAAAAATATGCCACTAGATAATGCAGGGAAATTATGTGGAATTCAAAGTACCGCTCCCAGCTGCTCATTCCCCTGGTGAGCATTTGCTTGCTGCTTATTTGACCTAAAGCTGCCAGGCAGGCACTGTGGTACCAGCAAGCTTGAAGTGAGCAGCTGAGCATCACAAAGATGTTTGTAATTGTAGCTGGAATATCTACTCCTGGGCTCACTACCTGCTACCTTGCACATCTGGAGAGGAACTTTTCTATTCACTCTGTCCTTAATGGATGGATTGGTAGAAGATAAAGATAGATCTTAAACAAGATCTAAGTATTGCCCACAAGATCATATGCTGCAACGTCCTGCCTGTCGGCGACTACTTCAGCTTCAATCACAACAACACAAGAGCACACAACAGATTTCAACTTAATATTAACCGCTCCAAACTTGACTGTAAAAAATATGACTTCAGTAACCGAGTTGTCGAAGCATGGAACTCATTACTGGACTCCATAGTGTCATCCCCAAACCCCCAACACTTTACCTTTAGATTATCTACGGTTGACCTATCCAGATTCCTAAGAGGTCAGTAAGGGGCGAGTACAAGTGCACTAGAGTGCCTTCCATCCCCTGTCCTATTGCTCTCCTATATCTCCTATACCTTTCTTCTATTCCTATATTTCTTCTTCTATTCTTTCATTGATATGTTCTATTATTATATCTTCTTTTCTATTATTTCTTAGATATATTTTACTATGAGTATCTCCTCTATAACCTTCATCATGTATTTTACTATGTGTATATAGATATAGACCCCCTAAAACCCTCATTGTGTATTGGACAAAATAAATAAATAAATAAAAATAAAATAAATAAGACGGCGAAACACTCTACTAACCCAGGATCAGCTGTGAAATCTAGTTACCTTCCCTACTGGTTCGGAAGCATGTAATTTGGATGCGCGCCGTCACTTTGCTTGCACGCGTGCCACCATCACATGTTTTTTTCACCCTCTGTGCATGCACAGAAGGCTTTGTACAAGCGTACAGGGTTAAAAGAAAACAGCAGTGTCCTGGCAGTGGCGGGGTGGAACCTTGTGCTGCCACCGCTTTTGGTACACCCAAACTGGGCTGAACTGGTAGCATTTCACCCCTGCCCAAGATCCATGTTTGTCTTATTGTGGCTTGGGTGCTAAACAGTAGTGAACAATTAGGGAGCCTGTTCCTCCTTCCTCTTCTGTTACATCTCTCATTAAGCAATAGGACCAGTCCAATGGGGATTAAATCATAAAATCAGCTGCAGGGCAAATTCTCAATAGCAACTAAAGCTAAAGAGAAACAGCTTCATTTAATATATAACTCAATAAAGTATGTGCTACAAAAATAGATGTGACCAACAGCAGGCTAAATGAAGGCAGTAGAAAGATATTTTTAACTTTTGAATGAGGTTGTTTTCAGAAACGATCTCATTAGCATAATTTGCTAGCAGCAGCATAAATTGATGAAGCATATTAATTAAGGATCCTCCAGATTAATTGAATTAAAGTGCATGTTAGATTTATTTTTTAAAAGTGTTCTGTTGAATTAATCTCCCCCCTCCCCCCAAGACATTGACTTAGTGTTGACTGGACCAAGGGAGGAACAAAACTGAAAAACTCATAGTCCTTGTTTGTACCAATTTAGCAAAGTAATCAAAAGCAATCTGTTTAATTTGTTCAGAAGTGAAGTGTATTTAAAATTGGACTGTATTGAGTAAAGTAAACAACTAATCTATTAAGACTGTAATTCCCAAACTGGCCCATAAGGCATTCTGATACACTTTCACGGCAAGAACTGCATAAAATATAAACAAAAATCCATCTTCTCTGAAAACTTTTGGATTTACTGCATAAACCATCAAACTGAGAATATTGAAAAGCCATAGTCATGTTTGTCAGTGTATGACATTGATAAGCAAGTGTGACATTTAACATTTGCAAGAAGAAAAAAAAGTATTTAAAATACTTCCTTGCCCCATTCCATAACAAACTGTGTAGAAAAAGCCAATTCTGCCCTTGGAGAAGGTACATGGAAACTGTTAGCAAAACATGAGTTCAATCTAGGAAGACAAGAAAACATGAAAAAGAAACGTATCGCATCAAATATAATGAAATTAATCAAAATCAATACTCTGGGATATCTCATTTCTTTCAATTGTCTTGGTTGTACAGTATTATATCTCTATGTTTTTTAAAGATATCCACAAATATTGTTTTGCAGTGATAAAAATGGGGTTCTAGTATGCCGTTAAAAAAAATTCTTTTAATTCTTCTGTTAGCATAAAACTTCCACCTGCCTTTGTTTCTTTAGCACAACTTAATTGTTATACACTGCTCAAAAAAAAATAAAGGGAACACTTAAACAACACAATATAACTCCAAGTAAATCAAACTTTTGTGAAATCAAACTTTCCATTTAGGAAGCAACACTGATTGACAATCAATTTCTCATGCTGTTGTGCACATTCAACTTTGTACAGAACAAATTATTCAATGAGAATATTTCATTCATTCAGATCTAGGATGTTATTTGAGTGTTCTCTTTATTTTTTTGAATAGTATACATTCGTTTGTATCAACCCAAAAAGAAGCAGCTTTGCTAAAATCAGTGATACTTGCTCCAAGATATATGTATATATTTTTCCAGAAATGCAACTTCAGGATTTTTTTCAACTTATTTTAAAGATACAGTACAAGATTGAAATGGAAAAACCCCCTCTGGTTTAGGCTTTAGATGGAAACCAAGAATGAACCTTTGTAGCCTAAGAAGATTAATAACAGGTAGTTTTAGAAGAAAGTTAAAAGCATACCTTAATATACAAAATATTGTACAAGTTTATCTAGAGAAATTCAGCTGTTAGTGAGCATTAGGAAACAGTCGTTTTTCACCTTATGTACATTATGCACCCACCTTTGCCGTCAGGCATGGGGAAACTGAACATCTCCCCCTGGGCCCGCTGAATTTATGCATGGTATGCTTGTGTGTGTGTATGTTAGTATAGGTTTTTTTTTAAACTTTTAATATTTTAATTAATTGGATTATGTATTGGATTGTTTTTTCACTTGTTGTGAGCTGCCCCAAGTCTTCGGAGAGGGGCGGCATACAAATCCAAATAATAAATAAATAATAAATAATAAATAATCATGCTAACTCAGGAATTCTGGGAATTGAAGTCCACATGTCATAGAAGAGCCAACTTTGCCTACCCACGTTCTAATGCAAAGAAGTTATAGTTAAATATGTGGCAGAAAATGGATTTGGGGTGTTTTTCTTAGTAAGAGAGGTTGAATGTGTATTGTTTTAGAAGGTGTGTGTGTATATACATACACAATATATTATATATATTTTTATTGTTGTGAGCCGCCCCGAGTCTTCGGAGAGGGGCGGCATACAAATCTAATAAATAATAATAATAATAATAATAATAATAATAATAATAATGCATACTAAGTAGTGGAATTTCCATGAATTATTATTTTTTGTCCAGCTTTTACTCTATCACCAATTGTTAATGATTTATTTTTTTTACTTTGCTATTTTTGTCCACTTCTTATGAAAGACAAGTTCATTTTTAGGCATTACCAGGTTTTGCTTTCAAAATGTAAAGAATTCAGGCGATGGATTCTTGAGATATTGAATGCAACCCACCCAAGATGGCCCATTTGCTAAAGTGGAGGAGTAGGATGGTCAGTCATTAAAATATGTGGTTCAGTAATTTCATAAGTGTGATAGAGACGTTTCTGAATAGTTGAATAAGCACAGTGCTGGTGGCTCCTCCACTTAGCCTCCAGGCACAACAGAAAACAACCCCTCAGTGATTTCAAACTCCTCTTCTCAAGCAGGAGACCCTATACCAGAGATGACAAACCTTTTTTTCCTTGGGTGCCAAAATAGTGCTCATGTGTGCTATTGCATGCATACATGTTCCCATATTCAATGCCTTCCCACATACCCCCCTCCCCTATTTCCTGACTTCTGGTGGGTCCAATTTTCACCCTCCAAAGGCTTTCCTGGAGCTTGGGGAGGGAAAAAATGCCCTCCCCTGCCCCCTGGAGGCCATCTGGAGATAAAAATGCCCTCCTAGAGCCTCCACGAGAGCCAAAAAAATCAGCTGGCAGGCACCCACATGTGCGTTGAAACTGAGCTAGGGCAACGGCTTGTGTGCCAGCAGATATAGCTCCGCATGCCACCTGTGGCATGTGTGGCATAGGTTCGTCATTACGACCCATTTCAGCCAAATAGCTGTCCAGTCTCTTCTTAAAAACACCAGTAATGAAGCACTCCCAACGTCTGAAGGCAAGCCGTTCCACTGGTTTATTGTCATTGCTATTAGGAAGTTTCTCCTTAATTTCAGGCTGTTTCTCTCCTTGATTAGTTTCCATTCATTGTTTCTTGTCCTGCCCTCCGGTGCTTTGGAAGATAAATTGACCCCTCCTCTTTGTGGCAGCCTTTCAAATACTGGAATAGTATTACGTTCCACCAGTCCTTCTTTTCTCTAGACTCATCTTAGTTGCTCTTCTTTGCACTTTTCACAAAAGCTCAACATCTTTTTTGTAATGTGGTGACCAAACCTGGATGCAGAATTCCAGATGTGGCCTTAATAAGGCTTATAAAGCGGCACTAATACTTCGCATGGTTTTGATTCTATTTAGACAACCAAGGATTGTCATGAGTGCAAATCAGTGAATTGGGGAGGATTTGGGTTCTCTACAATAACATAAAAGCAGCCTGCTAACAACTTAAAAGGCTTTTCTCTTGATGTACACGCTTTAATGCTCCCTAGTGAGAACTGTTGCAAGAAAAGAGCTACAATCTGCCCGCTTACCTCACTTTACAGAGCTTACTAACTAATATTCTCTTTCTGAATATTCAACATTCTCCAAATTTTCCCAGCAAGCACTAGCAGAACCCAGCAAGTATTTGAATTGAAAATTCCATTTAATGAAAGTTAAGAAGCAATTTTCTCTTTTCTTACCCCCATAAATCTACATACATACATACATACATACATACATACATATATACATACATACATATTTAATTCAATCCCTGTACGTGTTTCAAGTGACCCCCTTATTTTTTGTTGTTGTGCTTGTCTTAATTGTCAGACAAAATATTTCTCCAACCCCACCATGTAGTCTGCAAAGAAGGATGAGAGAACTGCCGGGGAGGCAGGGGAGAGGCCAAAGGAAGTTTGAAGGGATTTGAATTTTTAATCACTGAATTTAGAAAGCAAACTTTCCTCCTTTGGGGAAAAAAAAAAGATCTATTTGAAAAATAGAGCAAAGAAGTGCATAAGGCTGAGAGTTATTCTGAAAGAATGTCAACTCAAGAAGAAAAATGTGAATTGGGAGGAGATGGTGTTGCTGAATTCCAGAAAGATCTTATAGATAATCCTCAAGATACAGAGATTGTTGCGTCCTTAGCAACAGCCAGTGCTGTTCCCAATTGGTTGTCGAAAGGAGCGGGAGATTGCTGCCACCTGATTGGCTGTTGCGTCTGACAGCTCCTATGAAAGAGTTGTCAGGCGCAGCTGAGACAGTTCTATTCATATTGTTACTGTTCCTGCTAGTTGTTGCACTGCTGTTGCCATTCTGAATAAAGAGTTTCGTTCTGTTCACCACTTCCTAAGTATTTAACAGAGAACATTTAATTAATGTTTGAAATTATGTTAGGGGAATACACCCTACCCAATCTACCTAGGGCTATTATGGCCCTTTTATATTTTATGGATTTCAATTCCTGGAATTCCTCAGCTGGCCATGCCAATTCAGGAATTCTGGGAGTTAAAGTCCACAAGTCATAAAGGGGCCATCATTCCCCACCTCTTCTCCACTTCACCCTTATGACAAAGAACCGGATTGCTGCAGTATCTTCCTGTTTCCATCCCCCCACCCCGATTGCTGGAACCCCGTAATGCTTGGGCTTCCTCACTACATTCCCATCACCTTCCCCCCACATTTACCTGCTGAAGCTCTCCTGAGCACATGATGTAGAAGAGTGAGCCGAGCCCTGTATTACCTAGGTCAGGTCCATGGTTGCCATGGAAGTCATGAACTCCTGTGCCAACCCAGAGGATTCACCGAGTGGCAGTATATTGAGATCCCCCAAGACTATCAGTCTGGGGAACTCAACCATCAACCCGGCTACCTCCTCGAGTAGTGCAGGCAGGGCTGTTGTCACTTACTGAGAAGCAGGTTCATGAGCAACAAGCCCACCTGAACCTTCTGGTCTATAATAGACACTCCTTCCCCCCTTCCCTGGTGACACGGCTGGTGCCACACCTGAAATCCGGCTGGGCACACCTCCTTTGGGACCCAACCAGGTCGGCGTCTTCATCAAAGAGTAAGTCCTGGATGGGGAAAGCTTTATTCATGACTGATCTGGCGTTAAGCCGAAGCAACCTGATGTTTTGTCATGTTTTGTACTTTGTATTGATTTTATTGTGTAAGCTGTCCTGAATCTACTAGAAATCCAATAAAATAAATAAATTAAATAAATAAATAAGAAAGGCAGGTCATGTGTCACTGGGCCACATAGCGGCAATCCAAATTGGATTCCATTTTGTCCTGTGAGGAGGACAAAATGGCTACTGCCAGACAAATGGCTTTTTTTTGGCACTCAAAAAAGCTTCTAAAGCTGTACAAACCTGGATACGGTAGCAAAATGAAGCAGTTTGTCCCAGGGCTGTGCAGCAGTGATCCAAATGTGGTCACCATTTTGTCTCCCCCTCATTTGCCCCTACAGGAACTCCTGAATATATTTTTGAGCTACAGTTGAATCCGCTCATTATAGTTGCATGTCACAGACAAAATGGCGGCCTCCAGTCAAGCTGCTTTGTTAGGTTGCTTTAGACAGGTCTCCACAGTACTGCACACACTTTGAATGTTGCAGAAACCTTCTAAAATATTGTTCAAAGTTTGTTAAGGCAGGAAACCGAAGCAGTTTGCCCCTATGTGACCCGAATGCAACTACCACTTTGTGAGTGGAACCATGCCCTGCAGCCATTCAAAAAAGCAAGTCATTCCAGCCTTCTGGAAGCCTATAATTCTAAGAAAGAACCCTTTTTAGGTGATGATAAAATGTTTGTTGCCGAAACCATTGTTAGTTTTGTGATCGGCATCTCAACTGGATGGTGGCAGAATTGTAACTTTTCCCCTGAAGCTTATTCTGTCTTGTAAAATATGTGTTTCTGTTGAGGCAGTTAGCTTCCATGATAGGTTTCCTGCTTTTGTCTTACTGTATGTGATGATACAAAATCCAGAAGTGAAAAATAATAGAAATTGGGTCTATTATGTCCAGTAGGAATTTGGCTTATGTTAGTGACAACTAAAGGAAAGCTTGTCAAATGGTTCTATATTATTTTACTTTTAAAGAATATTTTCTCCCATCATTTGCCGACTGACCATTTTCCTCAGGAGAATTTCACATGAGAAGATTGCAACCTGCCACTGGTGTTGTTTAGCTATGACAGGGATACTATATCTATGGCTGGCACAAATCCTACTTGGCAAAGGCTGCTAATCATGTAATTCTGTCAACATCAGACTTTTTGCCACAACTGATTTTATTTTTTAAAATAATGGGTTGGTGGCTGGCAGAAAAATGCCAGACTCATTTTAAAATTATTATTATGAATACATCTCCAGATATAACATACGGGAGTCTATATCAGTGAGTGGCTGTAATACATTAAAACATTTTTTTTTAAAAAATATATTTTTATTGATTTTGTAAATATGGTTACATAAAACAAACATAAAACAGTGCACAGTGCGTGTGCACATCACCCGACCGACAATAACCATCACCACCACCACCAATTGCGGGGGGTTCAAATATTTACTAGTTTATATTTATATATTTCCTTGGCTCTACTTTGCATTTGTTATTATTGAAAGAGTGATTGGAGTTTATTTTTCACATTTGCGTCACAGATTCTACTTAGCATATAACCTTTCACCTTATTCCATCGTGCCATCAGCTTCTCCAGTTTATTTTCATCAAAGTTGTTTAATCTCATTTCCATGATTTCAAAATGAATGTGATCCACCATGTACCAGTACCAGTTCTGTAGTGTCCATTTTATAGACTCTTTCCAACCCAATACCACTACCACTTGAGCACTTTCCAGTGCTGCAGCTTTTATTTCTTTAAAATGCCAGACTCATTTTAAAATTATTATTATGAATACATCTCCGGATCTAACATACGGGAGTCTATATAAGTGAGTGGCTGTAATACTGTACATTAAAACAATAATAGTAACAAGAACAGCAGTTTTCATGGAAAAATAGTATTTTTTTGAAAGTGAATATATTTGCCCGTGTAAAAAAGGGAAGAATAAAAAGGAGTGGGACAATGTTTCTCAATCTTGTCAACTTTAAGAAATCTGGACTTCAATTCCTAGATTCTGGGATGCTTCTTTGCTGGCTAGGGAATTAGGATACACTGGTGAAGGAATTCTAGGAATTAAAATCCAGTCAACTTAAAGTTATAAGAGTGAGAATTACTGGTCTAAGGAATTTCAAAGGGGAGAATGGCTATCCAAGTTTTTTTTGCCTTTCAGCAAATGTGTATTTTATCATAGTCATAGACAGCCATTTTATCTAAGTCTCCACCAAAATTCCTAATGCACTTATGGGTCATTTTTCATCAGTTGAATATGTTTTCTAAGATTTATAATATTCAAGCCTCAAACCAAAGGAAGAAATTTTGCAATGTGAAGAAGCACCTTTGAGAGAAATAGGCAAGTTGATGACAGTTATGTCAAGATCTGTAAAGCTAATTTAATTATAAATATATAAAATGGAACAAGGTATAAAAAGATTGTATGAGAACATTAATAATTAGCCTTACTTGTTATATTACTGTAGCAGGGGCATTGCAACTGTGAAATACAATTTTAAGACATGACTTAAGGTGTGAGACCCACTAGACTAGCCATGTTACTAAACATGACTTCAGAGCCTTGCAGTAAGTGGTTGCTACTTCCTACCAATGTGTTGATAATGTCACATTCAATTCCAAGGATTGTAGCAGGGAAGTCTTGTGCAAATGGAATTTCCTGAATGAATCTGAATTTCTCATTGTACTTGGTAATAGTCTGAGATAGCGATAGCACCTAGACTTACATACTATTTCACAGTGCTTTTATACAGCATTCTCTAAGCAGTTTACAGAGTCAGCATATTTCCCCCAATAATCTGGGTCCTCATTTCAGAAGGATGGAAGGCTGAGTCAATCTTGAGCCTGGTGATATTTGATCTGCCAAATTGCAGGTAGCTGGCAGGTAGCAAAGGTAGTCTGCCATACTGGATTCTAACCACTGCGCCATCACAGCTGTTCATTGTAATTTGTTTTCACCAAATCCCAGCGACCAGTTAGGTCCCACAGAGTTGGCCTTTTCCGCGTCCCGTCGACTAAACAATGTCGTCTGGCGGGACCCAGGGGAAGAGCCTTCTCTCTGGTGGCCCCGACCCTCTGGAACCAGCTCCCCCCCAGAGATTAGGATTGCCCCCACCCTCCTTGTCTTTCCTAAACTCCTTAAAACTCACCTCTGCCATCAGGCATGGGGGAATTGAGACACTTCCCCAGGCCTATATAATTTATGTATGGTATGTTTGTGTGTAGGTCTTATTTTTAAATAAGGGGTTTTTAGATATTTTAAAAATATATTAGATTTGTTATTGTACATTGTTTTTATTATTGTGTGAGCCGCCCCGAGTCTACAGAGAGGGGCGGCATACGAATCTAAGAAATAATAATAATAATAAGTGCTGAGGCAGAGAAGATTCTTCTGGATACTGACATTTGGAGTTCTTTGATTGATGGGATCTGTAGTAGGCCCTCTCTGCTGGCCTGAGTAAGACAGGCTAGTCATAACAGGGCAATATGGTTCATCAAATAGTGTGGACCTGTGTCATTAAGAGCTTTAGAGATCATAACCAACATCTTGAACTGAACTCATGCCTAAAGTGGGATCAGAACTCATGGGACAACACCCTGCTTTAACCACTTGATCAAACTGCTAGCCTTATTATTTATTAATCGGATTTGTATGCCGCCCCTCTCTGTAGACTCGGGGCAGCTAACAACAATAATAATACAATGTAAACAAATCTAATATTTAAGTTAATTTTCTTATGCCTTTTGTGTGGTTTTACATTTACTTTACTTATATTGTTTTTGATCCTGTGTTGGACTGTTTTATGAAACTTAATTTTTTTGTGAGCACTATAGTAAACTTTTGAGGATAAGAAATAGATTTATTAAATGAGTGAGAGAAAGATAACAGAGCTTTTGGTCAAATGGATAATGTAATGCCTACCTGATAATAATCAAGAGTAAACAATTCCTTTGACCCAAACTTCATGAAACCACAGATATTCTCTCCATTGATGGCAAGCAAATGTCCCAGTATCAGAATTGGGTGACCTGAAGTGATGTCAGATGTGACATGGAGTTTGTTCTCCAAAAATCTATATACCCATCCACTACATATTCTCTAGATGTTAAAAAAAATACTTGTTTTGATGAAAGGTTGTATTTAAGTAGTCCTGGTGGTAAATTCATATTTTTGCAAAAAGAATTTGCAAAAATTTGCAGCTGACAGTAATGGAAGACCTCTAGTATTACTAAGTATCTTTTTAAAAAAAGCACGATATAATTTCTGTCCATTAAATAAGTTTTTCCTCTCCACCGGGAAGATAATCCTGAATAGTGGTTTAAATTTTGACTTCATTAGGTTTTTTTTTAATGCATCCATTCACAAATTATTCTTCCCTATAGAGAGCCTCTAATGGATATCTTCGGTATGCAGCATGGTGCAGTAACAGTAAATGGAAATATTGATTTACTTCTGTTTGAGTTCATACAATTTCATGAAGGAAAGTGCTTAATGCATTGCTTTTAAATGGCAGACCAGAATCTTTAGGTAACAAAAGGTGACAGGTGGACCAAAAAAATCAGCATAATTGATTGACATTTGGGCCATTTACTCAGGCCTAAGATAACTCTAAATTGAATTTCTCAGTTTCTCTGTTCAGTTGTATAAAGTATAAAAAAATAAAAATAATTATAATTAATTGACATGTTGGGCATCTATTCAGGCCTATGATAAATCGAGATTGAATTTCTCAGCTTCTACGCTCAGTTGTTCTATTTGCCAGTCAAGCTTTCCTGCCTAGCTTATGTCCATTAAGTTTGCAGCTGCTGTATCCTGTGCCAAGCTTCACTATCCAAGCTATCTATTAATGTTCAGTCTCAAGAAAGCTAGGAATTTACAATGCGGTGAGCTTCCAATATGTTGATACTGCAACTCTCAGAATACACAATCAGCATCATGGGCAGAATGAAAAGAAGTCTAGGACCTTCGTTTTTTAGTTTAGAATGGTTTGGTTTGTGTTCATCTTCCCTACAAGTAATTAGAAATAGCTAGCAGTACTTCATCTCCAATCTCTTGACAGCCTTGCTGAGCTAGTAGACAGACTGATGGAGTATTACACAAGGCACTGAAGAACAAATATTGCTGGAACAGCCTTTGCTTATCCCATTCGAATGTGGCTGTGAGGAAAACAAAGGAAGCTATCATAGACTTGGCTACTGACAGAATCAAGTTTATTTCAGTATGTTTCCACATCAAGTGAGACAATCTATTAAGGGGGAGGGCCGGTTGCCTTCACTAGCTGATCTGCCTTAGTGATTGACTTAATTATAGAAAAGGCTTGTGATGTTGCTGCTTTTAATTTTTCAATTGAATGCATTATTTGATTTAAATTTATTGATTTAGTCTATTATTTCATACTTTCTTGTAATTTATTTTATCAGTCTCACACATTTTTTTAAATAAAATAAAATAAATGGGACTCTAATTCTGAATTCATTAAAATAAAATAGTTTGTTCACCCCATACATTTTTGCGTCAGTTTCTGGCAATCAACTCTGTCATGTTCAAGGAGCACTTTCACTCTATGACAGCATATCTTTTAGGCTCCTTCAGCGTCTCCATCTGAAATGACACATGAGTGCCTCCCATTATAGCAGCCACTATTCCTGGAAATGTCATTACAATTTTTAACCAAAAGTTTATCAAATGTTGAGCTTTCCACTGTCATCTGAAGTTTGAATCTTTCTCTGTATTTCATCTAATTGAATTTTAAAGCATTTGTGGATTCCTCCCACCCACCCCTTTCCCCCTAGAATGTTATTACTGATTTTGGCATTGGACCAGACTGGACCACTTCCAGATTGACTCTTTGGGGAGCTCTAGAAAAAGGATTGTGTTGTCTTCTATCCCTCATTTCCCATTAGAGATTTGAGTGATAGCAAGCTCTTGTTACATTGTAAATTGAAAATTGTACTGTCATTTATCCCAAATGTCCTCCTCCTTCCATAAATGCTTTCTTGTTATGTGTGATGGAATGTGGAGCTGATTTTGGAAACACTGAGGAGGCAGTTAAGGGCGCAAAGGAGTCATTGCAAAGTGATTCTTACTTCTAGGGGTGGACAAGGAATGAGAAATTATGCTAAGTACAAGTTGCATGGAATAACTACTTTGGTAGGTGTTCTGCCGGGCTCTCTGGTAGAAGCCTCCCGAAAATTCACAGGTACAAATTTCAGACACACACACGTTTGAAAATTCAAAACAATGTCCTTTATCACAAAATTCAAAAGAAACAAAGCACCCTTTTTGTATTGCAAAGAGCACTCTTCCCCAAAACAACCTTGTAGGCTGTACAAGTCCCTTAATCAGTCCTTAAGTACTTAGCTAGTAGCTGTGAAGAAATGTCACAGCCCTCCTCCTTCCCACGAAGTGAAACCCACACACACTTTACTTTGCTTTGGTGTCAAAGGCATGAAAAATCCACAAAGTTCAGAAACAGCGAGGCACGATCCTGAAGAACTGCGATCAGATAATCTTCCACAACGGCCAAACTAGCACGCTGCTATTTATAACAGCAGCTCTAACTACTGGAGCCCCACCCAAACACAGGTGGCCTCTCTTATCTCCTGTAATATTTCCTCAATTGGTCTCCTCGATGCATAAGTCTGCGCCTGCTTGGGTCTAACACTTCGTCATCCGAATCTACCGAAGATAATGGTGATTGGCTTCCTGGGCTGTGTGCCAAGCCCCCCTTTTCCAAGTCACCCCCACCTTCTTCTTCATCTGAGGAAACTGCACTCCCTGACTGCACTCCCTGACTCTGCCAGCAACAAAACAGGCCTAGGACATGTTGACATTTCCCCTGCCTCCACCTCCACATTCCCTGGGGCAGGAGCTGGGCCAGAGCCAACCACAACAGTAGGCCTTCAACATTTTGTTACATTGCCCAAATAGCAATAATTCTTTTTCCAGTACTATAAACATATATCCATTGTAAGATAAAATACAGGAAATAGTATAAGGGCAGACTAGATGGACCACGAGGTCTTTTTCTGCCGTCAGTCTTCTATGTTTCTATGTTTCTAGTAGTGGTTCTAGTTTTTGAGCTTGCCAGCCTCATAAAGCTGGGCATTATCTCAGGAGATTAAAGGATCCACAATTGTTCTGTTCAGCTCCATGCCTCTCAAGTGGGATGTTTGCAAATAATTCCCTCCAGTTTCCAACGATAATTGATAATTGATGCTAGTCATCAGCCACATTGAAATACTGTAAGCAATTAGAAATGGAAGGAGAAGACAACTAATTCTGACATTGGAGAAGTCAGCATATTCTGCCTGCATTATCTGGATGCAAAAGGAATAGTGATTGAAATGTAAAGGAAGCCTCTGTCAATTCCCCCACTCCCACCCTATTTCATGTATAAGTCAGGCAATGAAACATAGGCTATTTTCCCTCTCTTCTGCAATTTCCTTCTAAATCCTGTAGACTGGTTTCTACTCTAATGGAATAATAAGTAAGAATTGATTCTGAGTGGGAACTGATTGTCATGACGATTAAAAAAGGAAGCAAGCCTACTACTGTGTAGTGGGCGGCAATAGGCAAGAACAGACTAGCATAGACACAACAGCATTTATTGACTCAAAAGTGAATTGAGGAGCAACAGGCAAATCCCTGCAATTTATACTCTGGGCCCACAGGGCCTTAACCAATCATAATACTAGAAAGAGCCCATCCAAATATGAATGTTCTAAGTTCCCCTCCAAAAGAGTTGAAGTTAACAGTTAGGGTCATCTAAAGGTTACTTTCACTTTAGCTGAAGTGCTAAACACAAATATAATATATATAATGTATAGTATATATAATATTTGTTTTCGTAGATTTTCACGGGTACAGATATGAAGGTCTTGGCATATTCGGGTTTCTTCCCATGTAGGATTTATAGATTTCTGGCGACGTTTCGACAAGGACCCACTCGTCATCTTCAGGCTGGTGCTTCTCTCCTTGTTCTAGGGCGAACACAGTGAGACCTGAGCTGCCTTCCCTCTATAAATACTGGTGGGTGGGTGTGGTTTGATGACTCAGCAGCTGCATGCTGCGTTGAAACTTCCTGGTGAGTCAGTGGGGTAACACCTGGGGTCGTTGATGTTCTAACTGGTTCTTTAGAAACCTTAGTAAAGCTGTGATGATGTCATGGAGCCGATTCTGTTGGTGCTGGTCTGTGGACACCATTTTGCTTCTGTGGATTTTGCTTCTGAGCATGTGCAGAAGCTAAGTTTTGCTTCTGCACATGCACAGAAACTATTTTTTGATTGCTGTGAGGTGCATGCGTGACTGGTGCAACCCTGGGCAATCCGGCAGCAAAACGAACCACAACCCACTGCTGAATACCTACCACTTTTATTTATATAATTATATATTTATATAATTTCATATTTTATTGGAGGACGTAATAGAAATATAAAGCTTATGTCAGATTCTTTTGCTAGCTGGGTTTTTATGTACTTACCAATTAGCTTGATCACTTTGTCCACCCAGATGTAGGTACTCTCTTGATTTCAGACTAATGTGAGAGTGAATGCCTGTTATAATGCCAGTAGAAAATTCAGCATGAAGACAGTGGTTGAAAATAGACTAAACAAATTCATCTCCTTTGATATTACTGCATCTCTTAATTAGTAGAAATTAGGAATTCATAATGGTAATAGTGATTGGGTGAATTGTTTGATTAGGAAAATAGGTACAAAATTTAGGTATTTTGTTTTATATTTGCGAAGATAGTTAATATCCTGTGTCACTTAAGATTTAGCAATTCACAACTGCATGCCAATCTTGAACTGTCAGAAGACAATGCATTAAAAACTTGTTGTTCTGTTCGGGTCTATGAGACCTGAAATCAAAGTTTGACACCCTGTAAAAAATTTTCCCTGCATAGGAAAAATATAAATGACCTGAAAAAAATTATGCTTATTTGTTTATTTTGCTCACAAGTGGGCCACCCCTTCGGCCTTGCCGTGTGCCATTATTTTCACTTTTTATATAGATTTGTCTAGAAATATTGGGAATATCCTTTTGAAAAGCAAGCACATGATAGCCAGACAACTAATTTTATGAAAGAAATCCATTTTACTAAAAACAAGTATGTAATTTTGAAATTAACAGCATGATTTTTATAAATGTTTTTAAATTATTAGATTTGTTATGTATTGTTCTATTGCTGTTGTGAGCCGCCCCGAGTCTACGGAGAGGGGCGGCATACAAATCTAATAAATAAAAATAAAATAAATAAATTGAAATAATTGAACACAGCGAGGGGGAGACTTTTATGTGCAAAATAAACAAATAAGCATCAATGTTTTCAGTTCAATTTTCATTTCATTATGTTCAGAAATGTTCAAGCTAGCAATCCCACACCAACTTTAGTAAAATAGAACACATTTTGAAGGCAAAACTATAAATTGAAAAAAAAATCACAAAAACGGGGGGGGGGGCGCATTTTATCAGCAAAATAAACCAATAAGCATTGATTTTTTCATTTCAATTTTCATTTCATTGTGTGAAGAAATGTTCAAACTTGTTTCCAAGTGAAAAAAGCTTTGAAAAAGACCAAATATAGATACCTAAAATGAACAATTTGCGGTCCGGGTCAAATAGACCCGGGAACAGAACTTTAGGATGTGTTTTTGAGCAGAACACAAAGGTTAAGACATCCTCTCAGGAAGCAGGAATCCAGTGATCTGAAACAAGATTCTGGGATAAAGTTCAAAACCAGATGGTAAGTAAGCCCAAGAAGAGGTGATGGAAGGAAAAGGTAAGATTAAGATAAGGTTAATGGTCCTGTTCAAGATTGCTATGTTTTATGTGGCTGAGGACCTCTAGATTTTTAACCCAGTCACTAGAATGAAAGAAGAGAGGTTATCCTGTTATCCTGTTTATGATATAATAATTTGCCCTGGGTACATATTCAAAATTGCTTATGTTTGTCTCATTGAGAGATTTCTCTGTGTGTATGTATGTGTATACATACTTAGAGGAGTATCTATACATGCATATGTTCATACAACCCTAAAACCACATCTCAACCTTGAGATTTAGTTGGATTACTTAATTATTGACCTTGGTTCTCAGTTTTTTATATTTCACATGTTTATTTCATTGGAACCATGCACTGCTTCAGGAACTGATCTAAAAACACTATCGACTTTGCTGAAACCACAGTGGTTTCGTTCGTTCTTTCATTCATTCATTCGTTTGTTCGTTCTTTCATTCATTCATTCCTCTTTCATTCATTCATTCATTCATTCATTCATTCATTCATTCTATGTACAAGATAGCAGGTATATGTATAAACATAAACATAAGGAAAGTGAGTACAATAGGATAGTAAGACAGGGATGGTAAGCACAATGGTGCATTTATGCATGTCTTTTACAGACCTCTTAGGAATGGGGTGAGGTTAATTGTAGACAGTCTAAGGTTAAGGTTTTGGGAGGGTTGGAGAAGAAACCACAGAGTCAGGTAGTGAATTCCAGGCATTGATCATTCTGTTGCTGAAGTCATAATTTCTGCATAACAAAAAAATGTTGGTGTAAAGTTGACTTACAACCCCACCAAACACCCAAAGTCCTCGATTTATGACCAGCCAGGAAGGCTGATGCTGACTGGCTAAGCAAAAGAGGTGGGAAAGTTAAAACACTGTGATTGGTTGTCTGTCTCACAGCCACACTATAAAAGTCTGTTTGCTGTTCTATTTAAACTGAGCTGGAGTGGTCCTCAAAATGCCAAAATAAAAGTTTCCTGTTTAAAAAAGTCAAGCCTCTGTTAGGTTCTGTCAGTGCAAAGACTCACCTATCTAACAGTTTGTTTGTTTGTTTGTTTGTTTGTTTGAAATGCTCCCAGTTCGGGCCTGCCTGCCAGTCATTGGAAAGCCAATAGTGATGGCAGTGTGAGGCTTTGCCCACGCAACATAATACTTTGTGCATGTGCAGAGGGTAAAAGAACCCAAATGAGGTGGTCTGGATGGGTGGGTGAAGCCTCGTGTTGCCATCGCTACCGACTCTCCAACAACTGGCAGGCACGTCCGAACTGGGAGCATTTTACCCCTGCCATGGCCTATCTTGTGGTGGTGACCTATATTTTTGGCTCCTGGGAACACAATTTTTATGAACAAATATCATGGCCTATTTTTTGGTTTGTGTTCTCTTGTTTGGTTATTTTGTTGCCTTGTATGATGAAGGAAATGTTTTTGGCCTTCACCTTGGAGGTTTGTCTTTTAAGAGCTAGAATATATATATATATATATATATATATATATATATATATATATATATATATATATATATATATATATATATATATATATATATATATATCCATCCATCCATCCATCCATCCATCCATCCATCCATCCATCCATCCATCCATCCATTCATTTATTTGACTTTTATGCCAATTTTACATGTGAGAAGTATCGCCACTGCTGCCTAGAAAGCAGCAATTGATGATGAATTATTAGCAGCTAAATAATTCTTCTCTTAATTTTCTCATTATGTAGCATTCACCTATCAGATCTAGTGTTTTTGAGATGTGAATTTACGTAGTTGGTTTTTGGGATAATGCCCATGGATTGATTCCTAAAAGAAAAAAGAAAGAGGATTTGCTTGATGCAGGGAGTTCCATGACTGATCAGAAAAGAGATATGATTTTCAGGCCATGAGCGAGCATTGGTAATTGGTGATTTTACACATTGTCACAGGTGCCAAAGCATAAAAATGGTTCAAAGAATTGAATGGCCAAGCTCTTATCAGAGATCTCAGAAGATCTCAGCCATCTAGCTATATCTTGGAGGTCACTGGGCGCCATCTAGTGTTGCTGGCACCGCATTGTAAGTTTCATCTAATAGGAGAAATGGCAATGGCCCTTCTTACAGGCCAAAGGATATTGATTGTGGAGAACCTGAAGTAGGTCCACCTACAAATGGAAATCTGATATTTGGAGCAGAAAATTTTATATTAAAGAACTTCTGTTACACTTTGGAAAAGATAAGTATATTACCCTTAATGCTGTGAAAATTAAGTTTTAAAATTATTTAGAACAATTACCATTGCCTGGAGGTATTGCAAATGCTCCCAAGGAACTGTGTAAAGGATTGGGATTTTTATTTCAGAAGCAAACAAGGTTAATACAACCTTGTTTATATAGTGTATGTTGACTTACATTTCCAAGAATGTGAATACTTGCATACACCTTTTCCCTTCCCATTAGTTATGTGTAGAAGTAGCAGAATTTCCAAAAATGTGAGTTTCTAGATGCAGAAGAGAAAAAAAAATCTACGTGCTTTCCAAAAATAGAGATCAGCTCTACTATCTTTCAGACACTGGCATCATTGTTCCTTAAGATTACTCGTTCCTTTAATCCAGTCCTTTACCTAAAGTATCTGTCTAATCTGTTATATTCTCTGCTATAGAAATTGCTGTATAGAATTCTTCCTATTCTGTGCCCAGTTACAAACACTTAACAAAAAAATATTTTAATGAATGTAATTCAACATCTCTGCACAAATGTTTATGAAATTTTGCATTCTTCATCTTTCCTAATGGCTCTAGCTTTTCTAGAGGTATCAGCCCACTTAATTGGATGCATAAGGACTATAATCAAGATTGCTCTGTTTTCATTTCATGAAATCTTGCTCCAAGATTCAAGTGCTCTTGAATAAATGATACTTGCACACTCCTAGACCATGCTCAACCCTTTATAGGTACCATAAATTAATTTTGAAAAGGGGTTAAAACAGGATTCTGTGGTCCAGAAGATCAAACAACTGTGGGGCTTGTTGGTGCCCCGAGAGACCTCCATTTGCCTCTTTCTGTTTATTCTTGCCTCTCTCTAAAAAGTAATTTTGAAATATTAATTTTAACATTTTAGTTTTTATAAACATACTCTTTTTATATTCTGACATTTTATTGCATACCATCCAGAGACCCTCTTTGAGGAAGATGGGCAGTTCAGAAATGCAAAAAAAGGAAAGGAAAGAGAGGAAAAAAGAAAGAAAAAAAGAGGGAGAGAGGTACAGAGAAAGAAAGAAAGAAAGAAAGAAAGATTTTGCATGTAGTCAAATCTATGAACTTTTAAATCTTGTTGAAAAATACAATCCCTTGGCTACAATCTGAGTAGTTATAATTTCCGGACAGAAAGGTTGGAATTTATTATTTATTGTCTGTAATTTAGTTCCCAAACTTGTTCACTCGCTGGTATTACAGATTTCTCCCTAATACTATTTGCTTTCCAATGAACAGTTTAAGCATAAACCAACCAACCAACCAACCAACCAACCAACCAACCAACCAACCAACCAACCATCTCATAAAAGACTTTCTTCTGAATTAGATTATAATCAGTGTTAATACACAATTTGAATATTTTATTAGATTATATTGCAGTTTTGCTTTTTTGTCACTATTCCACACCCATGAGTCCATAATTTAAGCAACACATTAAGCATTCATATTTATATATTGTCACTTGCCTAGCTACTAACACAAAGGGTATATCATTTTTCAGTTTGTTTGAAAGTGGGTGTCAGTATGAATTTCCATTATCAGTGACAATGAATTCCCCATATGTGATTCCTAAGATAAAACCTTCAAAATCGTGGCATCTAGAATCATCTGAATTCATATGACATTGTCAACATTGAGAACAACCCCTTCTGTAGTCATGGGGGCATTGAAATGACCTCGGTGTTCTCCAGAAGGCTTTCTATTGGCATTAATCACCACTTGTGAGTCTTTTGGCCCTTGGGAACAGAATTAAAAGTAGTCTTAAATTCCAGAATATACTTGTGTTCATGCAGCAACTTCTTTAGTTGGCAAATCAGTTGTGGATTAACGCCTGGGTAGATTCTATAACGGATGACCCTCTTTTTGTTATCATCACCAACAAAGCATAACTGGAGAAATGAAGACTGCTATGATATTGTACATTAGCAAGAGTTCCTGCACATCAATTTTTTTTAAAAAAAAACCTTATGCTGATTTTTGTGATTTCATTAATACTTGAACTAAATGATTGATGAAGGGGGAGGATGTAAAAAACTAGAAAAAGTCAGATCTGAGTTTATACCCATCAATAGAGAAAGATTTTGAAGGTTTTATCTTAGGAATCACATACAGGGAATTTATTGTCACTGATAATGGAAATTCATACTGACACCCACTTTCAAACAGACTGAAAAATTATATACCCTTAGCGTTAGTAGCTAGGCAAGTGACAATATATAAATATGAATGCTTAATGGGTTGCTTAAATTATGTATTCATAGGTATGGAATAGTGGCAAAAAAGCAGAACTTCAATATATTCTACTAAAGTATGCAAAATGTGTATCAACACTGATTACCTAATTCAGAGGAAATACTTTATGAGATTGTTTGCTTGTTTGTTTAAACTCTTCATTGGAAAGAATATTAGGGGAAAATATGTAATAACAATGAGTGAACAAGTTTGGGGATTAATTACACAGACAATAAATAATAGATTTCCCCCTTTCTGTCCTCCACATAACTCTTTAGATTGTAACCGAGGGAATGTATTTTTTAGCAAGATTTAATAGTTGACAGATTTAACTTCATGTAAAAATTATTTTTCTTTCTTTCTTTCCTTCCTTCCTTCCTTCCTTCCTTCCTTCCTTCCTTCCTTCCTTCCTTCCTTCCTTCCTTCCTTCTCTCCTTCTCTCTCTCTCTCCCTCTCTTTTCTTCCTTTCTTTCCTTTCCTTTCATTTTTCGTATTTCTGAACTGCCCATGTTTCTCAGAGAGGGACTCTGGATCATTTGCAGCAATAAAATTTCTGAATATAACAAGAGTATATTGTGTTAAAACTAAAATTTCAACATTAATTTTTAGAAAGAGGCAAGAATAAACATAATAAAGCAAATGAAGGTATCTCAGGACAGCAACAGGACACCAACAAGCCCCATAGCTGCATTCTCCTTTGGACCACAGAACCCTGTTTTAGCCCCTTTTCAGAAATTAACTTATCTCTGGGAGTAAGAATATTCCATAGTGCAGGGCCCAAGGCAGAGCAGGCTCTTTTCCTAGATCTCACCAGTTGGAGTTCATTAACTGACGGGGTCTGCAAGATATCTTCCCTACCTGACTGGGTGGGATGGGCCAATGTAATGGTGCAAAGACAGTTGTGCAGGCAGTCTGACCTTGTGCTATGTAGGGCTTTATAAATCACAACCAACCTCTTGGATTACATCGGGAAGCAAGCTATGCACCCTATGCAATTTGCGGAGCCTGAAGTGCTACGCGTGACATTATTGGGCACCCAATGTGGCCACTGTTTTGGATACTTAGGTTTTATACACCTAAAAATAACATTGGTAGGCACATATTTTATAAAGCTTTGCTGGCTTCCTTGTTGCTCATTGGTCCAGCCTCCCTGGAGAGATGATAAGAGCCTTGGTGTTGCAGTTGTTAGAGTGCAGTACTGAAAGCTACTTCTGCTGATCACCGGCTGCCAGCAGTTTGTCAGATCGAATCTCAGTAAGCTCAAGGTTTTCAAGGCTTTCCATCCTAAAATGGAAGATCTACATTGTTGGGGACAATATGCTTACTGTCTGTAAACCGCTTAGAGAGGGCTGTAAAGTACTGTGAAGCGGTATATAAGTCTTACTGCTATTGATAGATGCAAGTGTATCTCCAATATTTCTTCTGGGGGGGAGGGATTGTTTTCCCTCTTCTGAAAAATGTAGCAAAGAGTTGAGTTCTAATCTGTTTGTCTTATAGGCTATTTTTTATGCATAGTATACAATGTACCCTTTATTGCCATTGAGATTTCATTTTACAGTGATCCCTCTATTATCGCGAGGGTTCCGTTCCAAGACCCCTCGCGATAATCGATTTTTCGGGATGTAGGGTTGCGGAAGTAAAAACACCATCTGCGCATGCGCGCCCTTTTTTTTTCTATGGCCGCGCATGCGTAGATGGTGGAGTTTGCGTGGGCGGCGGGGGAAGACCCAGGGAAGGTTCCTTCGTCCGCTTAGCAGCTGATCTGCTCGGCATTCTCCGTACTGAAGGAGCGGGTCCAGCAGTCACATGGGTTGCTCATGTCCAATCCGGTGGAACTGAGCCTAGTGTTAAAAAAGCTTGCCGGATCCGCCCCTTCCCCAGAATTCGCTCAGTTCGCATATCCTGCGGTTGTATTGTGATAGCTCGTTCAACATTCTAACACCTTCCCTTCGATCTTTTCCTTCAAAAGTAGTAAGAATTGTTTTACCATTATTATTTACTTGCACTAATAGCGCCAGCCGTTTGCGGCTCGGCTTTTTTCCTTTGGAGAAGTTGCGGTTTCGTTTTCCCCCGGCGGTTTTGCCGTGTACGATCCCCGCGGCCGCTTGTGGATTCTTTTAATCCTTTGGCCTGGAGGTTCTGGTGCAAGTATTAATCTATTGATTTATTGATTCTTATTGTATATATATATTAAAGGGCTTAAGAAATACCTCCTGCGGAGTGAGACGGCTTTCTAGTCTCCTGGACTTAGTCGATCGCTTCCCCTTTAAGACATATTCGGAGCGATTTTTCGGCGCGAAGGCCTTCGCGCCCTTTTTAAATTTAGGCCTCTCGTGTTGGCCTCCTGCCAGCCGCGTAGGCCTCAGTCCACCGCGTGGATCCCGGAGCGGGCCTTGGGACGCCCAGGCTAAATTCTCCACCGGCTAAGCCTCCAACCAGAGTGCCTTGGTTTACTTAATTATAAAGTTTAGGGAGGCTGGCCCCGCTGGATTTGGGGACACGAACTCTGGGTTTGCCCAGATTGTCCTCACGTCTCAGCAGCTTCGAGGCCTCGAAGCAGGATCCATTCCTCTTGGGAAGTCCTTGAAATTCTTCTCCTTATTTATTCAGTTATTGGCTCAGCCTTGTCTTCTGTTAATTGTCAGACTATGGCTACTTTTCCCAAGAGAGGCACAACTAAAGGTCCCAGAGAGGCCAGGCCTACAGGCGATGAGATTACTACTATCCCCCAGGCCTCTTCCTCCTCTTCTCCAGGGGCCCACCCCTCGACCAAGGTCACCAGGGCCGAGAAGAGAAGGGACCTAGCCCTACAAAGAATCCATGACAAATCAGCAAAACGTCTAAAAGTGCAGGCCCAAGTACTCAGTAGTCAAGACCCCCCAGAGGCTTCTAATCTACCTCCTTCTGGGGTCCCTGTGTTATCTCTGGATGAGCCTAACCTAGACAGACCCCAACCTAACCTATGGGGCATAGGTCCAGAGGAACCAGATATTATTGAAGATTCCCCCCAGCCAGGATCCTCCCAGGCCTTTAGGGATTCTTCTGCCATTCCTGCTGATATTTCTAGTTTACCTCCTGAGTTCCAATCTATTTTTGCTGTGTTGTCTAAGGCCATTGATGCCAAACTCTCTTCCATCAATGAGCTTCCCTTACCTCCTCCTCCTTCTCGTCCCTCCCGCCCCTTGGGTTCTTCCCCAGCGGTTAGAGCTCCTATTTAGGATGATTCAGATTCCTCTCAGGACGAATATGAGGATATGGAGGATGATGAGGACCCTTTTCAAGGCCTATCAGATGATGAGGAATCCCAAATAAAGGTTCCTTCTCCAATTACCATTTTCCCTTCTCAATTATTCAAATCTCTCCTCCTCAAAGCTAGGATTTCTACGGGATTAGCGGCCCAGGAGAAACAAGCCTCCACTTCCACTGATCCCCCGGAGGAGAACTTACCTTACTTCACAGAGGAACAGGAGGATAACGAGGTAATTCCTATGCCTAAATTGTTTAAAGATGCCTTACTTAAACAGTGGGATTTCCCAGCCTCTGGCCTTAATCCCTCCACCAAAGACAGAAAGTTGTACAAACTTTCCTCTTCCTATGAAGAGCTTCTATCCTTTCCCAAACCGGATGAACCGGTCAAGATCCTTCACTCGGCAGCGGCTGTGCCAGGAGAGGCGGAGGAAGTCCTCCGCCCAGAGGACAAGCGTATTGAACAAATGCTCAAAAGAGGATTCACCGCAGATTCCTGGGCCATTAAAAGTTCTGCAGCAGCCTCCTTTTTCTCCAGAGCCACGCTGCTGTGGCTTCGCCAACTCCAACAGCATATTCCTCCAGATGACTTGAGAGGTCAACAAGACTTCAACAAGGTCTTTGCAGCTGCCCAGTACGTGGCTGATGCCACCTTGCAATCTACTAGATTTTCTGCTAAGTCTATTGCAGCTTCTACAACGGCAAGGAGACTCCTATGGATTCGCCCTTGGCAAGCGGGAGTACGCCAGAAGTGGCAGTTATCCCAGGGACCCTTAAAGCGCGACCTTCTTTTCGGTGATCTTCTGGATCCACTCCTCACGGAAACCACGGACAAGAAGAAAGTTTTGGGTCCAACCACAAAAAAGGCTACCAAAACGCAGTCCTTTCGTCGCCCGGGGCGCCAGCAAGATCAAGCGGCTTCCTATCAGAGATCTCCAGGTCAGTATTCCCCCCGTTTTCGTTCCCAAGGTAGGAACTCCAGGGGTAGAGGCTTTCGCTTCCAAAGGGGAGCTTCCTCTAACAGGGCCTCAAAAAAACCTAGATGGTAATCTTTCCTCTATTCCTATAGGGGGTCGCCTAGCTCATTTCGCCTCTAATTGGCGTCTCACCTCCAAGGACCCCTGGGTCATTGACACTGTTCAAACAGGTCTTCTTTTAGAATTTATTTCTCCTCCCCCTAAGCGTTTTATTTCCTGCCCTTCTCCCAGGTCCTCCTCAGACTGTAACCGTATGGAGGAGGCCATTTCCCATCTATTGGCCATCAGAGCCATTCAACCGGTTCCTTCCGGTCAGAAGGGTCTAGGTTTTTACTCCATCCTATTTATGGTTCCAAAGTCCTCCGGAGGTTGGAGAGCTATTTTGGATTTGAAGAAACTAAACCTATTCATCAAATATAGGAAGTTTAAGATGCACTCCTTATCTTCTATTTTGGCCGCCATTCACACGGGAGATTTCATGGTCTCCTTAGACCTCACTGAGGCCTACCTTCACATTCCTATAGCCAAATGCCACAGAAAATTTTTACGTTTTTCTTTTCAAGGCAGGCATTTCCAGTATAGGGCGATGCCATTTGGCCTTTCCTCGGCCCCTCGGGTCTTTACAAAGCTCTTGGGGTCCCTGGCGGCCTATATCCGGGCGTCTACCATCCACATTTTATGTTATCTTGATGATATTTGATTCATGGGAACTCCCTAGAGAAAGTGAAAACAGACCTTTCTGTCACCATGTCAGTCCTTCAGGACCATGGATTTTCCATCAACTTGGAAAAAAGTCACCTCCAACCTTCCACATCCATTTCTCACCTGGGTTCCATTATCAATTCAGAATCTTCCCAAGTTTTTCTCTCTCCCGAGAGAAAACCTAGTATAGGGGAGTTAATTTCTAACATTCTATCTAATTCTTCAGTCTCCATAGTAACTCTGTCTTCCCTTTTGGGGAAGATGGTGTCATGCATAGGTATCATTCCCTGGGCTCGCCTTCATGCTAGGGAACTCCAGTGGCTCCTATTACCCTTTCAGAGATCGGGGCACAGCAACTCAAATCGGCGCATTGTCATCCCACCAAGTGTTCGCAGATCCTTCAAGTGGTGGAAGTCTCCGGCCATGGACAAAGGATCCCCGTTCAGGTGCCCGGATCAATTTGTCATCACCACAGATGCCAGTCTGTCGGGATGGGGCGCCCACGCCCAGGGGATGATAGCCCAGGGCACGTGGTCCCCGGAGGAGGCTTCCAGGCCAATCAATTGGCTAGAGTTAAGAGCCGTTTCCCTGGCTCTGAAGCATTTCTCTCCTCGCATTCCCAACCGGCACGTTCTCATTCTCACCGACAACATTGCCACAAAAAGCCATATCTGCAGACAGGGGGGCACGAGATCCAAGGCTCTCATGAGGGAGGCCCTCAAGTTAGGCCTTTGGGCGGAAAAACATCTTCGGTCGCTCCTAGCCGATCACATCTCGGGGAGCCTCAACGTCCAGGCGGATTGGCTATCTCGAGCAACGATAGACCCAGGAGAGTGGAACCTCCATCAAGACCTGTTCCATCAAATCAGCCTCAGATTCGGCCTACCAATCCTGGATCTCTTCGCGACCAATGCGAACGCCCAACTCCCTCGCTTCTTTTCCAGATTTCCATCCCCGGGAGCGGAAGCAATCAATGCCCTCCGGAGTCCATGGCCTCCAGGCCTACTCTATGCATTTCCTCCAATTCCAATTCTCCCGGACGTGATTCACAAGGTCCTCACCGAGAGGGCCCGAATAATCTTAATCGCCCCTCATTGGCCCCGCCGGCCCTGGTTCGCGGATCTCCAACAGCTGTCCGTCCAGGACCCTTGGCGACTCCCCGTTTCGGGGGATATGCTGCGGCAGGGGGCCTCTTTCCATCCAGACCCGGAGTGGTTCCACCTCACCGCCTGGCTGTTATCAGGAGAGACTTAGAACTGCGTGGTCATGACCCCGATTCAGTGGAGGTCATTTTAAAGGCCAGAAGGGGTTCGACCAATCGAATCTACGACCACACGTGGTCCAAGTTTCACCAGTGGTGTCTACAGGAAGGTTTCTCCCCTCTGTGCATCCCCATACACAGAATTATTTCCTTCCTTATGCAAGGCTTCCATAAAGGACTTTCCACCAGCACCCTCCGGCGTCATCTGGCAGCCATTTCATCTGTCCTAGGGGGTCCCCGCAGACAGCCTCTCCGTTCCTTCCCTGAAGTTCAGGAATTCCTCAAGGGCATAGCCAACCTCAGACCTTCCAAGGTCCACAGGTATCCGTCCTGGGATTTGCCACGGGTTCTCCATTCCCTCACACAGGCACCATACGAACCCCTAAAATCGGCGTCCCTCAGGTACCTATCTTTTAAGGTAGCATTTCTGGTGGCTATTACCTCTGCCCGACGCATTTCGGAGCTGGCTGCCCTCTCAATCAGGCAGGACCTTTGTCAATTCCATCAGGACAAGGTAGTCTTGCGACTGGACCCCACCTTCTTACCCAAGGTCAGTTCCATGTTCCACAGATCTCAGGATATTGTCCTACCTTCCTTCTGCCTCCAACGAGACCATCCCTTGGCAATTAGATGGCACACCCTGGATCTCATCAGAGCGCTGAGAATCTATATCCAACGCACAGGACCCTTTCGGAGGTCAGAAGCACTTTTTATAGCCTATCACCCCAGAGTCATGGGGGCCAAAGTGTCTTCAACAGTAATAGGCCGTTGGATCAGAGGGACTATATCTAAGGCCTATGAGTCGGCCTCCCTCTCAGTTCCAAGGAACATCACAGCGCATTCCACCAGGAGCGCAGCCACCTCGGCCGCTTGGGCGACTCAAGCCCCGTTGGAGGAGGTCTGCAAAGCAGCCACTTGGGCCTCGCCAAATTCCTTCATCAGGCACTACAAGATTGATTCTTACGCTTCAGCGGACGCTGCCTTCGGCAGAAGGGTACTCCAATCCGTTATCTCACACGATAGCAATCTAATCCCACCCTAGGGACCATCTATTGGGTATTTCCCATGTGACTGCTGGACCCGCTCCTTCAGTACGGAGAATAGGCGTTGATTGCTTACCTGAACGCCTCTTCTCGTACGGTGAGCGGGTACAGCAGTCACTTCCCGCCCTTGTATGTGTCTTCTTTACCTTTCTATATCTTTCTTCCTCTAACAATGAGAGTTGAACACTACAGAGCTTCACAGCTGAGCCTAGTCTATGGATTCGCGAATTCTGGGGAAGGGGCGGATCCGGCAAGCTTTTTTAACACTAGGCTCAGTTCCACCGGATTGGACATGAGCAACCCATGTGACTGCTGTACCCGCTCACCGTACGAGAAGAGGCGTTCAGGTAAGCAATCAACGCCTATTTCCCTGGGTCTTCCCCCGCCGCCCACGGAAAGGGGAAACCCGGATCTTCGGCTCCTCGCTTCCTTACGCCAAACGCGTATTTTTTGAGCTGCTTGTGGGAGTGGCTTTGTGCAGAAGGAAAAGAGGGAGGAGGGAGAATGTCTGAGGGAACCCCCTCTCCCTCTGTAGCGAAGGGTGCGTGTGCTTGCTCTGGGCGGTTGCGTGACTGATTAAAAAGGTGGCGACTGGGAAAGGAGCGGCGCGCGCCCTTCCTTAAACGACTTATCGCTGTCGTCGTCGTGTGGTCAGAGCCGCGTCTGCCTCTCCCTTCTGCGCGCTCTCGTTCTGTCCCCGTCGTGTGTGAGTGTGCACCGGTGGGGGAGGGGAGCGAATGAGGCGTCTCTGCCCTCCGCCGGTTCATTTTTGTATTCCTCCCTTCCATGGTTGCTGCTCCACCCCTCTGGTTGAATAGCCTTTGGCTGCTTAGCCGGGGCCCTAGGAAAGAAAACGGAGGGGGTGGGGAAAAGGTGACGACCTGGCGGCGGTAGCGAGAGGCAGCAGTGGAGCGAGAGGTGGGCGAGTGGCTGAGGCCCAGAGGAGAAAGAAACGGGGAGCGGCGGCAGCTGCAGAAATTTTTGGCGTAACCACTGGAACAAGAGGGGGAGAGATAGAGAAAGAGAGAGAAGGAAAGAAAGAGATGAGAGAGGGAGGAAGAGAGTGTGAGAGAGGAAGAAGCAAGATAGAGAAAGAGAGAGAGAAAGAAAGATGAGAAAGGAAGGAAGAGAAATGAGAAAATGATTGAAGCAGAGAATGACAGGAAAGAAAGAGAAAGAGACAGAGAAGTGACTCTTGGTGATGACGTATGACGTCATCGGGTGGAAAAATCGCGATATAGCGTTTCGCGAAGATCGAGATCGCGAAACTCGAGGGATCAATGTACTTCCTTTGGAATACAAATTAGTCCAACTTAGAATGCCTGGCTGTATAACAAATTCCATGTTCTCTCCCCCCCCCCCCCCAGTCTTTTCCACATTGGAATGTAAAATTATATTCTGTACAAGTGAGGTTAGTATGCAACACACTAGCTGCTCAAAGACAGCTGCTTGGCTGGCCTATGCTCAGATACTTTTTCTCAACACACACCCCTCAAAAAAACCAACACCTCTCTTTTCCTCAGTGTGATTATAATTTGATTTGACTTGATTTCACAGTAACATATATAGATATGGAAGAGCTTCATTTGATAGTGCTCCTTCTTGCAAGTTGAAAGATTTCTTAAAGACTTTATTTATTTATTTATTTATTCATTCATTCATTCATTCATTCATTCATTCATTCATTCATTCATTCATTCATTCATTCATTGGATTTGTATGCCGCCCCTCTCCGCAGACTCGGGGCGGCTAACAACAGTAATAAAAACAGCATGTAAATCCAATACTAAAACAGCTAAAAAACCTTTATTTCTAAAACCAAACATACATACAAACAAACATACCATGCATAAGTTGTAAAGGCCTAGGGGGAAATAATATCTCAGTTCCCCCATGCCTGACGGCAGAGGTGGGTTTTTAGGAGCTTATGAAAGGCGAGGAGGGTGGGGCAATTCTAATCTCTAATTTATCACTTGACAGAGAAAAAGGAAAAGGTAATTCTCACGTTTTCTTTTTTTTCCCCCTGATGTCCCCCCCCGCTCTGTCACAATAGATAACACAATGTCCAGAAATGTCAGGTTCAGCGGTGGGTTGTTCCTGGTTTGGCCCAGTTCTGTGACTTGGTAGCACCACAGTGGGAGGCTCCACCTACCTGCCCAGGATACTCTGCCCACCCAACCGGGACGCCCTGCCCACCCACCTCGGAAGTTCTGCCCACCCACTCCGGGATGCTTCTGCGCATACGCAGAATCATTGTGGGTGCGTGTGTGAATGCGTGTGCACATGAACCAGTATTAATGGGCTTTAGAACCCACTACTGGTCAGGGTGTCTGTGCACTTTAAATAATAATAATAATAATAATAATAATAATAATAATAATAATAATAATGATGCAGACTCTGTAAAGAAACAGATGAAACAATCGATCACATACTCAGCTGCTGCAAAAAGATTGCACAGACTGACTACAAGCATAGACATGATGCTGTGGCACAGATGATCCACTGGAACTTGTGCCAGAACTACCATTTACCAGTGGCAAAGAACTGGTGGGATCATAAGCCCGAAAAAGTGGTCGAAAATGAGAAAGTAAAACTGCTGTGGGACTTCCGACTTCAGACTGACCGAATTCTGAAGCATAACACACCAGACATTGTGATTGTGGAGAAAAAGAAAGTATGGATCATCAACATCGCAATCCCAGGAGACAGCAGAATTGAGGAGAAGCAGCTAGAGAAATTAGTGAAATACGAAGATCTAAAAATTGAGCTGCAACGACTCTGGCATAAGCCAGTGAAAGTGGTCCCAGTGGTACTTGGCACGCTGGGCGCAGTGCCAAAGGATCTCAGCGGACATTTGAAAACCATCAGAATTGACAAAATCTCCATCTGTCAATTGTAAAAGGCCACTTTACTGGGATCGGCAAACATAATTCGCCGCTACATCACGCAGTCCTAGGTGCTTGGGAAGCGCCCGACTGGAGATGAAATACGAAATCCAGCATAGTGATCTCGTTTGCTGTGTTGTACTGACATAATAATAATAATAATAATAATAATAATAATAATAATAATAATAATAATAAGTAGTAGTAGTAGTACTTTAAAACATCCAATGTTTGAGCACTCACAACTTCTGGAGGCAAGCTGTTCCACGGATTAATTATTCTAACTATCAGGAAATTTCTCCTTCAAAATGTCAAAAATTAAAATAAAAAAGCGACTGATTGATGGGATATTAAAAATGAATAGAGCCGTGAAATAAACATTTTCTTAGGCAACCTTTTGGTATCTCATAAATGCTTTGATAATCCCAAATCATTTTTGGAAAGAGAATTATCAGGTGGCCAGTAGTTTTAAAGAATAATTGTAATTGGTTATAATAATTAAATATTAAAGAACATGTGTTCATGGGGCCATATATTTCTAAATAGGTTATTTGTATTCTGTTGCTTTTCAAATAGAAACTGAGATTGGTTTTTTTAATTGTGTGTCTGAAAATACTCATGTTTCCTTTGAAAATGTGTCTTTTTTCAACCATCTGGCCTCTGTGTGTCTGATTTTCCTGTCAGGAATTTAGCATATAACAACCCTGCATTATAAATAGAGTTGATTTAAAACTTGAGTCCACTGACACCTTGACTTAATTCACCCTTCTAAATCACTTCTTTTATGCCTCTATAATTGGTGCCCAGGATAGACCTTATTTTTTCTATTTAATTTGTCTAGGGATTTTCTCTGAGATTGGTAAATTCTAAGAGCATGTTTTTTTGTATATGGAAAAAATTAATTTGTTTGCTGACCAGAAACATAAAAGCTGGGGATAGGTTGGCATTCTCATATCTGCAATTAATTAGCACTACCCAATCATGAATGTTGCTGAGATTATAGAAGAACATATACATTTTTAAGTCTCATTGTACCCATCCATAGGAGCAATGTTGATATGGTTCTTATAACAGTCTTATAGATCAGTCATCTTGAGTGAACTTTGATTCTATTGACAGGCAGGCAATAAGCAACACGAAAATGAAAGCAAGACTGAGAAAGAGTTACATTCAATGATATGCGTACACTCACCCAAATGTTATTTCTCCCCCTTGTCTTTTCAAAAGCACCCAAGACACCTTTCAATCTGCTCAATGGTCCACTCACCCTTGAGAAAAAAAGTAGCTACAGGATTAAGGGAGATTTGATCTTCAGAGTACCCATTCCAGTAGAGCAAGGATCAGCAACCCGCGGCTCTGGAGCCACATGTAGCTCTTTCACCCAGTAATGGACTGCCAAAATTTTTACTGCCACACTGTGGGCACAGCTTATTTTGTAGACGTGGCTTGATGGTCACGTGACTGGGTAGGAGTGGCTTGCTGTCCATGTGGCCATGTGGGAGTGGCTTGACAATCATGTGACAGAGTGGGAGTGGCTTACCAGCCAAGATAAGTTTTCAAATAAGTGCTTGAACTATTTTTCAGTTGATTAAGTCACATTATTTGAATAGCCACAAAAAGGACAAATGATAAACAGCATTATTTGTTGAGGAGCACAGTAACATTTTAAAGTTTTGTACTGAACCCACAAGGTTCAGTATGATAACAGATTAGGCAAGTAGCTCAATTTTCTTTAATTAGTATAAAAAGTACACCATGCTAGGAGGAGACTATGGTGGGAGATTCAGACTTCTAGTTGGCTCCAAAATTGAATGGGGTACTTCCGGTTAGGACCTTTGTAGCTCTTTAAGTGTTTAAGTGTTGCCGACCCCTGCACTAGAGGAAGATACCTATTTGTGCTTCAGTTCTCAGCTGCAATTCTAGGACTATAGAAGTTCTAAAGAAGTGCTGGGAAAGCATTTATTTTTCCTCCCTCAGTGAGAAATGGGAAACACTCATTCTAGATTTATGCAGACAATTTCCCTCTTCTCTTTCAAATAGGATCCAGACATTTGGTAATGAGTTTTGCTCTCAGTGAAACACTAATTCTTTCAATTTGATGATTTTTGGCCTACAGCTCTTTTAACTAACAGCTTTTACAAACAAGCAAATATTAAAGACCTCGCTGCACAGTTATCTTATTTTTTTAATCTCTACTTTCTGGAGAACTGAACACACTATTTTTTTGAAAGTACCACAGGAGACAATCATTCCCATCCTGTCTTGGGCTTTAAAAAAAAATTCTTCCTATAAGAAAATGTCTGTAAATTAGCCAGTTGGTGCTGGTAGTGGGAGTAGGTAGAATTCTTTGAAGCTTACACTAAAAGCATCCTCTTATTAGAGAATGCAGTGCTGAAATAATACTCCTTGGATACACTGAAAAGCTTTCCTTGGTGCCTGAAATTGCTATAGAAATGACAATATGGGAATGGAAAAATGGAAGTGGATGAAGGCAGCTGTAACAGAAAAAAATTACAGGTGCCCCAATTTTGATCCTGCTTCATTGTGGAGAAAGCTTTCTGTCCTCTTCCAGCGTTCCTTTAGTGTGGGTAAGGAATCGGATAATATCTGAGGAATCTTTGGCTTCCATGTTCCCTGAAAGGATAAAATGTCTTAGCAAGAGCTTATTCTTCATTATATTTTTAAAACAATACATATACAGTGGTCCCTCGATTTTTGCGGGTTCGAACTTTGCGAAACGGCTATACCACGGTTTTTCAAAAATACAGTATTAATCAAAAATACTTTACTGTTTTTTCCCTATACCACGTTTTTTCCTGCCCGATGACGTCATACGTCATCGCCAAACTTTTGTCCGCCTTTAATAAATATTTTTTTAATAAACTTTAATAAATAAACATGGTGAGTAATAATCTAAATGGTTGCTAAGGGAATGAGAAATTGCAGTTTAGGGGTTTAAAGTGTTAAGGGAAAGCTTGTGATACTGTTCATAGCCAAAAATAGTGTATTTACTTCCGCATCTCTACTTCGCGGAAATTCGACTTTCGCGGGCGGTCTCGGAACGCATCTCCCGCGAAAATCGAGGGAACGCTGTATTTTAATGTTTTGTGTAAGCTAAAGGATTATGAACCAAGGTGGCACAGTGGGTAGAGTGCAGTACTGCCGGCCACTAAAGCTGACTGCTAGATCTGTAGTTCAGTGGTTCAAATCTCATCACCGGCTCAAGATTGACTCAACTTTTCATCCTTCTGAGGTGGGTAAAATGAGGATCCAGATTGTTGGGGCAATATGCTGGCTTTGTTAAAAAGTGTTATTGCTAACATGTTGTGAACTGCCCTGAGTCTAAGGAGAAAGGCAGCATAAAAAACAGAATACATAAATAAATAATTTAACAGAATCACATTCTATTTACCAACATCAGAGACATCTAGCAGGTGAAAGCTAATTTTTTGGGAGAAGAGTTTATCCAACCTCTTCAACAGTTGATTCCAGATCCTCCACCATTTCAGCATTTACTTCAGCATTCATTTAAGCAAATCACCCCCTTTTTGATTACTGATGTTAGATTGTGCAGGAATGAAGAGGCAAGACATAGGATTTGTTCAGCTCATTTATTGTTCTTAGCTGGATTTTCTGGGAAGCCACTTTTAAGGGCTTGCCTGTACCCAAGCTGACCACTGACAGCAGTTTATTTTTCTGTAGGAAAACTTAGTATCACTTTGACTACATAGCAACTGTTGCCTTCTGTTCAAAGAAAATTGCATAAAAGTTTAGAAGTCCTAGGAAGGCTTGCAGTTTAATTTTGTTAGTCAGGATGGGGGCATTAACTGTCTGTGGGCCAAATGTCAGATCCATCATTTAGAAACCCCAAGAACTCAACTTTCTTCATGTCAATCTTGCATTTCTTCTTCTTCTTTTTTTTTTACTTTGAGCCCTTGTGCCTGGTAATGATATAGGGTGGCCCTTAGTCTACTGAAAAGTTATTCCTCATTTTCTCCTGATATGAGGATGTTGTCAAAATATGGAATCACCCCTGGGACGCCCTGCAGTAAATGTTCCATCATGCTTTGAAGAAGACCTGGGGCAATGCTTACTCCAAACTGCAGGCAGTTGCATTTAAAAGCCCCCGTATGGATTACTATTGCCTGGGCTTCTGTGGTGGCAGCATCCACCAGCAGTTGCTGGTAGTATTGGGCCAAATCTAATTTAGTGAATTGGCTATTGCCTAAGGAATACAGCAGATGTTGAACCACAGGCACTGGGTATGGGTTTTATTGTAGCACATTTTTAATGGTGCATTTGTAATCTGCGCATGTGCAATTAGACCCATCTGGCTTCATTGGAATGACAATGTGGGTCTCCCATGTGGCGTGGTCAATGGTTTCTAGAACCCCCTTGGGCAATGAGCTTGTCCATCATCCATCTTGGGATGCAGTGCAAAAGGTACTCTTTGAGTCTTAAGCCTAATGGGGGGTGAAGCCAGGGTCTAGCTTAAATGAGAGGGGTTTGCCCCTATATTTACCTGGACTCCCATCAAAGATGGCCTGGAAGTCTCACAGAAGTTGGTCCAATTCCTCTTCCTTGATCCAGTGCAGGCCAATGATGTGGATCCTCAGTGGCTTGAGTGATTCTACTCTGAGGAGTGTAGAGTCTGATCCCCCTCATTAATGCTTAAAGACAGCTTTCCCTTAAAATCCTTGAACTGGATTTGTACTTTTGTCTGATCTAAGATTCAAATGGGATTGCCTTGAAAGTCTCTGAGCTGGATATGTTGCGGTTGGAGGGAGGCTTGAGTTGCTTTTGCCTGGATGCTTTACATTGTTGTGAACACAGACCCGTCATCTAGTTACATTTTACACTGTCTGCCCTCGATGGGGATCGTGACATGAAACTTGTCCCTCTCCCCAGCATCTGACTAGTCTATGGTCATGTGGTATAACCCTCTGGTGTCCTGGAATGGCTCATCTCTGCATCTGCCTCTTTGTCTCCCTGTTCTGTTCTGCCTTTGTTTCCACAGCCCCAGTGGTGATTTAGGAGGGTATTGGGCTGGTTGGTAGGGGGTTGGTTAGGTGGCTCTGCAGGCCTCTGCAATGTGCCCCCTTTGCTGACACCAGTGGCAAATTACTTCTTTAAAATGGCAAACCACTCTGGCATGGCCCCTAGGCAATCTGAGCAATGGGTTTGCCTGGTAACAAAGTCTCTGGGCCTCACCCTCTTTTCTGGATGGATGGGGTGTACTTGTTCTTCCTCCTAGGATTCCTCATCATATTCTGGAACCTTGGTCATCCAGTTGGGCTCCTTGTGGGTGCGGTAGATTCTGCTGGTCTTCTGGATGTTGGTGGCAGAGGTGAATCACCAGATGTTGTCCGGTAATTCGGCAGCTCTGGCTTCTTCCACAACATCTTTGAATGTACCTCCCTTCTGAATGAGCCACTTCTTTTGGAGGCTGAGATCTCTCATTCCTAAAATGATGTGACTCTTCATCATTTTCTCCGTATTGATGAATTTCCACTTTGATACAATCTCACAGATGTTAGCTACAAAGTCATTAATTGTTTCCCTTTCTTGTTGCCGGTGAATTTGTTGCGGCTGACCATCAGGATTGATGAGGGAGCATAGTATTCCTTGAGCAATGTTTGTAAGGATGTCCATGAGATGGACTTGATGTCCATGGGAGCCACCAGTGTCTGAGCTATTTTAGACATTTTTTTCATGCAGTAGATTAAGAAGTCTTCCTATTGTTGGGAAGATCCCGGAAATTGTTCACTTCCAGGAACGTGCGGAAATGGCTCATATAGGTCTGCCATTCTTTCATCTTCAGATCGAAAAATGCAGGGGCAGGAGAAGTTTGAGTAGCCATCATCAAGTTTGGCCGGAGCAGGTCAGTTGCTTGCTACTATAATATCATGAGGTGCTTTTGTCCTGTTGTCCTTCTTCAACCACCTTCATCACCAGTTTTAGATTGTGCAGGAATGAAGAGACAAGATGTAATACCTTTGTTGTTCTTTGTTGCATTGCAATACAAACTGCCAGCTGGCTGCTGGGAGCCGCTTTTAAGGGCTTGCCTGTACAAAAGCTGGTCATTGGCAGCAGTTTATTTCTCCTACCACTTGATTAGCCAATCAGCGGCAGCTATGCAAATCGGGACTACATATGGCCGTATGTAACAACTGATACAAGAAAGTCAGGGTGTTGCTTTATGCTTTATGAACAAGCTCCAAGCAGTAGAAGTGAGTGAGGAGGAAATAAATGAACTTAGTTAACTTTGCAGCTTTTCCTTATCACCCTGACAGATGTCCTTTTCACCTCTTGATTTCTCCCTGCCATTTGAGCTTTTCTTAATTCAGAGATAGCTTGCTATTATAGCAATAATTTTTGCTTTACAGATTGTCCTAACCTAGCCTCCACAACTGTTGTTATTAAGCAAAGCAGTTACTGAGTGAAACCACAGTTGTGCCTTATGATCTTACTTCACCTTTGTATTGCTTTACAGGCCCACAATGGTCATATATCTGAACATTAGTCATAAAGTTACTTTTTATCATACCTGTAAACAATCACTCAATGAGGAAGTCACTAATGTGACTTTGTCCAATAAATATATTAGCTAGATTTTTCACCTTAGGAGGAAAAGACAAGAATGTCTAATAACTGAAAGATTATTGTGATAGCTCCACCTTGGCTCCTAGTGGGTGGGAATATTTGTATTATTTTGTAAATTATAGTACAGACAAGCTTCATTCTAGATGAATATCTAGATTTTTTAAAAACCTTTGAAGTTATTTGAAAGCAAAAATATTAATAGTCATTATTAGTTGGATTTTGACCTGTGCTCAATCTATCAACCAATCCCAGGGCATGAAAGAAGTTTGCCTTGCCTAAAATGTCAGAACCATTGTTTCACATTTATGAAATGTCAGACTAGCAAGTTGAAGGTATTAATATTTATATGCCTGCTTTTCAGATCACAGTTTTAGTCCCCAGAACACGACGAACAACATCTTTGCTAATTGGCTTTCATGCAATTGGGTCGGAAGAGTGTAATGCTTCAGGGAGAGCAGCAAATCTAATGAGTCTATTTTACAGTGCTGTGTGTATAAGACTGCAAGAGTCATTCACAGAAACTATGCTTAATTACAATTAAAAATAGAAGCAGTATCAACGGACTAATAAGTGAATGCCTGTAGCCCCACTTTTTTGACATTAACAGTACAATGTTAGCATTTGCTACTGGAGAGGAAAATGCTTTATTGTTTATTACATTTATTTGTAGCATGCAAGAGTGCTTTTTGGTTTTGTGGTTGCCACAGATTGCTCAGGAACAAAAGCCATAGTATAGTAGGTATATGAAAGATTTGAAAGATGGTTGATTCCACTCTTGTGAGGGAAATTACAACATGACTGGCGCCCTTTATCCATATATGAAATACTAGCTGAATACCCGTGCTCTGCTTTGCTCGGGCATTATAAATTGACAGTTTGAAAATTAATGAGTAGTTACAATCGCCCTTTCCTCTCCCCTTCTCTCCCTCAGCCTCACCCCACAGAAACCTATCATATTCTTTCCCCCTTCTCTTTTTCAGTCTTGCCCCACATAAGCCTCTCCTATGCTACCCCATTCTCCACAGAGTTATTGTCAAGTTGGGAGGCAGAGTAGAATCTCTAGCAAATTAACATCAGAGCGTGTTAATAATAGTATGAAAAATACTAATGATCTGATGGTCATTTTGAAAAATCCTTTCTTAGTGAACACCTGGATGTCGAGAGGAACATACCTCAACCACATGCTCAACCACAGCAACCACTACCTCAACAATCTACAAACCATCTAAACAATATATCCTTCCTCATCAAAGACACCCTTGAAAGGGATCAAAAACATAAGAACACTTTTCAATTTGGCCTTGAAGTCACAAATAAAAATGATATAGATCAGGTTTGCAATATTATTGCATCAAAATTCCCCCACTGAAGAAATCACTGAAGTTTCTAGAGATGACCCTGAGATTAAATATAGAGATGGTTCAGTGGCCCCTCGATAGAATTGTTTGTAAAAATCAACGCAGCCCCTTAAAGGACCAAATGATAAAGACTATAACAAAGAAACAGTTAAAGCCAACCTCTTTAACACATTCTTCAGCTCAGTTTTTGTAAACAGCAATGGCTCATGCCCAACATTTCCTTGTTGTACCACAAACAACTTCAACGATCTAACACAAATTGATTTTACAGAAGAAAACATCAGAAAGACATTACACAGCCTAAAACCTTCCCTATCTATTGGACCTGATGGACTACATGCATACTTCTTAAAAAAGCTCTCCTCAACCTTGGCTGAACCTCTAAGCATAATCTTTAAAAAAACTTCAGGACTAGCTCCTTACCCAAACTATGGTCACTAGCCACAGTCATTCCTATCTTCAAAAAAGGAGATCCAAATAACATTGAAAATTACAGACCAATCTCTTTGGATTGCATCACTTGCAAAGTCATGGTATCATTCCTACACCAATCCATTATACTCCACTTAGAAACTAATAATCTACTTTCCAACAAATAATTTGATTTCTGAAAAAAAAGTATTCTGTATTCTGCAACTCTTACACTGCAAAAACATATGACTACTCAACTTGACCAGGGTAAAACAATAGATGCAATCTAAATAGACTTTTGTAAAGCCTTTGATTCAGTTGTTCACGACAAACTTCTTCTGAAACAAAAATCCTATGGCATCTCTGGACCACTACATGATTGGATAACAACGTTCCTGTCTAATCCTGCTCCTCTCAACAGTGGTGTCTTCCAAGGCAGTGTTTTCATACTCTACATAAATTATCTTTGTGATCATATTATAAGCAACTTTGCTCTCTTTTGCAAATGATGTTAAAACTATTTAATACCACTGACAACACTACTACCCTTCAAAGGGACCTTGACAGAATGGCCAAACAACTGGCAACTTCAAATCTCAACCAACAAATGCAACATTGAGTTGCTTTCACATTTGAGACATTTCAAATATTTTATACTTTAAGGCAAAATATATAATACTCCCTCTTAATTTTCTCCAAACTTGACTGTGAGATAGGTTAGGTTGAGAAAATATGTGGCTCAAACTTATCCAATGAGTTTCATGAACTATGATCCAATCTTCCCACTCAATTGCAAAAGAATGGGAACAAGAGAAATTCTTATATACTAGAGTTGGATGTAATGGTGTTACTATATTTATTATGTTTCTTTACCATATTTCAGAGCTTGAGTAATTAAAATTGGAATGTTTTCCTGGGTACTGACTCTCATTAATTAGCAGAAATATATAAAGTTGGAAAAGTCAACCTTTCTACTTGGATAGGAGCAACTACTGAAGTTACTTTTATATAAATCATGTATGGTTTATATAATCTACTCTTACCTGTGGAAATTGTTTCTCAGTTGATTGGCAAACTCCTTATGAAAAAGTCATTAATGTGAATAAAGTTATAGAAATGACATGTGGCATATCCATATCAAACTGCGTCAAATAGTGTATGTCTGGCAAACTACACTATAGCTGCATTATAAAATTATGCATTAAACATCAGAACATCATGTTTTATTTTTGAAGAGCTTACAATTACTAGCACTCCAGAATACTTTTCTAAAAAGAAAGATAATTTCTTACCTCCAGGCTTACTATATAAGCTGGCTGACAGAAGAGGGATGATAAGAGAACATCCTAGAAAGGGTATGTGAAAGCAAAAAATAAAAAAAATAAAAAATAAATCAGAGGCTCACAAGGTGGGAAAGAAATGGATATCACTTTGTAGTATATAGATGGCAAAAAACTATGAAATACCTGAATTTTTCACGCCACCATCACAGATGTAAAAGATTTCTAAGTGTTAGAAGATGTTAGAGCATATGACTGAAGAAAATGCTGAAGATATCAGCAGATTAGATCACATGCGAATATAGGCAATAACAAGCTGCAGAAGGAGATATTAGATAGGATGACATTATACAGATACTGTACACCAGTGGTCCCCAAACTTTTTCAATCCCTTGGTGGTGCAAACGTATCCTTAGTGCCCCCATTCAGGTAGGCATGGCCAACTTGTAAAACTCACTTGACAATGCTCTTGCTTAGTAACCAAAATTTTGGGCTCAATTGTGGTCACAAGTTCGTTCTCTTTCTTTCTTTCTTTCTTTCTTTCTTTCCTTCCTTCCTTCCTTCCTTCCTTCTTTCTTTCTTTCTTGTTGTGAGCCACCCTGAGTCTGCAGAAAGGGGCGGCATACAAATCTAATAAATTATTATTATTATTATTATTATTATTATTATTATTATTATTATTATTTCTTTATTTCTTTTTCTCTCTTTTGCTTTCTCTCTCTCTCTTTCTCTCCGTCCCTCCCTCTCTCCCATCCATCCATTCATCCATCCATCTATCTTACTTTCTGTCTCCCTGTCTTTCATCCTAACATCTTCCTTCCTCCCTCCCTCCCTCCCTCCCTTCCTTCCTTCCTTCCTTCCTTCCTTCCTTCCTTCCTTCCTTCCTTCCATCCATCCATCTGTATTTCTTTCACTGTGGGAGAAGAAAGAAAGTGCTTTGGTCTGTGCTCAGCTTAACTTCCTGGTAGGACTCAGAGAGTGTGCTGGTTCTCCATTTTCTGCCTCCCCCACTAATGCCCCCTGCCCTCCTGGCGGAACCTAAGGCTGGTGGAGCTCCAGAGGTGCATGCTCCGATACTTCCTGGGCTGTGAAGGTCCCAGAGCTGAAGTTGGGAAGGCAAGAGGGGTGATGGCAGTAGCAACTCCGGCAGCATGCATTCCCTGTCAGGTGCCATACAGGAGCGTAGTCTCCAGGCTGCTGGGGACCTGAGCAGAAAGTGGAGAACTGGGAGATAGGCATGCCAAGCCTTGCCAGGAAGGTAATCTGGATGCCGGCCGGGCCTACACGCTCCTGCCCACCCCTCATTCCACCCATTTCCTGGGAAGTTTGCAGGAAGTGGTGACAGGTTGAGCTGTCCAAGGTGGAGGAAGACTGGGCGGGGAGGTGCGGCTGTTTGTCTCATTGTCCCATGGAGCAGATGGGCTGGAAAAGAAGCATGGTTGAGCAGGATTGGGGAAGCGCAGCCTATTGTGCCTTCTCTTGCCCCGATCTCCATCCTGGAAGTGAGTTGTTGGCAGTGTTGGGCTCCTACAGGAACGGTCAGGAACGCAGTTCTAGTAGCAAAATTTGGAGCTCCACCTCAGAGCCCCAAACCCACCTCTGTCGTCAGGCATGGGGGAACTGAGATGCTCTTTCCCCCTAGGCCTTTACAATTTATGCATGGTATGTTTGTTTGTATGTATGATTAGTTTTACAATAAGGGTTTTTTAGTTGTTTTAGTATTGAATTTACATGCTGTTTTTTATTATTGTTGTTAGCTGCCCCGAGTCTATGGAGAGGGGCGGCATACAAATCAAATAAATACATAAATACATAAACAAACAAACAAACAAACAAACTACCTGCCACCCTGTTCGCCTCTTAGCACTCCCTGTCACCTTCCTTGCCTGTTAGCGCCCTTCTAAGTCCTCTCACTGTCCCCCAGGGGGCAGTATCACCCCTTTGGAAACTACTGCTGTACACCTAATACAGACATAATCTGATGCTTCCATCTGTTTTGGACTACAATTCATAAACCTTTTGTACTGCAAGTGCTAATAGGAATTATCGTAGTTGAGATTTGGAAGGGAGGAGCTTGCCCTTTTCTTGACTATTTAATAAATGCCCTCCAAAAATATGGATTTCTCAACTTTCATTACCACAACTCTTAATTAGGGATTATAGGAGTTGAAGCCAAATATTCTAGAGAAGGTTATTTATTGGTTTCCCTAGTTTTGATGAAACTTCCTATATTTTTTCTTGAGAGAAAAAGACAGTAAGAAAGATCATTGGTAAGAGCATTGAGAAAAAAAACAACCATTTTGACTGAAATTTCAGTCTTTTGATTCCAGCCTTTTGATGTGAAAAAGGAAAGAGCAGAATTTCTCAGAGCAGATTTTTTTTTAAATTACACTGGCAAATTAAGATTTCTTTTTTTAAATTCATATAGGAGAATCAAATTATTTTAATACATTAGGAGGAAATACTTAAATTCCCTCTTAATTTAATAATAGCTTGAGTGTACTCCAGGAGATCACTAATAGAAAAAAATAGTTTGCATCAATCTAGTTCAGTTTTAGATTAATATGTTTCTCTACGTGGTAACATTCTTCCTGTTTAATCCTTGATTTAAGAGGAGTGCAGCAACTGCTAGGTTTTTGTCTCTCTCAGGAAAAAAATGTAGCTAATGCTTTATTGTAGTTATATCACCTTCAATAGTTTTTTTTTTTTTAAGAAGGATGATATCAATTAGTATTAACCAGTACTTTATCTTTTACGCAAAATTTCACTGATGGCACAATTTCAAAGCAAATGGGAAACTTGCTGCTTGGATTGAAATATCAGAGGAATGTCAAACACTCAAACCAAGTTTTGCTAAGGCTGCCAGCATTCCTCAGGAGGTTCTAGTTTAAACCAAGAACATTTTATATGCACTGCAAGATATGTTCAGCAATGGCCTACTTGCTAAAATGGCTAACAGCAATGAACTGAAAGGGAAAAAAAGCAAGTATATAATTCAAATTTCCTGGCATATGTCAGAAAGACAAGTGTTAAGCGTGCTCTCCTGATCATCATATTTATTATAAATTAATTGGATTATGAAGGAGTGAAAACATCTATTTATATATACCAAAATGAGAGGTATGCTTAATGAGGATATGGCTGTCAGGTCCCTTTAAAGAAGAAACTAACAGATAACTATTATAGTTCTCTCCCTCCCCTGCCCAGCAGGCAAGTTCAAAGGGACTAGTGGAAGATGACCTTCCCTGCTGGATTCTCAAGGGGATTTCCCCCCCCCCCCTGCAAGCTTCCCACAAGCAAAGATTTTGCAAATGTGGAAGGTGGCAAGGAGCAAAGGAACTTCGGCAATCATATCAGTTCCTTCTGGCTTTCCCATCAATTTGTGGGAAACTGTCAGGGGATTTTGAAAATGAGGATCATGTGACTGGAAATTGACCTTGTCCGTGTGGCAGCTGGGTTGAACAGCAGCTGTGCAGTGGAGCTGAAGCAGCAACAACTTTCACAAATGTCAGGAATTAAGGAAATGAATGAAGCACAATGGCTTTGATTTATTAAGCAAGAGAGAATAACTAGCAGAGGAAATAAATACTACAATTAAAAATTAATTGGAGAATGAAATAATTTGTGTAAACCGGGTGATGAAATTAGACACACACACAGTGGTGCCTCTACCTAAGAGCGCCTCTACTTACGAACTTTTCTAGATAAGAACCGTGTGTTCAATATTTTTTTGCCTCTTCTCAAAAACCATTTTCCACGTACAAACCTGAGCCTCTGAAACTGTAACTGGAAAAGGCAGGGAGTAGCCTCTGTGGGGCCAGCTGATGGCGGTGGCGGCAGCTCTGGCAGCTTCCTTTTGAGGAACAGCAGTGCCGGGAACATCACATCTATGCCATTGCTGCTCCCGAAAAGTAGCCCCTGTCACTGCCGCTGTCCTCAAAGAGAAGCCGCCGCCAAGCAAACTCAGCGCCAGCCTCGTCATAGCCGAAGCGATGCTTTGCTGCTCCCCTGGTGAGGGGACGAAGGCATAGAGGCAAGAGGTAAAGAAGTAAGGTGAGGGGAGGAGGGGGGGACAATGGGGGGTAAGGGTAAAGAGGTAAGAAGAGGGGGGTGGGAGTGAGGGACAATGGGGGGGGGGGAAAGAGAAAAATATCCTCAATTTTCAATTTCCCCCCTAAGAAATAAAGGCTGGGAACCAATTAAATGCATTTCCATTATTTCCTATGGGGAAAATTGTTTTGAATTGGTTTCATTGCTGACTCCCCTCTTATTTACCGTATTTTTCGCTCCATAAGACGCAGTTTTTCCCCTCCCAAAGTAGGATGAAAAATCAATCGCGTCTTATGGAGCGAAGATGCAGGCAGGGAGGGGGGGAGGCGCTGGAGCAGAGGGGGGGCGGCGAAGATACGAACCCCTCCATCGCCGCTTCTTCCCAGCGGAGAAATTCCAGCCCCCACCTGTTCCTGCTCGATCCTCCTCCCTGAGGCAGCTCGCCCTCCCATGGCCGCTTCCTCCACCCTCCATCGCAAGCCCTCGCCACCGCAGCCAATGCGCGCTGCGATCTTCAAGCCCGGCTCCTTTCGGCCCAGCATCCCGGGCCAAGCGGCTGCCTTCCGTCACTGAGCCTGGCTCGCCCGGAAGATCGTAGCGCGTGTTGCCTGCGCCGGCGAAGGAAGCCAGCTACGATCTTCCGGGCGAGCCAGGCTCAGTGACGGAAGGCAGCCGCTTGGCCCGGGATGCTGGGCCGAAAGGAGCTAGTCAGACGCACCCTCGCGCTCCTGGCTACTCCCGCTGCCTTCGCCAAAAGCGCTTTTCTCCCGGGCTCTCAGCAAGGGGGCTGCAGGAGAGGCGGCGAAGGCGATCTCTTTCGTTCTCCGGAGGCTGGCAAAAGTGATTTTCAATGTCGGAGGCGCGGTCCGGCGTGCTCTCTCTCCCCATCCCCCTGCCGGCTTACTTTGAATGTGACAGGGGGAGGGGGAGAGCGCACGCCGGACCGCGCCTCCGACATTGAAAATCACTTTTGCCAGCCTCCGGAGAACGAGAGAGATCGCCTTTGCCGCCTCTCCTGCAGCCCCCTCGCTGAGAGCCCGGGAGAAAAGCGCTTTCGGCGAAGGCAGCAGCGAGAGGCCAGGGGCGCGGGGCAGGGGGACGGCCGCGGCTTCGGGTGCACCCTTGGAAAAATCACTTTCGCTAGCCTCCTGAGAACGAGAGAGTGAGAGCGACAGAGCAAGATAGAAAGTGAGAAAGAGAGAGAGAGACAAAGAGGGGGTAGAGAAAGAGATAGCAAGAGAGAGAGAATGAGAGAGAGAAAGTGTGAGAGAGAAAACAAGAGAGTGAGAAAGAAAACAAGAGAGGGAAAGTGAGAAAAATAGAGAAGAGCAAGAGGGGGAAAGATAGAGAAAGAGGGGGAGAGATAAAGAGAGAGAGAGAAAGAAAGAGAGATGAGAGGAAGGAAGAGAGTGTGAGAGAGGAAGAAAGAGAGAAAGAAAGAGAAAGATGAGTGAGGAAGGAAGAGAGTGAGAGAGAGAGAGAGAGAAAAAAGCAAGAAAGAGATAGCAAGAGAGACAGAGAGAGAGAGAGAGCAAGGGAGAGAGAAAGACATAGAGGGAGGGAAGGAGGGAGAGAGCAAAAAAGAGAGGAAGAAAGAAAGAAAGAGGGATGGAGAAAGAAGGGAAGAAAGAGAATGAGGGAGGGAGAAACAGAGCGAAAGGGAGGAAGAGAGAGATTTTTTTTGTCCAAACTTTTCTTTAGCCCACTTTTTGGCTCAAAATATTTTTTTTCTATTTTCCTACTCTAAAATCTAGGTGCGTCTTATCAGCAGGTGCGTCTTATAGAGCGAAAAATACGGTAAATGTTAAGTGCTGTCGCTTGCATGAACTGTTTCTTCAATATTTCGTTAGCTTACTTTAGGAGTTTGATTTCCCCCTCTCTCTCTGGAGATTTCAGAAGGATGAGTTCCTTCCACCTCTTATGACAGACATACTTCTTTTTTTTGCTTTGTTGCATACAGCTTTCAGCTGAGAGCTGAATTCTGCTACTTTCTCTCTGCCCTATGATGTCCGAGATACCTTCCAGGCTGTCTCACATAATATTTTAAGAGATTGTTGCATGTAGCCCTTGAGTTGTGACCCCAATTGGGATCAGAATTTCCATTGCTAAGCAAGGCAGTTATTAAATGAGTCTTGCCTGATTTTAAAACTTTTTGTGCTGTGATTGTTAAGCCAATCACTGCAATTGTTAAGTTAATCTTTAAGCAAATCTGGCTTCCCCCACTGAGTTTGTTTGTCGGACGTTGACTAGGAAAGTTGCAAATCATAGAATCTTAGGTCTGGAAAGGCCATCAAAGATCAACCCCCGGCTTAAGGCAGGAGCCTTATACTATCACGCTCGTATGGTTGTTGGGTCTATTCTTGAAAGCCTCCAGTGATGGCGATCACTCCAGGACCTTACAACCATTGCAAATGCATGTTTCCAAGTTCCCACATTTAGATCACGTCACCATGGGGATGCTGCAGTGGTTGTAAATGTGAAGACTGGTTGTAAAGCTGCCCCTCTCTAGATACTACTCTAATGCATTGTTTGAAGGGAGTTACTGTTCTCCGTACTGAAGGAGCGGGTCCAGCAGTCACATGGGTTGCTCATGTCCAATCCGGTGGAACTGAGCCTAGTATTAAAAAAGCTTGCCGGATCCGCCCCTTCCCCAGAATTCGCTCAGTTCGCATATCCTGCGGTTGTATGTGATAGCTCGTTCAACATTCTAACACCTTCCCTTCGATCTTTCCTTCAAAAAAGTAGTAAGATTTATTGTCTTTATTTTATTACTTGCACTATTTGCGCCAGCCGTTTTAAAAAGGAAAAAAAGTAAAAGGCGGCTAGGCTTTTTTACTTGGGAGAAGTTGCGGTTTCGTTTTCCCCCGGCGGTTTTGCCGGTTACGATTCCTGCGGCCGCTTGTGGATTCTTCTAATCCCTTGGCCTGGAGGTCCTGGTGCAAGTATTCATCATTGGATTATTGCTTATTTATTGTATAAAAATATATTTAAGGGCTTATAAAATACCTCCTGCGGAGTGGGACGCCTCTAGTCTCCTGGACTTAGTCGATCGCTTTTCCCTTAAGAAATTCTACGAAGCGATTTTTTGGCGCGAAGGCCTTCGCGCCCTTTCTTAAAATATCTAGGCCTCTCGTGTTGGCCTTCTGCCAGCCGCGTAGGCCTCAGTCCACCGCGTGGATCCGGGAGCGGGCCTTGGGGGTCCCAGGCTAAATTCTCCACCGGCCTAGCCTCCAACCAGAGTGCCTTGGTTTTACTTAATTGCAAAGTTTAGGGAGGCTGGCCCCGCTGGATTTGGGGGCACGAACTCTGGGTTTGCCCAGATTGTCCTCACGTTTCAGCAGCTTCGAGGCCTCGAAGCAGGATCCATTCCTCTTGGGAAGTCCTTGAAATCTTCTCCTTATAATTTAGTTATTGGCTCAGCCTTGTCTTCTGTTAATTGTCAGACTATGGCTACTTTTCCCAAGAGAGGCACAACTAAAGGTCCCAGAGAGGCCAGGCCTACAGGCGATGAGATTACTAGTATCCCCCAGGCCTCTTCCTCCTCTTCTCCAGGGGCCCGCCCCTCGACCAAGGTCACCAGGGCCGAGAAGAGAAGGGACCTAGCCCTACAAAAGATTCATGATAAATCAGCAAAACGTTTGAAAGTGCAGGCCCAAGTAATCAGTAGTCAAGACCCACCAGAGGCCTCTAGTCTGCCTCCTTCTGGGGTCCCTGTGTTATCTCTGGATGAGCCAAACCTAGACAGACCCCAACCTAACCTATGGGGCATAGGTCCAGAGGAACCAGATATTATGGAAGATTCCCCCCAGCCAGGATCCTCCCAGGCCTTTAGGAATTCTTCTGCCATTTCTGCTGATATTTCCAGTTTACCTCCTGAGTTCCAATCTATTTTTGCTGTGTTGTCCAAAGCCATTGATGCCAAACTCTCCTCCATCAATGAGCTTCCTTTACCTCTTCCTCCTTCTCGTTCCTCCCGCCCCTTGGGTTCTTCCCCAGCGGTCAGAGCTCCTATTCAGGATGACTCAGAGTCCTCCCAAGATGAATATGAGGATGTAGAGGAGGATGAAGACCCTTTCCAGGGCTTATCAGAGGATGAGGAATCCCAAATAAAGGTCCCTCCTCCTATTACTATTTTCCCTTCTCAACTATTCAAATCTCTCCTCCTCAAAGCTAGAATTTCTACGGGATTAGCGGCCCAGGAGAAACAAGCCTCCACTTCCACTGATCCCCCGGAGGAGAATTTACCTTACTTCACAGAGGAACAGGAGGATAACGAGGTAATCCCTATGCCTAAATTATTTAAAGATGCCTTACTTAAACAGTGGGATTTTCCAGCCTCTGGCCTTAATCCCTCTACCAAGGACAGAAAGTTGTATAAACTCTCCTCTTCCTATGAAGAGCTTCTATCCTTTCCCAAACCAGATGAACCTGTCAAAATTCTTCACTCGGCAGCGGCTGTGCCAGGCGAGGCGGAGGAAGTCCTCCGTCCAGAGGACAAGCGCATCGAGCAAATGCTCAAAAGAGGATTCTCCGCTGATTCCTGGGCCATTAAAAGTTCTGCAGCAGCCTCCTTCTTCTCCAGAGCCATGCTGCTGTGGCTTCGCCAACTTCAACAGCACATTCCTCCAGATGACTTGAGAGGTCAACAAGACTTCAACAAGGTCTTTGCAGCTGCCCAGTACGTGGCTGATGCCACCTTACAATCTACTAGATTTTCTGCTAAGTCTATTGCAGCCTCTACAACGGCAAGAAGACTCCTATGGATTCGCCCTTGGCAAGCGGGAGTTCGCCAAAAGTGGCAGTTATCCCAGGGCCCCTTAAAGCGCGACCTTCTCTTCGGTGATCTTCTGGATCCTCTCCTCACGGAGACCACAGACAAGAAGAAGGTTTTGGGTCCAACCACAAAAAAGGTTACTAAAACGCAGTCCTTTCGTCGCCCAGGGCGCCAGCAAGATCAAGCGGCTTCCTATCAGAGATCTCCAGGTCAGTATTCCCCCCGCTTTCGTTCCCAAGGTAGGAACTCCAGGGGTAGGGGTTTTCGTTTCCAAAGGGGAGCTGCCTCTAACAGGGCTTCAAAAAAACCTAGATGGTAACCTTTCCTCCATTCCCATAGGGGGTCGCCTAGCTCATTTCGCTGCAAATTGGCGTCTCACCTCCAAGGACCCTTGGGTCATTGACACTGTTCAAACAGGCCTTCTTTTAGAATTTATTTCTCCTCCCCCTAAACGTTTTATTTCCTGCCCTTCGCCCAGGTCATCCTCAGATTGTAACCGTATGGAGGAGGCCATTTCTCATCTATTGTCCATTAGAGCCATTCAGCCGGTCCCTTCCGGTCAGAAGGGCCTAGGTTTTTACTCCATCCTATTTATGGTTCCAAAGTCCTCCGGAGGTTGGAGAGCCATTTTGGATTTAAAGAAACTAAACCTATTCATCAAATATAGGAAGTTTAAAATGCACTCCTTGTCTTCTATTTTGGCCGCCATTCACTCGGGAGATTTCATGGTCTCCTTAGACCTCACTGAGGCCTACCTTCACATTCCTATAGCCAAATGCCACAGAAAATTTTTACGTTTTTCCTTTCAAGGCAGGCATTTCCAGTATAGGGCGATGCCATTTGGCCTTTCCTCGGCCCCTCGGGTCTTCACAAAGCTCTTGGGGTCCCTGGCGGCCTATATCCGGGCGTCTCCCATCCACATTTTATGTTATCTTGATGATATTTTAATTCATGGGAACTCCCTAGAGAGAGTGAAATCAGACCTTTCTGTCACCATGTCAGTCCTTCAGGACCATGGGTTTTCCATCAACTTTGAAAAAAGTCACCTCCAACCTTCCACTTCCATTCCTCACCTGGGAGCCATTATTGATTCAAAATCTTCCCAGGTTTTTTCTCTCTCCCGAGAGAAAACTCAGTATTGTGGAGTTAATTTCTAACATTTTATCTAATCCTTCAGTATCCATAGTTACTCTATCTTCCCTTTTGGGGAAGATGGTGTCATGCATAGGAATCATTCCCTGGGCTCGCCTTCATGCTAGGGAACTCCAGTGGCTTCTGTTGCCTTTTCAGAGATCGGGGCACAGCAACTCAAATCGACGCATCGTCATTCCACTGAGTGTTCGCAGATCCTTCAAGTGGTGGAAGTCTCCGGCCATGGACAGAGGATCCCCGTTCAGGTGCCCGGATCAATTTGTCATCACCACAGATGCCAGTCTATCGGGATGGGGCGCCCACGCCCAGGGGATGATAGCCCAGGGCACGTGGTCCCCGGAGGAAGCTTCCAGGCCAATAAATTGGCTAGAGTTAAGAGCCGTCTCCCTGGCTCTGAAGCATTTCTCTCCTCGCATCCCCAACCGGCACGTTCTCATTCTCACCGACAACATTGCCACAAAAAGCCATATCTGCAGGCAAGGGGGCACGAGATCCAAGGCTCTCATGAGGGAGGCCCTCAAGCTGGGCCTTTGGGCGGAAAAACATCTCCAGTCGCTCCTAGCCGATCACATCTCGGGGAGTCTCAACATCCAGGCGGATTGGCTATCCCGAGCAACGATAGACCCAGGAGAGTGGAACCTCCATCAAGACCTGTTCCATCAAATCACCCTCAGATTCGGCCTACCAGTCCTGGATCTCTTCGCGACCAATGCGAACGCCCAACTCCCTCGCTTCTATTCCAGATTTCCATCCCCGGGAGCGGAAGCGATCAATGCCCTCCGGAGTCCATGGCCTCCAGGCCTACTCTATGCATTTCCTCCAATTCCAATCCTCCCGGACGTGATTCACAAGGTCCTCACCGAGAGGGCCCGAGTAATCTTAATCGCCCCTCATTGGCCCCGCCGGCCCTGGTTCGCAGATCTCCAACAGCTGTCCGTCCAGGACCCTTGGCGACTCCCCGTTTCGGGGGATATGCTGCGGCAGGGGGCCTCTTTCCATCCAGACCCGGAGTGGTTCCACCTCACCGCCTGGCTGTTATCAGGAGAGATTTAGAACTGCGTGGGCATGACCCCGATTCAGTGGAGGTCATTCTAAAGGCCAGAAGGGGCTCGACCAATCGAATCTACGACCACACGTGGTCCAAGTTTCACCAGTGGTGTCTTCAGGAAGGTCTCTCCCCTCTGTGCATCCCCATACACAGAATTATTTCCTTCCTTATGCAAGGTTTCCATAAAGGACTCTCCACCAGCACCCTCCGGCGTCATCTGGCAGCCATTTCATCTGTCCTAGGGGGCCCCCGCAGACAGCCTCTCCGATCCTTCCCTGAAGTTCAGGAATTCCTCAAGGGCATAGCCAACCTCAGACCTTCCAAGGTCCACAGGTATCCATCCTGGGACTTGCCACGGGTTCTCCACTCCCTCACGCAGGCACCATACGAACCCCTAAAATCGGCGTCCCTCAGGTACCTATCCTTTAAGGTAGCCTTCCTGGTGGCTATTACCTCTGCCCGACGCATTTCGGAGCTGGCTGCCCTCTCAATCAGGCAGGACCTTTGTCAATTCCATCAGGACAAGGTAGTCTTGCGACTGGACCCCACCTTCTTACCCAAGGTCAGTTCCATGTTCCACAGATCTCAGGATATTGTCCTACCTTCCTTCTGCCTCCAACGAGACCATCCCTTGGCAATTAGATGGCACACCCTGGATCTCACCAGAGCGCTGAGAATATATATCCAACGCACAGGACCCTTTCGGAGGTCAGAAGCACTTTTTGTAGCCTATCATCCCAGAGTCATGGGGGCCAAAGTGTCTTCAACAGTAATAGGCCGTTGGATCAGAGGGACTATATCTAAGGCCTATGAGTCGGCCTCCCTCTCAGTTCCAAGGAACATCACTGCGCATTCCACCAGGAGCGCAGCCACCTCGGCCGCTTGGGCGACTCAAGCCCCGTTGGAGGAGGTCTGCAAAGCAGCCACTTGGGCCTCGCCAAATTCCTTCATCAGGCACTACAAAATTGATTCTTACGCTTCAGCGGACGCTGCCTTCGGCAGAAGGGTACTCCAATCCGTTATCTCACACGATAGCAAGCTAATCCCTCCCTAGGGACCATCTATTGGGTATGTCCCATGTGACTGCTGGACCCGCTCCTTCAGTACGGAGAATAGGCGTTGATTGCTTACCTGAACGCCTCTTCTCGTACGGTGAGCGGGTACAGCAGTCACTTCCCGCCCTTGTATGTGTCTTCTTTACCTTTCTATCTCTTTCTTCCTCTAACAATGAGAGTTGAACACTACAGAGCTTCACAACTGAGCCTAGTCTATGGATTCGCGAATTCTGGGGAAGGGGCGGATCCGGCAAGCTTTTTTAATACTAGGCTCAGTTCCACCGGATTGGACATGAGCAACCCATGTGACTGCTGTACCCGCTCACCGTACGAGAAGAGGCGTTCAGGTAAGCAATCAACGCCTATTTTCTATTATTTCTGTGTGAGTTTCCCTCCTCAGCCATTCGACATTTATAGATCTCTATTAAAATACTACCTGTATCTCTCTCTGACTTTGTACCACTGGAACATCCAAGTCTCTCTTCTTTTTAATTTCCCTCCTGTCTCTGTAATCCCTTTACTTACATTAAAGTGTCTATAATCTACCCTAGATCTCTTTGGTGCATCACATTCAGATATTTTTACAATGTTTGCTACTAAGGCACAATCTCTTGCATATTCTTTGAAGATACGCTTCAATGAATATCAGTTGAAATATCTCACTAATACATAGTGGACATTATGAAGTCCCACCCAATCACTCAGTATATTTCTAAGGTGCCCTTAGCAACTATAAGAATACAGAATTATAAAGCAATAAGATAGTGAAGAGCCACTCTTGCAATGATAAACAATATTTAAAATAACAAAACAACCATTTGTTTTGGAGGAAGAGACCACTATGGAATTATGCATTAAAATGTGAAGTAAGAAAGAATGTTTTCCCCAGCTTTTGGAAGCAAAGCAAAGCTTTGTTTTGCAAGAAAATGTGAGCAAGAATAGTGGGGAAAAGCATCGTTGTGTAGCAGGTCTGACTACCCATTCTTTAGCAGCAATAGCGTGAAAGTAATAGTTTGAAAGCTTTTACATAGAAACATAGAAACATAGAAGTCTGACGGCAGAAAAAGACCTCCTGGTCCATCTAGTCTGCCCTTATAATATTTTCTGTATTTTATCTTAGGATGGATATATGTTTATCCCAGGCATGTTTAAATTCAGTTACTGTGGATTTATCTACCACGTCTGCTGGAAGTTTGTTCCAAGGATCTACTACTCTTTCAGTAAAATAATATTTTCTCATGTTGCTTTTGATCTTCCCCCCAACTAACTTCAGATTGTGTCCCCTTGTTCTTGTGTTCACTTTCCTATTAAAAACACTTCCCTTCTGGACCTTATTTAACCCTTTAATATATTTAAATGTTTCGATCATGTCCTCCCTTTTCCTTCTGTCCTCCAGACTATACAGATTGAGTTCATTAAGTCTTTCCTGATACATTTTATGCTTAAGACCTTCCACCATTCTTGTAGCCCGTCTTTGGACCCGTTCAATTTTGTCAATATCTTTTTGTAGGTGAGGTCTCCAGAACTGAATACAGTATTCCAAATGTGGTTTCACCAGCATTCTATATAGCGGGATCATAATCTCCCTCTTCCTGCTTGTTATACCTCTAGCTATGCAGCCAAGCATCCTACTTGCTTTCCCTACCGCCTGACTGCACTGTTCACCCATTTTGAGACTGTCAGAAATCACTACCCCTAAATCCTTTTCTTCTGAAGTATTTGCTAACACAGAACTGCCAATACAATACTCAGATTGAGGATTCCTTTTCCCCAAGTGCATTATTTTACATTTGGAAACATTAAACTGCAGTTTCCATTGCTTTGACCATTTATCTAGTAAAGCTAAATCATTTACCATATTACAGACGCCTCCAGGAATATCAACCCTATTGCACACTTTAGAGTCATCGGCAAATAGGCAAACCTTCCCTACCAAACCTTCCCCTATGTCACTCACAAACATATTAAAAAGAATAGGACCCAGAACAGACCCTTGTGGCACACCGCTTGTAACCTGACTCTGCTCAGAATACTCGCCGTTAACAATAACTCTCTGATGTCTACGCTTCAGCCAGCTGCAAATCCATTGAACTATCCAGGGATTAAGTCCAATCTTCACTAATTTATCTATCAGCTCTTTATGTGGAACCGTATCAAAGGCTTTGCTGAAGTCCAGGTAGGCAATATCCACGGCACCACCTTCATCCAACACCTTTGTGACATAGTCAAAGAACTCAATGAGATTAGTCTGACATGATTTGCCTTCAGTAAAGCCATGCTGATTTGGGTCCAATAAGTTATTGTTTTTTAGGTGCTGATTTATCCTCTTTTTGAGTAGAGTCTCCATCATTTTAACTACATTATGCATAAATCTTCCCTTTTTATAAACTGCTTTTTTATGAAATTGTTTTCTCTGTGTTCTAAATTTTGTTACATGTTATATTATTGTTTTATATGATTTGAAGAGGAACCTGAGTGTTTTTAAAAATCTACATAACCTTATTACGCTCTTATTACTGTTGTATAATTTTGTAGTTGAATTCTCTTGATTGTTCTGATCATTTTCTTTTATTTCTTTTTCTTCCCTCTTTACAAATTGTTTTTAAGTTCTAGTCTGCAAATCACCTTAAGCCTTTTCCTTGGATTAAAACTTATGTAGGTGTAATATGGAATGCTTTTTTTGTTAATATTGGCAAAGATTAATAAAAATCCATGTCCTCAATAATTGTTATCACCAGTTTTGCAACAGTAATTGACTTGTACAAGGATACAAGTAGAATAAAATAAATAAATATTAAAGATCCATTGGTTGTATGGTCAATATGCCGCAGCATCAAATTTATGGAAGTCTTTGGCTCCTAATTTTCTTTGTCAAATTCCTAGAAGGAAAAGGAAAATTATGAGACAGTTGCTCAGTCTCTCCTCCAACTGTCTTTGATACATGTGGAGTCCCATATACTCTCAGTACCATTGTATCAATTTTGCAAGCCCTACATAGGTTTTTGGGTACAATTCAAAATGTGGATTTTAATCAGTAAAGACTTTTATGACTTGGTATTTAGGGAATCTCTTTAAGTTACCTTGTCCAATCAGATTTCACTCCTCCATGATATCTCTCCCTCAAGAAAAATCTCCTGGTATAGACTTTGCAGGTTTTTCTATTTACAAATTTTCTAATTATGCGTTACTTTTGCCAATGCAAATTATTATTATTATTATTATTATTATTATTATTATTATTATTATTATTTATTAGATTTGTGTGCCGCCCCTCTCCGAAGACTCGGGGCAGCTCACAACAATGATAAAAACAATATTATAGTGGCACAAATCTAATATTAAAAGAAATAACTAAAACCCTATCATATTAAAACCAGACATCACATACATACCAAACATAAATTATAAGGAGCCTGGGGGAAAGATGTCTCAAATCCCCCATGCCTGGTGGTATAGGTGGGTCTTGAGTAGTTTACGAAAGACAAGGAGGGTGGGAGCAGTTCTAATCTCCGGAGGGAGTTGATTCCAGAGGGCTGGGGCCGCCACAGAGAAGGCTCTTCCCCTGGGGCCTGCCAGATGACATTGTTTAGTCGACAGGACCCGGAGAAGGCCAACTCTGTGGGACCTTATCGGTTGCTGGGATTTGTGCGGTAGCAGATAGTTCCGGAGGTACTCTAGTCCAATAAACCTGTCTTCAACTCTAGTCTAGAGTTATGAGTAATGTAAACTAATCCTTTCCTGCCTGTCTGATTTTCTGTAACTCATCCTAATAAAACATGTATCAAAAACAGCGGTGGGTTGCTCCTGGTTTGGCCCAGTTCTAAGTACCAGTAGCACTGGCAGCAGGAGATTCTGCCAACCAACATGGGATGCTTCTGCGCATGAACGGAAACACCAGATGTGCAAGCATGAGCGCGAACCGGTAGTAAAGGGTTTTAGACCCCACTACTGAGGTTGGTGAAGGTACCAATTCACCTTGGCAGTTTGGAGGGAAATCATGTTTCAATATCTCAAAATAAAACGGGTTACCCAGAATAACTTGGTTTAGATTGAGGTTCCTTTAAAACCATTGTATATCCCCTGTGCCTGCATAGATACACACACACACTATTAGAGTTACATTTTCCTTTTATGTATGTGTAAGAGAGCAAGTATCAACCTTGAAGCTGACCTGACGAAAGCTATCTTGGAGCTTCAGTATTGCCACACTGGAGTTGTGAGGGAGAAGAAGGGGTTCTACTGAAGAACCGTATAATTGTGGACAATTTATTTCTCAATATATTTTAAAGTGATTGCTTTGAGTTTTTAAAGTTTCTGAGATTTCAAGACTAATGTTATTTATTTTTTTACTACTTTTGTCTACTATTTTCAAATGTGATTATTAGTTGCCTTGAATCTTTGGTAAAGAGTTAGCGTTTGAAGAGCAGCAATAATATTTCACCTAGGGGAAATATTATTTTCCTACTAAAAATGTGTTATTGACCAGCCCAGCCAGTTTTGAACAACAAATGATATGTGTTTAGACCCCTATTAATTTCTTGAGACTTCCCATACTAGTTCCTGCAGTTTTGACATACATAGAAAAAGAATCTATCTATGCCAGTGATGGCAAACTTATGGCACGTGTGCCAAAAGCGGCACACGGAGCCATATCAGTAGGCATGCGAACTCAGGTCCAGCGTGCATGCTGGTCAGCTGATTTTTGGGCCTTCTGGGAAGCAGGCCATTTTCTGCCTCCGGAGGGCCTTCAGAGGGGTGGGGAAGGCCATTTTCACCTTCCTCAGGCTCCTACAAAGGCTCTGAAATCTAGGGAGAGCGAAAAATGGATGTGCTATTGTGTGCTGGAGTGGGGTGTGTGTGTCACAAATACTTGCACAGGGTGGGGCTCTGTATAGAATTATGGATGTGGGCATGTGCGCACGTGACTACTCCACACTCCCCCCTTTTTGACCTATGAAGCAAGAAACATTCGCTATCACTGATCTATACATTTTAAGAAGGCAACATCTCTACATCATTACATCTAGTGAAATTTTAAGCAAAATCATTGACATCTAACAGGATTCAATGATTTTGCAAATTTTTGTATGTTTTTTTAAAAGTGGAACGCAGAGCATCCAATACCTAAAATGTTGTGGAATTAAGTTTGGAGGGCTCAGATAAATTAATTTATTCTTTGCATGGTTTGGGTCAAATCAGTTTGAAGTTGTATTTATGTGGTGCAGTATGAATTCTTAAGATACTGTATTTTTATTTCCTTGCAGAAAATATACTACCAAATTAAGAATTTTGCTTCTTCGGTGTCTCTCAAAATGTTTCCCTGCTTGAAGGAGGAGGATGAAAACAATGTTGCTTTAGGGTAAGTTCATACAATCTTTAGAGTCAGGAATTTTAGATCAGTATTTAAGAACACAAGATAATTAACTGCCCTAAGAAAAATCTTGTAGCAGCCTTTATATAACAACTTTATCTATAATAAATTTAAACAGTTTTTCCTGAAGTTATCTTCTTGTACAGACAATTATTTGTATGCTTTTGGGATTAATACAACATCTAGTTGAGATGAGTATCTGTGTCTATATTGTGATAAGCAAATAAATAAATAAGATGGACAAGACATTTGTTGGCTTGGATACAAAATCCATTAAAAAAAAATCACATGATTATTTTTCATTTTTCAGAAATCTGGTAGAACTTCCATTTTGCTTGACCTTGGATTAGGGTCGTTTCAGAATTTGCATCATATACTGTTGTAAATATATTACAGTTGTTTCTACTAACAAATAACTCAGCAGTACAAAAAACCAGACTCCATTATCTAAAAGGCTCTTTTTTTGCACATAGCATCTTGTTTCTTTTCATAATAGGTTTGTAAATTGTAAATCAGAAAATATTCTTTTTTAAAAAAAAAATCTTTTTTTTTTCTTCTGTAGACATTCATTGCTTTATTTTAGTTCGGCAAGGCGTTATTTTTTTTAAAAAAATCATAGCAGCAGTATCTTCAGTAGCTGCACTAATAACATGATTTACTCTCTCAATCAGGACACAAATATGACAGTTAAAGTATTGTCTGTGAGCAGTGGTAGATTTTAATTTTTTTACTGCTGGTTCTGTATATGTGGCTTATTTTGTGGGTGTGATTTGATGGCCACGTGACTGGGGCAGGTGTGGCTTCGTGGACATTGACTGGGCAGGCATGGCTTTGTGGTCATGTGATTAGACGGGCATGGCTTTGTGGTCATGTGACAAGGCGGGGTGGCCTCATGGTCATATGGGTGAGCGTGTCCAACTCTATGTCACTCATGTCAAGGAGTGCCTTGCCTGGCCCCTCCCCTCTTAGCCATTCCTTGTCCCACCCAGCCTCAATGTATCTATAGTTCTGTAAAAATGTTGTTCACCTTTTCTCAACTTTATTATCTACATATTATAGATGTACTTTCATGGATCACTGAAAGGAGGAAATGGCTTAGATGCTTTGCCCAAGAGTGTGATTGATCAAGGGTCGCCAACCTTTTGGGCCTCAGGGACCATCAGATTCATAATTTTAAACCCCTGGACGAGTGTGGGGGGAGCTCAGTTGCCTTTCAGGCCTACCTGTCTGCTTCTGCAAGGCCTCTGGGTGGGAGGTCTGAGAGAAAGTGTCGGGTCCACGAACACAGCCTGGAAAGCTCTTTTCTGTTTCTTCTCTCAAGAAGCTTGGTCAATCAGATTACAGAAAACGAAGAGGGGCAGACTGATGGTGATTTGTTGATGTTTGTGGGAAAGTCAGTCCCATATTCCGTAGCTGTAACAGTAGTCCTTTTTAGCAGTTCCTGAAGGAATCACTTCAGTGGTTTGCTCCCTTCGGCTCTCTCCCCAAGTGTTAAAGAGGGGAGGAACAGCTGTCTGGTTCTCTTAGGCTCCAACGGGATATACATCAGCCTTCTCCTCCTCACCTCCCCAGCATCCCACCCCCCCACATAATTTGTGCTGCGGGTGCAAGTGAGCATTTGATTGCTCTCTTTTTTTAAAAAAAGCCATGTTTCTAGCCCTTATGGTTGAGGCTTGAAAAGAAGTGGTCGCATTTTCCTTAAAGCAGCTGATCCTACTGCCGCTGTCTCAGCTTAGCGCTCCATGGTGTGGTCTAGTTGGTGTGCAGGAAATTCGGCTTAACTCATACAGGGAAACCTTTCTGAATGAATGGCTTGGAGTTGGATGAAAAATAAGCCCCCCAAGGTTCTCTGAAATGGGCCTGTCCTCTAACAGTTTGGTTGGTTCCTAAGTGAAAAATCTCAGGACCAGTCTTTTGTGATGTTAGGCAGGATGCTTTTATGCTTCTGTTTATTTCCTTTGATTTATGTTTGGCTGAAAAGAATACTATATTTTACCTACAAACGCCTCTACTTACGAACTTCTCTAGATAAAAACTGGGTGTTCAAGATTTTTTTTGCCTCTTCTCAAAAACCATTTTCCACTTACAAACCTGAGCCTCCGAAACTGTAACCAGAAAATGCAGGGAGAAGTCTCTGTGGGGCCTCTCTAGGAATCTCCTGGGTGGAAACAGGGCTGGAAAAGGCAGGGAAAAGCCTCCATGGGGCCTTTCTAGGAATCTCCTGGGAGGAAACAGGGCCAGAAAAGGTGGAGAGAAGCCTCCGAGGGGCCTTTCTAGGAATCTTTTTGGAGGAAACAGGGCCAGAAAAGGTGGGGAAAAGCCTCCATGGGTCCTCTCTAGGAATCTCCTGGGAGGAAACAGGGCCTCCACCCTCCCTGTAGTTTCCCCAATCACACACATTATTTGCTTTTACATTGATTCCTATGGGAAAAATGGCTTCTTCTTACAAACTTTTCTACTTAAGAACCTAGTCACGGAACAGATTAAGTTTGTAAGTAGAGGTACCACTGTATATTAGATCCTACTAATCTTTCTATCTTTGCAATAACCGTGATAAGCATGATTATGAGATAGTTTGATATAATTAAAACTTCTGCTATGAATACCAAATGTGAATTCATGTTCCTCTGGTGATTTCAAAAGAACATTAGGGTTTCTGGCCATCTCTCTCTCTCCCTCCCTCCACCCCTCTCTATCTCTCCTATCACAGCTGAAGTTCTGTCTGCAATGCTTATGTCACTGCACATTTCCAAATGCATCACATAATATACCTCATCACACATTCTTCCCTGAAAAACCTATATCCATGCATGCACACAGACAGACACACATTCCATTGAGATTAATATCTAAGACAATTTTTGGGAGGTGGGTGGTTTTTTTTGCTTCAAGGGTATTTCAGGCAGAAAAAGAATAATAAAATTAATTTCCAGACTCCCTTGGGAATCTGTCAAAATTCTGAAGAATTCAGAAAGTGTAACTAGCAGTATGTATTCAGAGAAGTCTAGGCAAAAACAGCAGGACCCTTAAGCTGCCACTTAAACGGGATAAATCTGCTGCTTAGAAAATGGCTGGGAATGGTTTTGCACTGATTAGCAGAGGCCTTGGACAACGCTGAGTTTTTCTTGTATCCATCTATGAATGTCGATCATTTCATTGGGAGCCTTCCCAGTTTGGTTAAGTGCTCGTATAGGACCCAGGTTTGATTTCCTTACTGTATTTAAACTGTCAGCAAGTAATGAAAGCAAGTAGATGTGAACCTTTCATCCCTTTGGTTGTAGCTTGAAGCTTCTCCTTGCAGTTTAATATGTTTTTATTATACTACAAGTTAACGTATACATAATTTCTTATGTATAAAAACCCTAAACCGAACAAACAAAACTGAGATTGCACCCTTTTTTCTCCTCCCAAATTCTGTCCATTTTTTGCTTATCAGACAGACATTGACCCTCCTTGCCCCAGAACACCCCTCACTTACCTTTGACACCAGTTCGTATAACTTTGTTTTGCGTGCAATTTGGCTTCCACTCATGTTCAGTAGCAGGAATCAGCCCAAGACACTGCTGAGGAGCTGATCAGCTGTGCTTTAGGCGATGAAATAAAATTTAGTATTAACCTGGGGGCGAGTGGAAGGGCCTCTTTTCAAGCAGCGGAAGAGGAGAAGCCATCCAAACAGGGGGAAAATTCTCCCAAAAAATTTGCAAAAATATGATGGCGCCCAGATACGGGCACTGACCAAATTATATCCGTGGTGCCATCAGGATGTCACCAGCGAGTCGGGCGATCCGGTCCAAACTGGGAGGATCCCATCCCTGCCCCTCACTCCCCAGCAATCTCATCTAAACCAAAGAAGAGAAGACTCCTTAGCAGCTCAAGGAGAATTCTAAGAAGGAAATTGAAGATAGAGCAATTCCATCTTTCCATCCTGTATCAGCTGATGACCTCAACGTTCCATCTTCCTTTAACAATGGATATCTCCCGGTCCTGCTGCCCTCCTACAATGTACTTTTTGCCTAACCAGAGAACTTACCTCAGGTGTACTGGCAGTGACCTGCCTAGCTTCCCCAAACTGACTAGCCAATGAGATTCCTAGGATTTCCCACCTTATAGCTCTCAACCTCTATAAAAATCTTTGCTTTCCCATAGTTCATTCCTGTTCATTCGAAGGGTAAACAAGCTCATATTCCCAAAGTTAGTGCTCCTCAAATGGGTTGGTTAATAAATTCTATAATTCCATGTCAATATGATCAGAATGGGGGAAAATAGTATTTTTTTAAATATTAAAGACAATCTATATATATATTGTAAAGTAGAAATCATCAAATTGTAATATTATGATTTCATAAGATAAGCTAACAGTCTAGCAAAGTATAAAATACAGAATATAAAAAAATTAAATCTACGGCAAGCAAATAAAGTCATTATTTATCCAACTCCACAGAACTAGCTGAAAAAGATATCACAATACTAATTGTTATTTACTACTATTGTGACATGTATAGTTCTTGTCTACCTTCAGAATTTCAGCACAAGTGATTTTAATTATACAGTACAGTGGATTTTTACAGTTGTGCTAAGAAACATAATGAATTTATTATCAACATCATATTTGGCTATATAATTTCAAATTTAATCCCACGCTGTTTGTGCATTGTCCTTTTGATAGTTATTCCAGCAGGAAGTATAAACTGTACTGTTAGCTGCAACATATGATTGCCATGGTACTTTTTCACTTTTTTACATATTATCCCATAGGCTTATTATTGTTACCCAGAATTAAGCTCATGTTCAACCTGTCCTATAGAAGGACATTATTAATTTAAAGAAACAAATACTCCTTGAATATTATTATGAATATTATGAGCTCTCCATACTGTAGCAATCTTCTTCCAAAGGTATCTCTTTCCCAAAGAGATAAACGCCCACAGCCCATGCTTCCCAATGCCCGTATTTATCATCACTTGTTAACATAATTACCCCTTGAACAGGTGTGCTCACTTATCTTCTGAGATGCTTGCGCAACTGTTCCCTTCTTGCCACAAGCCTGCACACATGGGCATCCACAAGTGGGTCCTCCTCTGATTCTGACTCACTAATTGGAGCACTGACTGATGGGCCTGCTGCACCCATTCCTCTTCCCCACTGTCTATCCCTGACTGTGAGACAACTTCACTGTCTGATTTCACTGGCAACAAAACAGGTCAATGGTAAACCGAGGATTCCCATAAATCAACATCAAAATTCCCCGCTGCAGGAGCTGGCCCAGAGCCAATCATAACAGTAAAAAGTGATTCTGGGGAAAGGCAATTGGGAAAGTGTAAGTAGCTGTAGGATGGAGAATGGAGCGCTTTTAATCTACCTATCAACTGTATGTCACCCACTTCCGTGTGCTTTCAGGCAAAAATACACGGGATCTAGTTTGTTGCAAGTAGCTTGGTGCATAAAGTGAAAATTTATTTTTAATACAGAAAGTGATCTTTTTGCTGATATATTTCTTGCCACGTTATTTTTAAATGGTTTCTTTGTATAAAACATGCCACATGAAATAACAGCCCGTGTTGTTAATGAAGTACGTGCCGTGCTCTATTATGAAAGGGTACATGAGGCCTACATTTTTGTTCCTTGAGAAATGAAGCTCTCATGGCTAGTAATTTATAATACTGGAAAAAAGAATGCAGCTTGCTGTGCTGAAGCAGAAAAATGCTAGTCAAGCAACAAAATATGTAACTAAAACAGCAGTGGGACAGTGCAAGTTGTCTATTGGTATCTAAAAAGAAACTGCAAATTAAGAACCGTGGGTTGTTCCATTGCTATCTTCTAATTTTTATTAAAACCCACTATTGGTATATTTTAAAACATAATTATTATGCTTTTGAACACATGGCATTTTGTAAAATCAATATGCAACATATTTTTAGCTGTGATTGGAGCCTAAACCATTTAAAAACTAATCTGTGATTAAACAGAAAGGCCTGGGCTTCTGAGTTCTATCATAATGCCATTCTTCATTTTTACATCATATGAATTTAAGATGGCGAAGCATTCATTCAATTTGCACTGAAATGCAAATGTTCCTGTGTTACCAATATGTGAAACTTAGTGCCTTTGATGTTTTCTAAGAAGCTTCTGAAGTAACATCTAACATCTATTTGAATATAGCAATAGCATTTAGACTTGTACAGTGGTACCTCATCTTACGAACGCCTCTTCTAACAAACTTTTCAAGATACGAACCCGTTGTTTAAGATTTTTTTGGCTCTTCTTCCAAACTATTTTCACCTTACGAACCCAAGCAGCTGCTGCTGGGATGAAGGGGTTTCTTCCCCCCTTTTTTTTGAAGAAAGAAAAGGGAGGGGCTGCTTGGAGTAGGAAAGATGTTGCAGAGAACAACATGCTTGCAAAGGCACTGAAATGGTGTCTTTTTAAGAAAGAAAAGGGAGGGGCAGCTTAGAGGAAAGATTTTGTAGAGAACAAGGTGCTTGCAAAGGCACTGAAATGGTGTCTTTAAGAAAGAAAAGGGAGGGGCAGCTTAGAGGAAAGATTTTGCAGAGAACAACATGCTTGCAAAGGCACTGAAATTGTGTCTTTTTAAGAAAGAAAAGGGAGGGGCAGCTTAGAGGAAAGATTTTGCAGAGAACAACGTGCTTGCAAAGGCACTGAAACGGTGTCTTTTGAAGAAAGAAAAGGGGGGGGGCTTGCCTTTCTTCCTTCCCACTCACCCTTTAGCCTAGCCTTGCTTCTTCCACACGCCCCCTTTAGCTGCTCCTCCCTGCCCTCTGTTCGCCTCCCTTCTAAAGTTTGGGATTTTCCTGAAGGATTTGCACGCATTATTTGCTTTTACATTGATTCCTATGGGAAACATTGTTTCATCTTACGAACTTTTCACCTTACGAACCTCCTCCTGGAACCAATTAAGTTCATATGATGAGGTACCACTGTATATCACTTCACAGTGGTTTTACAGTTTACAGAGTCAGCATATTGCCTCCAACAATCTGGGTCATCACTTTATCCACCTTGGAAGGATGGAAGGCTGAGTCAACCTTGAGCCTGGTGAGATTTGATCTGCTAGACTGCTGACAGCTGGTGATAAGCAGAAGTAGCCTGCAGTACTGCACTCTGACCCCTGTGCCACCGCAGATCTATACAAGGCTACTGTGAAAAGAAATATCCAGAATTTGCAGTTGTTGCAACATTTCCATTAATAACCATATTTATTAGTTGAATCCTGCTAATTAATCCAAGGGACAGGGATCCTTTGATGGCTTAGCTGAAATAACTTGACTGACTTCCTATTGTTTAATTGGGGGAACAAAGAGAATAGAAATGCATACATTGGGGAAAAGTGTCTAAAAATATGGTTATTAATGAAAATCTGGTTTTAGTTATTAAGAGTGAAATAGCATAATATTTTCAAGGAAAGAGGCTTAATATGAAAGAAAGCTGCATGTATAGATTTATAGTTGGGCTATAAACCTTTTGGGATCTGCGCATTTGGGAATAGCAGAGTTGAAAGTCTATACTTTAATGACTTTGCTAGTGTTACCATCTTTGCCTTCTTTTTGACTTTATAAATGAATAAAACCTGTTACTGTATTTTTAAATTGAATTCTGTACAACCTTGTCTGAGTTCGGAAACTAATCAGTTTACAGTCCAGTTAGCATTGGATAATGAGGCATACCAGGACATCAGGCTAAGCTAGTTGGGTGAAGTAGTTAAGATGCTGAACCAGGAACTGGAGACTGTGAATTCTAGTCTTCCCTTAGGCATGAAAACTAGCTTGTGACTTGGGCCAGTTACTGTCTCCCTGACCAAAGTCACTGTACAAGGTCGTTGTGAGGAAAAAAGGAGGCAGCTATATTATACTGTATATGATTTCTTGAGTTGTACGAAATACAGCTGGGATACATCATCATTGTCCAGAAAGCTGGGTCAATTCAACTGTCTCCCTCCTCTTACTAGGTGTAACTCATACCAGTTCAGTAATTTCATACTGGGTAAAATTCTGAAGGGTAGGGTCATTTTTTGTTTTTGTTTTGACTAAGCTCAAATTACCATATTTCGGACACATGGCTCCCTTGAGAAATCTACAAAGCTGCAAAAAGAAGGAAAGAAAGGAGAAATCAGCAGCAGTGACAATGGATGTACCAATGAAAGACTAAAGGGTCAAGTTGGGGACATCCTGGAGAACAACTGTATATGTCCATGTAGTCAACATTGCCTTGTTGGCCTGTTATCAAGCAAAAACAGAAAAACAGAATAACAGAAGGGATCTTAGAGTTCTTCTATCAGGGTGTCAAATTGAGGGCCCGCAGGCCAAATATGTCACATTCAGGTCATGCCCAACCCAGTTCTGCAAATGGGAAAAATGTCCCAAAATACGACGGCAACGTGACGTGGTGAGTTTGACATCCATGCATTTAGTCCAACCCCCTGCTCAGGCAGGAGATCCTATATCATTTTTTTAAAAAAAAAACATTGATTCATCATCAATGAATTAAAAGAGCTTTTTATGATTTACTACTAGCAGCTAAGATGACAACCTGCCTGTTATTAACTCAATATTTATCCCCAAGGTAAGTTTCATTTCTGAGTCTCCCTGTTTTCTTGACATGTTTTGCAACACCAAAGAATTGTAAGACTAGAAGATGAAAAGGTTTCCTACCAAAACCTGGCTCCATTTCAATGTCCTTACTATATAGAGCAGTTGTTCCCAACCTTTCCACCTTGGCACCTGTTCTGCCTGACTGGGCTCAGGCAATGCGTAACAGTACAAGGAAAATAAATCAAACACACACATGCTCTGCTAATCAGCAAACTTGTATTAGATAAACAAAAAAGGGTTACTCAAAAACAGTTCTTAGTGTCCAAAAACAATGAGAGTGCAAGGCTTACTTCAGCCGCATACAAAAACACAGGAAAAAACAAACAAAGACAACCTGGAATGAGCAAAGATGTTTTAGGAGTCCTTTTGAATCTTTGGAGCAAACAGCAAGTCCCAGAGTTTTCACCTCCCACTTGTCTGAAAAAGCTGGGTTGAAAACTCCAACGGCACGGAACAGAAACTTCAGAGCAGGAACCACAAAATAACACAGATAAACAGCCACAGTTTGCCTTGGCCTTTGTTCCCTTTTATCCCTTTAGGCTAAAAGGGAACCACACCCAGCCCTCAGTACAGTATAAGAACCACACCCAGCCCAGGTGCTCCTATAATGACTTGTAATCCTCCTTAAAGCGATCCCTTCTTTGCATAGCTCTTCGGCTACGCAGATCGATATATTGATCTGCAGAAGAACCCAGGGACGAAAGACTGTCTGAGGGACTGCATGCCAAATCCTTTGGGCTGTCTGCTGAATCCTGCGTACCAGTGGCCTCATCCTCCTGGCTGTCTGCCACGTCTTCCTGGCTGTCTGCCACGTCTTCCTGGCTGTCTGCCACATCTTCCTGGCTGTTAGCCAGGCTTTCACATTCACTTTGTGTCGCGTCTCTCCCATCTGTGGGAGCAACAGCTGGCCAAGGCCCAAACACAACAGCACCTCCCATGGCACGGGGGGGGGGGGAGCATATGAATGGCAGGTGCATGTGTAGTTACAGCTCCATTCATGTGAGTGGAGGGCATTTGTAGTCATACATGAAATTCTACTGGAGCTTCATGCTCTAGCACAATGGGCCACCCCTTGCTAGAGTGGAACTGTGCACATGCAGATCACTCATGCAGCCTAGTTTCAAACAGGCTGCAGCCCACTACTTGGGAACCCTTGATACAGAGATATATAACACACACACACGCCCTAAGAATCACCCGAGTGGGCCTCCCAAAATCTTTGAAATTGGCCCTTTGGTAATGATCTCATTCCTCCAGGTAAATATATTATATTTGGAGAGCTGAAGAAATCTCCTACTGAATGGTTTTAGCAGAATGCCAGTTCTAGGTCTTATTTTCAATCTCAGGTAGAGAAAGAGATAGTCAAGGAGCTGGATAATAAAGCCAAAAGAAATAATGAGATGGAGCAAGCAGTTGTTGCTTTACAACTTTCTTCATCGCCCGCTCTGTCTCTTTTATTATTTCCCTTGGCTTGTTTTATAGCTTTTCAAACTTTATGATATTCTTGTTTGAGGTATGGTGAAATTGTACTGATAGCGGCACAGATTTGTAAAGCAGGTGGTGGTGGTGGAGAGGCATTTTGTTACTGGCAATTTATATCTGATGTATTTCAAAGTCATTCCCAGCGTGGAGTTTGCCATTTTCTCAATAGCTATATGCTAAGCTGACATTCTCATTGCACCAACTTCCTCACCCCAGGATCATTTTTTATGGTCCATTGGAGCTGCTTCAGATGATCACAAATATATGTGAAGTTAGGCTTTTTGTTCGTAATTCGTATCAGTTCATGCAGTTCTTGATTACACAGAATCATCCTCACATTTTAACACTTATATCGCCAGTTTCCAGAGATTGTGCTCTCTTTTTGCCTCCCTTCTCTTCTCTAAACAATCTGTCAACAGACTTATACAACTCACTGTTCACTCCTGACTCTCAAATTACTTTGAACAAATTAAAACAGTCGTAAAACACATTCTTAAAACTCCACATTTCTCACAAGAAATGGTAATCTTGTCTGTATTTAAACAATTCAATAACTTGAAAACTAATACATTTAGAATAAATGAGATTTCTGTGAGTGATAGTACTACAGTAATGCTATTAGTACTATAGTAATGCTACTAGCAGTACTGATAGATAATACTACCACAATTGGTGACTGGGTCCACGTATTATGCTACGTCAAATGCAGCTTGCTTATTTATTTATTTATTTATTTATTTATTTATTTATTTATTTATTTAGTTAGTTAGTTAGTTAGTTAGTTAGTTAGTTAGTTAGTCAGTTAGTCAGTTAGTTAGTTAGTTATTCGATTTTTATGCTGCCCTTCTCCTTAGACTCAGGGTGGCTTACAACATGTTAGCAATAGCACTTTTTAACAGAGCCAGCATATTGCCCCCATAATTCAGGTCCTCATTTTACCCACCTCGGAAGGATGGAAGGCTGAGTCAACCTTGAGCTGGTGATGAGATTTGAACCGCTGACCTACAGATATACAGTCAGCTTCAGTGGCCTGCAGTACAGCACTCTAACTGCTGCGCCACCCCGGCTTGCATATCTCAATTATGTGGACAGGTTATAACTTAGCATTGTGCTTTATTTATGACAGGATGTTAACATCCAGGATAAGAGCCCGGTGACACAATGATTACATTGAAGTATTGCACTGTAATTCACTGCCAACTACCAGGAGTTTGATCCTGACTGGCGTAAGGTTGACTCAGCCTTCCATCCTTCCAAGGACAGTAAAATAAGGACCTAGATTGTTGGGGGGCAACATACTGACTCTGTAAGCCATTTAGATAGGCCTGTAAAGCACTATGAAGCAGTATATAAGTCTAATTCAATGGTTTTCAACTTGTGGGTCATGACCCCTTTGGGATTGAATGACCCTTTCATAGGTGTTGCCTAAGACAATCAGAAAACACATATTTCCAATGGTCTTAGGAACCAAGAAACCACTCCTCTACCTACCTACCTACCTACCTACCTACCTACCTATCTATATCTTCTGAACATCCGTGGAAATTGAATTTTGGGGACTGCGCATGTGCCGCCATCTTGTTTTTGGCTTTTTTCAATTTCTTTTTTAAAAATCCGGTGCTGCGCGTGTGAGCACACTCAAAGCACACGTGCGCCCATGAGGTGTGGCCATACAGCGAAGGAAGCAAACCGGCATTGAGGTAAGTTAGAACCTACCCGAGTTTCCTAATAATTTTATTATTTTATAATTGGGGGTCAGTAAAACATGAGGAACTGTATTAAAGGGTCACAGCACTAGGAAGATTGAGAACCGCTGGTCTAAGTGTTAATGCTATTCAAGATCCCTTAAAAATCTGTTGTTCTGTTTCTTTAATCAAGATTAGGAAGCTAGTTAAGTGAGCATCTACTTTATTTTTTTTGACAAATTTCACAAGCATGCCTCTCAGTAGCTGTTCTTTTCCCACCGTCACAGTACTTGTATAAACCTGCTATGCTCATAATGTTGCACCATAGTATGTAGTGAACTATTTCATTCATTTACCCGTGCACATGGGTTGTTGGGATTCTAAAATATCTCCCCAAAGCTATTAATTAATTGATTAATATTAAAATAACATATTAATAATTAACTTGCATGCCGCCCAACTTAAGTTAGCGAGCTGTACTAACTTAAGTTGTGCATACACAGGGCTCATATAAACCTGCTATGCCCACAATGTTGCACAATAGTAGGTAGGGAACTATTTCATTCATTTATCCAGACATGTGTGTTGCTGGGATTCTAAAATATCTCCCCAAAGCTATTAATTAACTGATTAATATTAAAATAACAGATTAATAATTAACTTGCATGCCGCCCAACTTAAGTTAGTAACCTGTATATTTCTGAACTTTCTGCTTGAAGAATGAAACTTTGATTTGGGGTTTTACTGATTAAACTGATAGATCTTTATAAAAATGGCTTGTTCCTATTATTATGAACAAACAAATTGATTTGACGTGAATGTCTTATTTTACTGCAACAGAGAGAGACAGAAGTCAATGTTTCTTTTTCTTTTTTTCTTATACTTCCTCACTTCTCTTCCTCTTCTTCCTCCCCCACTACCATTTTCCTATTTACTTTTGTATTTTGTGTCTTATTTGCCTTCAAGAAGTTAATAACTCTTTTGAAGATTGTTGGTTATTACCTATAAAGTCCTATAAGGCATTGGATTAAATTATTTATGGCACCACTTTCTGCTTCATACATCCCAGTGACCGGTTAGCCTTCTCCGGGCTCCGTCTGTAAAACAATGTCGGCTGTGGGTCCGCAGGGGAGGGCCTTCTCAATTGTTGGCCCTCTGGAACCAACTCCCCCTTGAGATTTGCACTACCCCCACTCTCCTTGTCTTTTGGAAGCTAAAGAGACACCTGTGCCAGCAGGCCTGAGAACCGTGAGCGACAGTTTCGATTGGGTCATTACATGAAAGAAGGATGATTGATTGCTTTATTGTGGGTTTTTAAAAATTATTTGTAATGTTTTAAATTCTATTTATTGTAATTGTTTCTATTTTATTCCTGTAAGCCGCCTTGAGTCCACGAGGAGAAGGGCGGCCTATAAATCTAATAAACCTAAATCTAAGATAAAATATTGGTGTATTTAGAGTCTACATAGCAACATGAAGTTCCACACTGAAATTACCATCATTCAAAATGCAAACTTCAGTCTTAACTCATTGAACATTGGCAGAATTGCTAGCTCGTATAGGGAATCCTAATGTTGTTTAAGGAATTTTAGTAAAAGGGTGCAGTTTTTAAAAGAAAAAAAATGTGGATTATGAAAATCTATTTGAGCAGTGAGTTGAATAAATAAGCACCCACTTCCATTCCAAGTAATTCCCTCTTCCTGCCTTATTACAAAAAAAAATTAAAAACTGTAGCAATAATTAATGGACCACCTGTAAGTAATTAGCTTGCATATTAATTGATTCTGTGGTGATCTTGGAAAGAATTCATTTCAGCCTTAAAAAAATACAAGAGTCATGGGAAAATCAAGTTGCATTTGAAAGCATTGTAGCCTCTTCTGAAATGAATCAGATTTTGGAGCAAGTGAGAAAAATGGGCAATAAATTAGTAGGTAGGCAAAGTTGACATCTATTATTATTATTATTATTATTATTATTATTATTATTATTATTATTATTATTATTATTATTTAGACTTGTATGCCGCCCTTCTCTGAGGACACTTTAAAAGGAAAGTGTTCTTCCTAGAGAAAATCTTACTTTTAAATTACAGTTTTGCCATCAATTTTGATTGGAATGCCAAGAAAAAGGATCCTTTATATTAACAGATTTCCTTAATCTCCCTGGCTTGCCATTTCATGACAAAAGCTAGAGTAGTCAAACTATCACTCATTCAGCAGGAATTTTTCTATTTTTACTTTAAGAAAATATTTTTTTTTTCATTTTGGAGAGCCACTAACCTCTGTGAAATGATCAGATATGCCTGTGGATTAATCTGGGGGGTGGGAATAAAAAGTACACCCTACTGATTTTGGTGGTTTCCTCTTAACAAACTATGCTTTACTGTACATGAACAGTAAATACCGTATATACTCGAGTATAAGCCGAGTTTTTTAGCCCCAAAAATGGGCTGAAAAACACAGCCTCGGCTTATATTCGGGTCATTGACAAAGTCACCACACGAGGGCGCCATTGCTTGAGCCAGAGCGAGGAGGCACCAGCTTTTGTCCCCTCTGGCACGCCATAGTTCCTCTCCCTAGCTCAAGCAAAGAAGGCAGCCATTTGCAATGGTGAGTCGGATTAAAAAGGCCCCCTGCTGTCAGATTCTCCTCCCCCTCCTTTGAAAGGATTTAAACTGTTTAAAAAATGGTATTTTGTGGTAGTTGCTGTCCTTGCTTGGATAGGATCTAATAATGTGTTATGAGGCAGAGCTAGACAGGAATTCTTTTTCTATCTGTCTATCTTTCTATCTATCTATTTTTCTATCTATCTATTTTTCTATCTATCTATCTATCTATCTATCTATCTGTATCTATTTCTTTCTTTCTATCTATCTATCTATCTATCTATCTATTTTTCTATCTGTCTATCTTTATATCTATCTGTCTATCTATCTATCTATCTATCTATCTATCTATCATCTATCTATCTATCTGTATCTATTTCTATCTATCTATTTTTCTATCTAACTATTTTTCTTTCTATCTATCTATCTATCTGTATCTATTTCTATCTATCTATCTATCTATCTATCTATCTATCTATCTATCTATCTATCTATCTATCTATGTATCTATTTTTCTGTCTGTCTGTCTGTCTGTCTGTCTATCTATCTTTCTATCTATATCTATCTATCTATCTATCTATCTATCTATCTATCTATTTTTCTATCTGTCTGTCTGTCTGTCTATCTATCTTTCTATCTATATCTATCTATCTATCTATCTATCTATCTATCTATCTATCTATTTTTCTGTCTGTCTATCTTTCTATCTATATCTATCTATCTATCTATCTATCTCTATCTATCTATCTATCTATCTATCTATCTATCTATCTATCTATTTATTTTTCTGTCTGTCTGTCTGTCTGTCTATCTTTCTATCTATATCTATCTATCTATCTATCTATCTATCTATCTATCTATCTATCTATCTATCTATCTATCTATTTGGTTTTCTATGCTGATAACCTCACAGCAGCTAATGCTGAAGCTCTTCTTTGGATACACTTATTTGTTTGTTTGTTTGTTTGTTTGTTTGTTTGTTTGTTTATTTAATTGGATTTGTATGCAATCCCTCTCCAAGGACTCAGGGTGGCTCACAGCATATATAAAAACAGAACAATAATGTAAATCCAATTAATGATGAGAAGGAATCCAGTTTTGAAGGATTTTAACTCTTAGGTTTTAGCTTTGTTCCTGATCGAGCTACTTTTTTTACTTTTTAATTTATTGTTAATATTGTTAATTTGTTTACCCTCTTTTAAATTTACAGAGCTAGTTTACTGGTTTTCTTTAAAATAAATATTCTAAAACATGTCTCAATTAATGTAATTTTATTGTTTTCCATTTTTATAAGTTACCAGTAGCCACTGCATTTTCTAACCTCGGCTTATACTCGGGTCAATACGTTTTCCCAGTTTTTGTGGCAAAAATTGGTGCCTCGGCTTATACTCGGGTCGGCTTATACTCGAGTATATACGGTAGCTTACACAGGGCTCTTTGTCAATGGAAAGACATCTCTATAAGCTCACATTTGGACCACACTTTTTTTTCATGAAGCATTGGGCATTATGAAACATGTAATGTTGTTAGTTGTCTAATAAAAAATTAAAGAACATGTTTTTATTTCCTGGCAGACTATTCCCTCCTATAAATATTTCATCTCTCTGCTGAGAGTCTCTCTCAGTATCTTCTCAAGATCCCAGGGCTAAATAAAGAAATGATTTTGGCATGTTCGCCTGGCCTCTCTTCAACTTTTAATTTCAAAGTCAAGTAAACCGTTCCTGTAGTTGTACTAGAACTAGCATCCTCAAAGACTTTTCCCTCAACTATCTTTTTTTTTCTAGAGTAGCATATCCCAGATTCCTTGCACTGATTTGGTGCCTGTTCTAACACTGTTTCTTGTTATTGTTGCTGTTCCTATTATTGTTGCTATTGCCGCCTACTCACAACTTCGGATTTTCAGCCACCTTTTCTTCTCCATCACGTAATCACTTTGCAGCTGTTTTCTTCTCTTTGAAAGCTGCTAGCCTATCTAGAAGTGCCAATTCAGCAGTTTCCATAGCTTACCTCCAGCTGTCTTCCTGTTATCTTGTGGAAATATCTTTGCTTGCCTAAAATAGCTCACTGGTGGGTTGTTTTTTTAAAAGAGCAGCAGAAAAGAAAAATGAGCCAAAGTGCAGGCTTTAAAAGTTAATATGTAGAACATCCCCGTTATGTAGGCCAGCCTTGTGCAAAGCTTTAAAGAGTCGTGTCGCTTTAACAAAGCTCTCCTTTTCAAAGCTGCTTTACAGAGCAATGAGGATGTGCCCAGCTAGACTATTTCTCAAATATGACAGCTTCAAAATCCATGGTTACTTCCTCTACCTATAGGATTATCTGTTTCTTCCAGCTGTAGCAACATCTAGGCAACGGGAAAGAACCTCCCCAGTATCTCTTATTTGACCCAGGATGAAGGTAAGACAATTTTGTATGTATATTGATCATACCTCATCCTGTGTCAGCAGATGACCTCTCCCAGTAGCTTAATATAGATGTTAAATAATAACACAGTCTGCAGAGAGTCTCTTATATCTGTACCACTGCCTGAACTACTCACTCAGGACAAGATACTCTAAATACAATTCTCTGCTCCCGACCTTTGCTACTAGTCCAAAAAGATACACGATTAGTTGAACACCACTGAGAGGTCCAGAAGGACATTTTCCCACCCCAGTCTTTTCATAGGTCATCAGCAAGAGTAATCAAAAAGTTAATTCCATACTAGGCCTGGGTCTCAACTGAAGACTGAATAAGCATCTCAACCGGGCCTCTCTGCAATTGCAGCATTATCACCTTCTCCATTATCTTCTCTATGAAACAGCTTGCTGTCCAGAATAACTGACTCATGTGATAGGATCATAAGGATGGGGTGTACCACTGCCCCTTCAAGTTACATGGTATAACTTCCTCACTCAGAAGTTTTATTAATCTGCACCTGGAGTGTGGCTTCTGGCACCAACCTGCTGCTTTCTCTAATAAGGTTTGAGACTGCTCAGACTGCTAGGTAACCTCTAACTAAGGTTTTCAAACTGTAGTTTTAAATGTAATAGCAATAGCACTTAAACTTTACAGCCCTCTCTAAGCAATTTAGAGTCATCAGATTGCTCCCAGCAATCTGAGTCCTCATTTTATTGACCTTGAAAGGATGGAAGGCTGAGTCAAATTTGAGTTGGTGGAGAATTGAATTGCCAAATTGCTGGCAGACAGCAGGCAGCAGAAGTAGTCTGCAGTACTGCATTCTAACCTATGCGCCGCCACAGCTCTTAAGTAATAAGGATAGAGAAGCTCTGATGCCAGCTGTAATTACAGCAGTAGAGTTGGCTTAAATCCAGGCTTTTGGCAATGTTGAGCTATATTTGCTCTTTGTCGAATTCCATATATCTCTTCTGCTGCTTGATCTCTTGGAGCTTCTTGGTATTCCAAAGAGGTCCTCCTGAACTGGAATGCAGGACAGCAAATCTAGAAATAAATCTGCTAAATGGGTGGTGGGTGGATCTTAGTAAATTTTCTGAAAGAGATTACAATAAACTGTTAGAATGCTATTAACATTCTAAATGTATTGTCCATTAGGCTTGCTACTACTGTGACCTTATGGTGGAATTTATGCCATTTATAATTTATATGTGAAGGGTACATTTGTTTCAAATAGCCAAGATGATCACCATGGAGGGTATTTTGAGAATGAGCTGCTCAGTTGGGAGGAGGATTGCTTACCCTCCATATTCACATTGCTTATGACAAGGATGAGCAATTCTGCAGCTCAGAGGGCTCTTTATATGGGTCCCCAGTGCTCTTTCTAATTATAACTTCTGAAAACTGATGAGAATTTCCTGCTGCTTTGAGATAGGGAACGTATGAAAATTACAGTTACAACCCTAAAACAGGCGTAGAACAATATGAGGAAGGGAGAAAAGGTCTAAAACTGCTTCTCTAACTTAGTCCCACTAACATAGATGCCAAGGTGACCTATGGAGAAGAAAAACGGCGTTCAGACTGAAAATCCCAAAGGAGCTTTTCCGACAGGCAACTGGACTTTGTTTTTTTCTTTGAAGACATTTTGCTTCTCATCCAAGTCTTCTTCAGCTCTGAAGCTTCTTGGATGAGAAGTAAAATGTCTTCAAAGAAAAAAAAAAACCAGAAAGTCCAGTTGACTCTTAAAGAAAGCACCTTTGGAACAATCATGACCTGGATGACTGAGAATCTTCATAGACATTCAGACTGCAAATTTCAAAGTTGAAATTTGTCCTACTGATCAAGATGTAGATGCTGGGAATTTTTTTCAGCCTGTGAGCTCGGCCACCTACTTGTTGGAACTAGGTATCTCTTGAAATATACATTGGCCCTGTGGAGTGAAGATTTTTTCTCTGAGAAAGGAGAATCTCCTTCAGCCATGAAAGAAGCTACGGCACACCTTCCCTGAACCCAACTATTATGTCCAGTATTTGTCCAGTCTTTAACCAGAGTTTGATGGAGAGGGTATTCAGGCTTTAGCTTTGCCAGACCCTGGAGGAAACAGATTATCAGTCAGGGTTCAAGCCAGGGTTCAGAGGCAGCATTTGTTGCACGTGCTGATGACCTATGTGTGAGCTGACATCTGAATTGTCTTTGATCTCTCAGTGGCTTTTGATATCATTGATCAGTGAACTCCTTTGAACTTGCTTCAGGAATTACTTTAATACAGGTTTATTTGGGGCTGCCATTGAAGATCACCAGATAGCTGTCCTAGAAGACTTGGTTTGGGATGGGCATATCACTATATACTGGTGTGACTCCACCTCTTCACAATTGCACTGCCATCTGGGTGCAAATTGAGGTGTTGGTTATCACCTACAAAGCCCTTCATGATATGTTCATCAAAGCGTGTTTGAAATATTGCCTGTTTCCAAATCTTTCTGCCTGTCCAGTGAAGTCAGGCAGATTGAGCATGCTTTAAGCCCTGTTGATTGAACATCATTTTACAGTTCCTGGTGGCATATCTTCTCTGTGGTAGCACTTGCTCTATGATACCACCACCATTGCTGGCCGTCAGCCACAAAGAGAGCTAGCTGCTTGCCTGAACAGCAGAGGTGGGTTCCTCCCAGTTCAGACTGGTTCGCTCAAACTGGTAGCAACCCGCTGGTGATGTCACAATGACATTAATGGAACCAGATTGGTCGGTGCCGGTCTGTGGAGTTTGCCATCTTTTTTAAAAAATTGCTTTGGATTTTTTGGAAGGTTTTTTTCTTCTTCTGCACATGTATAGAAGCCGAGTGTCCGTGGATGCAAGCAGGGAGTCATGGGAACTTATAGTCTCACCTCTGCTTATTATAATCCAGTAATTAATTTTATTATTATTATTATTATTATTATTATTATTATTATTATTATTATTATTAATTAGATTTGTATGCCGCCCCTCTCCGGAGACTCAGGGCGGCTCACAACAATAGTAAAAACAATATTATGGCGGAACAAATCTAATATTAAAAAGAAGCATATAAAAACCCTAGCATATTTAAAAAACCAAACAACACATACATACCAAACAAAAATATAAATATAAAAAGCCTGGGGCTTTCTCAACTCCTCCATGCCTGGCGGTAAAGGTGGGTCTTGAGTAATTTACGAAAGACAAGAAGGGGGCAGTTCTAATCTCCGGGGGGAGTTGATTCCAGAGGGCCGGGGCCACCACAGAGAAGGCTCTTCCCCTGGGCCCTGCCAAATGACATTGTTTAGTCGACGGGACCCGGAGAAGGCCAACTCTGTGGGACCTTATTGGTCGCTGGGATTCGTGCGATAGCAGGCAGTTCCGGAGGTACTCTGGTCCAATGCCATGAAGGGCTTTAAAGGTCATAACCAACACTTTGAATTGTGACCAGAAACTGATCGGCAGCCAATGCAGGAACATGGGCGAATCTAGGAAGCCCCACGATAGCTCTCGCGGCAGCGTTTTGCACAATCTGGAGTTTCCGAACACTTTTCAAAGGTAGCCCCATGTGGAGAGCATTGCAGTAATGTCAGCATTGCTGGAATTGCAGAACTATTATCTACATATGTCCCATCTCAATTTCCTCTTTCTCCTCAAAAGACTTGGCCATAATATTGGCTGCCTTTATTAATCTCACATTCCCTGTTATTGTAAGCTGTCCAGAGTTGCTCTGTAAGGCAGCCTCTAAATTGAAATACTAATTCTACCACAGTCTAAAAATCTGGTTGACTGTGTGACCAATCACAATAATCCCATTCAGTATGGTGAGAATACACAATTTTAATTTCTTGCTGAATCAGCTGTCACCGAGATTAACAAGAGTCACATCAGATGCTATGGCTCCTGGGCATCCATTGAAAAATATACTAGTCTGCTTGGGATATGGAGTTGGCAGGCTAATGGAAGGCAATGAAAGTGAAGAATTTGTTAAAAGCAAGAAAATTACTCACTTGTGGTCTGCTTCTACTAATGAAAACTATCAAAATGTAGATTTCAAAAGTGAATAACCGGCTTTGGAAATAAAGACATCTGGATTCAGAAATCAATGAGCAGAAACTTATAGAGTGATGGCATCTGATTTGGAAACACACATTCTTTACCAATGCTGAATTGGAAAAACGAGTAAAAATTCAGGTCGATTTTTAATAGTGTCAAACTCAAGGCCTGCAGGTCGGATCCAGCCCACAGGGTGCTTAGATTTGGCCTACCCTGGAAATAGTGAAGGACTGGCCTGCAGTGTCCTTGCCAGTGAAAATGGAGCTTGGAAGGTTTGCTTACAGCATCCCTGAGTTCTCTTTACACTGGCAGAAGGTTGTAGGAGCCCATAGCAGCTGAAAACAGCCCAAGAAGACCATATGCATTTTCCCCAGGCTCCATTTTTGCTAAAAGAGGGTTGCAGGAACCCATTGAGGTAAAAAATGTAACCCAGGAAGGAATTCCGTTTTTGCTAGCAGAGCTTCAGGACGCTGTCACAGCCAAAAATGGAGCCTTCACGAGTGATATCGACCTCCCCCCCGGCCACACATCCTGGCCCTCCAAGGTCAAACACAACCCTCAATGAAATCGAGTTTGACATCCTCAATTTAGAACTACCAATAATAATGCTAATTTGCAAAGTGAACAATGAACAGTAGAAAGTAAAAAGACTATTGATGTTAATGAAGAATAACGCGGGAAAACTAAAGCTGCTAAAAAAATACAAGCGCTATCAGTTAATGAAGAACCTGGTTGGGGGAAAAAAAAAAAGACCAAATGAAAGAAGCTAAAAAAATATATTTTCAAAAACTGAATCAACTTAACAATAAGATTTTGGCCAAAAGAGTAAAGAATATTAACAAAGCTATCAAAAGTATTACAATTGAAACATTGATCCAAATTAATAAGTTGATGTTTTCTGTAACTGCTGAAGTTAAGGGACTTAAAATGCAAAGGAAAGGAAGCCATTAAGAGAAAATTATAAATGGAAAATTTGCTTTGAATCGAAGATAAATAAAATCCACATGGATTTTAGCTATTTGAAGAATTTGAAGTAAGGGGATTGAAAGAATAAAACAAGCAAATTTACCCTGTGTGGGGAAAAAACAAGAAACAACTTCCTGTGTTAACAACCAGGAAAATAAAAGAATTATAGAGATTGTAGAATGATAGAAACAAAGAGCTGTAGTTACTGCAGAGACAATCAAGCAATATGACAAGCAAATAACTCAGTTCCTGATTGGAAGTTCTATAGCCTCAGATACTATGTTAATAATTCTTAGGTCCTTGGATAGGACTTGAATTATTAAGCTGTCTTTGACTGTGAATCAAATTGTAGATTACCTATAAAAGCAACAGCAGCACAACGGTGAAATCTACTTATCTTCCCTACCAATTCAGAAGCATGCATTTTGCAGAAGGATTGTGTATGCACAAAAAAAGAAAATGGCGACTTCCGAGTGGGTGGGTGGAGCCTTGCGCTGCCACTGCTACCGGTTCTCTGAACCACCAGCAGCCGGACTGGGCCGAACCGGTAGCATTTCACTCCCTGTAGCAGCAGCAACAACTCAAATGATATGAACAGCGCCCTCCATCACCCCATTGCAGGCCTGATGCTTTCAGAATTTTCCTTTTAGAGCACCATTTTAAAAAAGAGTTCACCATCCTGAATATGCCAAGGAAAAAAGTCTCAGGCTTGACTCTACTTTTGCAAAATCCCTCTAGGCAGTCAGCGATCCTGAAAGAAGGGAATTAAAAGAGAACCCAGCACCTGAACTGTGAACGCAACGTGATCACTTTTAGAGTTAAAGATCAAGCACACCCTTGGAAGAGATTACTTCTCTCAAACGGTTGTTATTAGTAGAATCCTTCTGAGGGAACAGAGCTCTTCCCCAGAAGGACTCTCTCCATAAACTAAAGTAGGCCAGTTAGCTCCACTTTTGTTTTTATTGTTGTTTTCGGCTTTCCTACCTTTCCCCTTTGAAACCAGACTCTTGATGGATTTGTGCGCCGTCCAATTAACATGTATAGGCTTCAAAGAAGATTAAAGATTCTTGTAATGGGGCTTATTGGCAATGCAGAATTACTGTTTATAATATCCATGTTAATACTTCACCTTCTTGTGTGTTTTGTTTGAAGAAGTCAGAGAGCACTACAGAGTCCTCCAGTTCTCCATTAACTTTTGTGGCCCGCCAGCAGCCTGTGCAGCTAGTAGCTGATTCCGACAGTGAGGAGGCTGGAGAGGACTCGGTGCCAGAGGTGTTGATTCATCCAGGACCTTCACAACCTCCAGAATTTCCCATCAGTGACATATTTCTCTCGTGCTATATTTTTCTTCAGAATGAAATACTTATCCAGAGCAAATTTTCAAGAGGTATATTGTTGTTCTGTCTGGGTCACTCCGGAAGCTATGACCAACCCCAAAAGATACACCGGTTGAATCCAAACACAGTTTTATAATGGTAAAGAGAAAAGAAGTCAACAGAAAATGTCCTTACAGATCCGGAAAACACTGGAACTCCAAATAGATACACGAAGGCAATTGTTCATACAGAAACACAGGATCCTTAATGCCAGACGAGGCTGTTGAGCTAACAGACATACACCTCCCACCAGTCTTCAAGGCTGCTGGGCCACGAGCCAGGAACAAAAACGCTGAGAGAAAATGCAGATAACACCAACTCGCCTTTGATAACACTCCACGCTGCCGGAATGGTTCTCATGCCTTATAAACCCTTCCCTGCTAATGAGGACTACACCCAACCCCCTGGTGTTCCTCATTCATCACTGATAATATCTATGCACTTGATTTCTCCTTTGAGCTATGCGTCTCTGCCGCATACTAATGATAGCTTGTGCGTCATCATCCAGGGACTCCAGGGAATCACAGCTACTTGCTTGAGATAGCCCTTCCCTAGGGCTCCCAGGCCTTGCATCACCTTCACTTTCGTGACTGCTGTCTGCACTGTCTGACTGCAAAGAACTCTCCTCTCCGCTCTCAGCCTCCCCCGGGCCTGGAGCCAGCAGAGACGCAGCTGGTCTTTGATCTGGCTCAGGCTGAACCACAACAATTGTAGGGTAGTAAAGAAAAATATATTTTCTTCTAAGCCAGTCTGGCTTAAGGCCAGACTATTTGTAGGATTGTCTTCTGCCTCACACCTCCCAGAGACCAGTTAGAGCCCACAGTGTTGGCCTTCTCCAGGTTCTGTCAGCCAAATTGCCGACTGGCGGGACTGTGTGGGAGGGCTTTCTCTGTGACAGCTCCAGCTCTCAGGAACTGGCTACCTCTGGAGATCTGCACCATCCCCACCCTCCTGGCCTTACAGATATCCTTAAAAACCTGGCTCTGCTGTTAGGCCTGAGGTCATTTAGCAATAGCCTCTAGCTCCGCCCCAAAATATGAATGCTTTTATTAAATGGGGTTTTAAACTATTTTTATACTATTTTTATCTGTTGTATGCCACCCAGAATCCGAAAGGAGTTGGGCAATTCACAAATCAAATTAATTAAATTAAATTAAATTAAATTTGTTTTGTCAAATTCTAGATGACCATTAAAAGGCAACAAAAAGAGTTTTAATCACCATCTTGTTGTAGAATTGACGAGACAGAAGCCAGCACTTTAGATGAAGGAAAGGTTTATTGCGCAGGTTCAAGCACAAGATAACAAAATAAATGGCCTGAACCCCGAATGGGTGTCAGAATCTTTCTTATATACCCTTGGAATACACAGTAGCTTGGGGGAGCATAGGTTGCCATATATGGTTATAACAGTTTGTGGAAAATAACAGTTTTCGATATATATCATCAGTTGGCATGTGTACATGGGAACATCCTATTTCTCCTAACATAAAAAGAGGATCTTATACCAGCACAAAAGCACAAAAGCACATTTCCAGTAAACAAGTCCCCCTACACATTTTCCCTACTTCCTTATCGTAGCTGCAGCTGCTGATTATACAGAAAGCAATAATAGCCAAGGTTATAGTGACCTGAACCAAAGCCTTGGGCCTTCGTCCAAGTTAACTTTGGTTCACCCATTTACTTTATTCCCCCCTTTGCGACTCTTCTTCCTCAGCAAGGAGAGTCGCATACTCAGTTTCCGCAGTTTCCGCATCCAATGCAGCATATTCAGCTTCATTACGATCTTTAGCAAATTCCCACATAGCCATTACCTGAGCAGTAGCTTTACGCTCAGCCAGCAATGATAAGCTATTGGATATAGTCCTAATGAAGACAGGTAAGATACAAGGTAAAAGTACACAGCCCACAGCAATTAACCCAATAAATGCCACTATTGCCTGTAACCCAGGCAACTTAGGAAACCAAGTACCGAACATATCTTTCAAATTAATGCCCTTCCATACCTGGTCCGGATTATGGGTCAATTGTCGTATCTCCTTAGTGAGCTGCTTAATCACCTTTCCAGTATCATCTATCTGTAAGCAGCAATTGGAAAGATTAAACTTCCCACAAACTCCTCCCTCCTTCGCCAGGAGGTAATCCAATGCCAATCTAGTTTGATACACAGCAGTCCGAAGCTTGGTAGAGGTTTCCGATAGATAATTCAAAGCAAAATCTATCCTCCTTCCAGACAAGTCAAGGACTGCCTGTAGCCTAATGATCCTATTTAACATATAAACCGGTGTCCGGTATCCCCAGGACCCATCCTCCGCCCACGTTGCCTTCCCATATGTACACACAATCCTTTCTGAGCTCCAAACCTTACTTTCCTCATATTCAGCCAAGGTCTTACATGGGAACCCAGAAAAGGTATTATCCTGGTTGTCCATGTTTTCTATATCTCGCCTTCTTCTATCGCGTGGGCCAATGGGTTCATACAGGGGGACACCTAACATTTGGCGAGTCGCTATCGGCAATAAGAAAAATGAAGGTTTAATCCAGCCTAGCACACAGGAGCCAGACCAATTACTAGGTAGGGCTTCATAGGCTATCTTGCCACATATCCAATACATATTCAGAGGAGCTACCCATTCTTCTCCCTGACCTACAGACCCAAGGTATTTAAGATGTGTAGTATCAAATTTCACAGGTTTAGTAGCATTCCCCGGGGAAATCCACTTTTCATAAGCTAAATCCCAAAATCCCAAACAAATCAAGTGTCCAACATTCACACTACCCATTCTCATAAAGCAATTTCTACCCACTAAGTTAGTGGTTAAAGTCCACATGGTTCCTGTCACTCCTTCCCTTTTAGTTATGTTGCCAGTAACAGACAGATTATTAACAACAAGGGGCTCTGCCTCCAAGGCCTCCCATGGCCATTGTTCCCCCATATTCGTCCCTCCACACACAAAACAATTCCTAACAGTCAGTGTCTTTGCTACCTTCTCAGCCATGTCAACAAACAAATTTTTGGCTGTGTCACTGATTGGCAGGGGTTTTTCCAGTTTCCTAAGGGAACCATAAACAGACCACCCCAAGGTTCGCACTTCCCCTGCAACCACCTTCCACATTTTAACTGAGAGATAGGTAATAGGATCCCTTCCTAGCCCATTTATGCCAAAGGCAAACGTAGTTCCTGAGGAAATAGAACGATCAACCTCTATCTGTACAATGTTTCCAAAGAGCCTCCTAAAGGACCGTACATACGGACACCCTTTATAAGTGTTCTTCTCACCTTCCCCAGTGTACGCACACACACAACTCCATCCAGAGCAGTTTTCTGTATTGCCACATGGATTCCATCTCCCAGTATCCGCATTATCACTGGCGGGATCTACCTCACACAAATACTGATTGGTATGTTGCCTAACCAAGCATACTTCTGTCATTATTTTGTCAAAAGCCTGAGCATACTGACACGGGTGAGGCATAACACCAACCCAACAGCTGGGAGTTATCTTGATTGGAGGATACCCATCACATTCACCAGACCCCACCACATATGACTGAGTAATCCCAGGTTCCTCGCCAGGCAGGCTCCATTGTCCCAAATTGTGAATACATACATGATTAGCATGAACAAAACCCAAAAGCAAAAGTATATATATATACCCCAAAACCCCTTGACCCCTTCATCCCAGCTTCTCCCGTGCGTTGAAAACCAGCTTCCGGTGTGGTTTAGCAGGGGGGGTTTTGTCTTCACCACTGTGCGTTGAAGACCTGTTGCCGGTAAGGTCTCTGCAGAGTGGCCTTTCCTTGTCCCGCAACCCGTATTAAATTACGATACAGATATATATATATTAAAAGCAAAACTCGCAGCAATTAATACACCGAAAGCAAAGCAGAAGAGGATAGTATTCAAGATCACTTTCGCCTAAGCTTCAATCATCATTGCCTGATACTTCACCAACCTCTGACTACTTATCCACAAATGACCCTTTTGATCCAAAATAGACTGCACAGCATGGGGGGTATGGACACAAATTGTACTAGAAAAGGTCAGCTTATTACAATCTTGTACCAATTCGGCAATAGCTGCCAAAACCTTCAAACAATGCGGCCACCCTTGTGCCACCCCATCAAGTTGCTTTGACAAATAAGCCACCGGTTGCTGCCAACTGCCCAACTGTTGAGTCAAAACCCCCAAAGCTATATTCCTCCTAGTATCCACGGACAAGTTGAAAGGCTTATTCAAGCTAGGCAACGCCAATGCCGGAGCACTGGCTAACGCCTTTTTAATTTCCTCAAACAAACGGGTCATTTTTGCCCCCCTTCGTGGGGGTATAGAGAGGTGCAGCCATGAGGGCATAATTCGGGATCCAGACCCAACAAAAGCCAGCCAAACCCAAAAAGCCTCTCAACTGTCTCCTATTATTTGGGGGCACAATAGATAATACTGCTTGCTTCCGTTCTGGCCCTAGTGCCCTTTGCCCCTGCTCAATGTCATATCCAAGACACCTCACTTTTTCCTGCACTAATTGTGCCTTTTTGCGGGATACCCTATAACCACATTGCAACAATAATACAAGCAAAGCATTAGTGTAACCCAACACAAATCCTCTGATTGTCCTGTAACCAAAACATCATCTACATATTGCAATATTGTATCCCCTTGCTGTCTAGGTACATAATATATCAAATCCTTAGCCAAAGCTGTCCCAAACAACGTCGGTGAGTTTTTGAAATGTATTGGGATCGTAAAAAATGCATCCTTCAAATCTATCACAGAAAACCACTTTGCCCTTGGTGGAATCAAACTCAACAATGTATAAGGGTTGGGCACTGCCGGGTGAATGGTAACTGTCATACACTTACCACCCTCAAATCCTGCACAGGCCTATAAGATCCATCTGGTTTCCGTATTGGCAAAATCAGGGTATTCCATGGGGATTGAATAGGGACCAAAATTCCAGCTTTTAAATACTGTTGGATACAATCATAAATTGCTGCTATTGCTTCCCTAGAACAAGGGCGCTGCCTAATATTCACAGGAGTGGCAAGCGGTTTCACTTCCACTATAATGGGGGGGTGATGCGAGGCAAAGCCGGGGGGGTTATCTTCAGCCCACAGACCAGGCACCGCAAACCCCCTCCACTTCTCTGACACCGCCTGCTCCACTTCCTTAGTCACCATCAATCTCCACATTGTCCCAGGGCGATGACTAAGTGTTAAAGATTGCCTTCCTTCATTAAACGAAATAGTGGCTCCTAATTTATTCAATAAATCCCTGCCCAGCAATGGCACAGGGCATTCCGGAATATACACAAACTCATGTCTGAGCTCAGAACCATTAGACTCACAGGTGACTGGGTTCAAAATTTGTCTCCCGACTACCCGTCCAGACACCCCCTGAACTTGTATTTCATGGGGTCCGGGAGGGGCAATCTGCTTATTCTCCACTCACTTTGTCCCCACCGTGCCCCCTGTTGCAATATATAGAGGCATTCCCATTTACAATGTCCTTCCAACTTACATATCGCACATTGATTCGGTCCCAAACCTACCCTGCCTTGAAAACCAGCTCTGCCCTGAAACCCAGTCCTTCCTGGAAACCCTGCCCTTCCTTGTAACGCCACTGCCAACAACTCAGCCTTCTTATGCATCCGTGCATCCTTTTCCCTCTTCCCCACCTTATCCCTATTCACAAACACCTTACGTGCCACTTCTAACAACTCTGTAGTATTCTTTCCCAAAGCTCCTTCTAACCTTTGCAGCTTCTTCCTTATATCTTCATAGCTCTGAGCTATAAACCTCTCGTTCAACATTCTTACATTATCCTCTGATCTTGGGTTCACTTGCGTATACATTTCATATGCTTCAATCAAACGCTGAAGGAAGCTCTCTGCGTTTTCTCTAGTGTTGCCGCTTCCTCCCTGGCTGCCTCAGCCCTCGCAGTCACAGCCCTTGTTTGTATTCGATCAATCGCTCCAGCGCCCCTCTCACGACCTGCTCCATATGCCATTCCTTCACCACCCCCTTCCCTTTTGGCGGGCCCCACAGCCTCTCCTTCCTCATCATCTGATAGTGCAGCAGCCGCTGCCATCTGTGCGTTATCTACCGGGGGTGACACTTGTGCGTATGGCGGGGGCCTGATTATTTCCTCCTCAGCCTGTCCCAACACCTTCTTCTTAGAGTCTGACACCTTCGATTCTTGCCTTTTCACAATTCCCTTCGCAGTTCCTCCTTTACTCAGTGTATTCTTAGCCTTTTCCTTCCGTGGTCTAGCCACACACAAACGTACCATTTCAGCCTGACATTGCAAAAGCTCCCCTGACTTTTCTGCCACCGCATTTTCCCATGCCTCTATATATTGCAACTGATTGGGGTACTGCTCCTCATTTACAACTATCTTTCCCCACACATCATCTATAATTTGGTCTTTAAACGTTCCCTCCGGTGGCCACCCCACCCCCAAATGAGGCCATTGTTGTTGGCATAAAAAACGCAACCTCTCCTTAGTTGCCCTAGGACGGGGGGGGCTTGTAATCACTATGATTGAAATAAGTATCAAAACCCTTCAGCATGCATTCCAGTGGGGTACTGGGAACGCTTCCTCCACCACCCATTCTACCCTAACCACACTACCTCCGGCCCACAGTGCTGGACTTTCCAACAGTCACTGAAGGGAACCGCGAAGGTTTAACCACCCACACAGCCTACACAGACTTCGTTAGGACAATCGCCCCGAGTCCAGGGGGGTGATCAGACCCCCTCTTCGATCTTCAAATGAGACCGGTACCACTTGAATTTACAAATACTCGCCTGCAGACGTCTTCCCAAACCTTCCTGGCCAGGATACCAATCCGTTCAGACCTCCTTTCCTTCCCTCAAGGGATCTTGGGCTCACCGTCAGCTCCGTCGGTCCCAGCGGGGTGTCACTGCAGTCTCCCGGAGGCTTGCTCCCCCGTGGCGCCTGGAGAATATTCAGCAGTGGCCCCCGGCTGGGCCCGAGGGGTCAGGCTACCCTCAGCGAAATATCGCCTCGCTTACTGTCCCATCTGGGGTGCCAGAAAATGTTGTAGAATTGACGAGACAGAAGCCAGCACTTTAGATGAAGGAAAGGTTTATTGCGCAGGTTCAAGCACAAGATAACAAAATAAATGGCCTGAACCCCGAATGGGTGTCAGAATCTTTCTTATATACCCTTGGAATACACAGTAGCTTGGGGGAGCATAGGTTGCCATATATGGTTATAACAGTTTGTGGAAAATAACAGTTTTCGATATATATCATCAGTTGGCATGTGTACATGGGAACATCCTATTTCTCCTAACATAAAAAGAGGATCTTATACCAGCACAAAAGCACAAAAGCACATTTCCAGTAAACAAGTCCCCCTACACATTTTCCCTACTTCCTTATCGTAGCTGCAGCTGCTGATTATACAGAAAGCAATAATAGCCAAGGTTATAGTGACCTGAACCAAAGCCTTGGGCCTTCGTCCAAGTTAACTTTGGTTCACCCATTTACTTTAATCTGGTGATTTTCCGGGGTTTTGCATTAAATATATTATAACCTTAATCTCCCTTCTTCTAAAAGTTGCATTTTATATCACCACTATATCAGACTTATATGGATGACAGGAACTTTCCCGAATGTTGAAAGCAAAGTTCAGATTCATGCCTCTTTTTTAATGCTTCTCCTGGTACATCAATAGTTATTCAAAAGGTCAGAGATTCTAAATCCAGCTGAATTATCAGCTTGTCTCTTCCCTAGAAGTTGTACCAAGAACTGCTAGGAAGTGGTGACTCTTTGGAGCAAAGTAAATTTAGTATCCAACTTCATAATTGATTTCAAATTCTCAGTTGGTGTATGATCTGCAGAACAGCTGCTATCATAGCGTCATTGGCAAGAATAAAGATCGCTTTATAGAAGTGATTCATCATTGTCAATTTGCACATCCACCTTCACATCAGCTATTACTTTTTATAAGTGTTTATTAAGCATTTTCACATATTACACAAGCTGTGATACATTAACACATAAGGTATTCTGAAATGTTTGAAATTAAATGGAAGTCCTCGAGCACAGTTACTGCCGGGATTATTCAAAATATGAAGAACAGCTCTTAAGGATATTTCTGTTTTCTGAGAAACTAATTTTGGATCTTTAATGAATCTCAGTATACACTACGTGAGCGTTGCAGTATATGATTATAGGACACGCTATTCCAACAGAAACTTTAGGGCAACTGGATTGATGGCTAGGACAGTGATGGCGGACATAAGACATGGGTGCCATAGGTCAGAGGTCCCCAACCTTTTTAGCACCAGGGACCGGCTTTAAGTTAGACGAGTTTTCTACGGCCCGGTGGGGGGGGCTTTGGTCATATGGGGGTGGGGTTATGGAGGGGTGGAGCTTAGTGACGCAGCCCTCCACACTTCTCCACAGGGCAGGGAGAATGAGGAGGCTCCTTTGGCGGCTGGGGGCTGCCTGGCTTTGTGATTTTGACTGGGGGGGGAACTTAGGAAGGTCCTACTTCTCCCCCCCCAGCCAAAAACTCAAAGCCTATCTGCTCCAGAAACTTGGCGATCGCGCCCCACCGCCGCCGCCTCCTCCGTTTCCCCCAACGGCAAGCAATCTAAACGCGGGAAGGGCATTCCGGCGCTTCCCTTCAGCCTCAGAAGCCCCCTCGACGCTGGAGGGATGGTTATGAGGGGAGCGAGCGAGGAGAAGAAGACGTCCCACTCATCGCTCCTGAGGGAACGGGCGAGGGCGTCGGAGACCCAAAGCCCATCCTGTGTGGAGGGAGACGGAGCCAAGCGGGGCCACCCGGAGACCTTTTCCCGTCTTCTTCTCCTCGCTCGCTCCCCTCACAGCCAGCAGCCCCGCTCGCGGGGGGATGCCCGTTCGTAGCTACCAGCCCGCCAAGCGTCGAGGGGGCTTCCGAGGCTGAAGGGAAGAGCCGGAATGCCCTTCCCGGGTTTAGATTGCTTGCTGTTGGGGAAAACGGAGGAGGCGGCGGTTCTTTTCTCCTCGCTCCAGAAAGTAGGCGATCGCGCCCCACCGCCGCCGCCGCCTCCTCCGTTTTCCCCAACAGCAAGCAATCTAAACCCGGGAAGGGCATTCCGGCTCTTCCCTTCAGCCTCGGAAGCCCCCTCGACGCTTGGCGGGCTGGTAGCTACGAACGGGCATCCCCCCGCGAGCGGGGCTGCTGGCTATGAGGGGAGCGAGCGAGGAGAAGAAGACGGGAAAAGGTCTCCGGGTGGCCCCGCTTGGCTCCGTCTTCCTCCACGCAGGATGGGCTTTGGGTCTCCGACGCCCTCGCCCGTTCCCTCAGGAGCGATGAGTGGGACGTCTTCTTCTCCTCGCTCGCTCCCCTCATAACCATCCCTCCAGCGTCGAGGGGGCTTCCGAGGCTGAAGGGAAGAGCCGGAATGCCCTTCCCGGGTTTAGATTGCTTGCTGTTGGGGAAAACGGAGGAGGCGGCGGTTCTTTTCTCCTCGCTCCAGAAAGTAGGCGATCGCGCCCCACCGCCGCCGCCGCCTCCTCCTTTTTCCCCAACAGCAAGCAATCTAAACCCGGGAAGGGCATTCCGGCTCTTCCCTTCAGCCTCGGAAGCCCCCTCGACGCTGGAGGGATGGTTATGAGGGGAGCGAGCGAGGAGAAGAAGACGTCCCACTCATCGCTCCTGAGGGAACGGGCGAGGGCGTCGGAGACCCAAAGCCCATCCTGCGTGGAGGAAGACGGAGCCAAGCGGGGCCACCCGGAGACCTTTTCCCGTCTTCTTCTCCTCGCTCGCTCCCCTCACAGCCAGCAGCCCCGCTCGCGGGGGGATGCCCGTTCGTAGCTACCAGCCCGCCAAGCGTCGAGGGGGCTTCCGAGGCTGAAGGGAAGAGCCGGAATGCCCTTCCCGGGTTTAGATTGCTTGCTGTTGGGGAAAACGGAGGAGGCGGCGGTTCTTTTCTCCTCGCTCCAGAAAGTAGGCGATCGCGCCCCACCACCGCCGCCGCCTCCTCCGTTTCCCCCAACAGCAAGCAATCTAAACCCGGGAAGGGCATTCCGGCTCTTCCCTTCAGCCTCGGAAGCCCCCTCGACGCTTGGCGGGCTGGTAGCTACGAACGGGCATCCCCCCGCGAGCGGGGCTGCTGGCTATGAGGGGAGCGAGCGAGGAGAAGAAGACGGGAAAAGGTCTCCGGGTGGCCCCGCTTGGCTCCGTCTTCCTCCACATGGGCTTTGGGTCTCCGACGCCGCGGACCGGCTGGAAAACCCCAACGGCCCGGTCCCGGTCCGCGGACCGGCGGTTGGGGACCTCTGCCATAGGTGGCACGCGGAGCCATATCTTCTGGCACGCAAGCTATTATTATTATTATTATTATTATTATTATTATTATCATTGTTGTTGTTGTTGTTATTGTTATTGTTATTTGTTGTTTTGTTATGTTGTGTTGTTGTTGTTGTTATTATTATTAATATTATTATTAGTATTTATTAGAGTTGTATGCTGCCCTTCTCCAAAGACTCTACCCTAGCTCAGCTCCAATGTGCATATGTGTGTGGGCCAGCTGATTTTCAGCTCAGCTGGAGGCTCTGGGAGGGCATTTTTGGCTTCCAGAGAGTCTCCAGGGGGATGGGGGGGGCATTTTTGCCTCTGGAGCCTGGGGAGGGTGAAAACCAGCCTATCAGGGCCACCAGAGTTTGGGAAACGGGCTTTTCAGGCCTGCACGTAGAGCACACCTTTAAACAGTATACCAAGGGACTGGTGGAAAGAAATGATTTTCCTATCCCATGAACAGTGGGATTGACTAGGATTGGGCCACAGGCTTTTACAATTAAAGAAATTAAGAAGGGAAGTAGAGCAGCCATATGCAAATTCTTGTACTTTGTGTAGCCATTAAATTCACTGAAAAAGAAGTTCTTCACAGACCTAAAACAGAGTTCCCAGGGCATTTTGATAACCTCTTCCCTGGATGAGTAATTACTTTCTCCTGAGAACTAGTCTGCATCAGTAATTTAATGTGTGTGTATGCATCCGTACGCCCGTGTGTGTAGAGAAATTAGGTAGTGCTGAGTTGGCAAAGGATGTAGCAGCACTCACATCCTTGAATTAGCTACCTCCCGGATCCTTCTTGGTTATTGTTTTCTGACTCTAGAATCAATCTATCTTCAAGAGGGCTGCCTGATTTATATCGGTAGTGGTCTTTAGACACAGAGAGCAAAGGTTACTCAGGCATCTAAAATTGTTTTAATTTCTTGTTGCTCTTTCTGATTACCTAATAAATTTTGACGATGCCCATCGGTTTTCAAGAATGATTTATTTTCGACTTTGATTTAATTAGGAGCAAATGGGATATTCAGCAGAAAGTTGCACATAACTACATAGTCCAAAGACAGCTCTCTATATTAAAATGATTCCTTCCTTCTCCTTTTCCCCTTACTCTTGGGCATATACCAAAAGAAAAGTAGCATATTAGATTTGGTTACTATAGACAAGGGTTCTCTATGCAGCGGGATAGACTTTCTAGATCAGTGATTGGGAATGACAATTCTTCCTGGAGGCCTCATTCCAAAAAAAGAAAAAGGCAGGAAGAAGAGAAAATAAATCTGTTTTAATTACCAACTAATTCAAATGAACTTCCTGTAAGATAAGATGCTTCATTCTTTTTTTTTTTTTAAATCATAAAATTGATTTCCTCGGCTGTATATATTAACTGTTGTCCACTGTTAACATGTAGAAGCAGGAAAAGCAGGATAGTGATGGGAAAATTGAATTAAAAAGGGGAAAGTTTACGAAATGAAAGTAAAGGGGAAGGATACTAGAAAGGGAATGGATTAGCAATCTGCTAGTTCACAAACACATAGAGAAAAAGTAACATAGAAACATAGAAGATTGACGGCAAAAAAAGACCTCATGGTCCATCTAGTTTGCCCTTATACTATTTCCTGTATTTTACCTTAGGATGGATATATGTTTATCCCAGACATGTTTAAATTCAGTTACTGTGAATTTACCGACCACGTCTGCTGGAAGTTTGTTCCAAGCATCTACTACTCTTTCAGTAAAATAATATTTTCTCACATTGCTTCTGATCTTTCCCCCAACTAACCTCAGATTGTGTCCCCTTGTTTTTGTGTTCACTTTCCTATTAAAAACACTTCCCTCCGGAACTTTATTTAACCCTTTAACATATTTAAATGTTTCGATCATGTCCCCCCTTTCCCTTCTGTCCTCCAGACTATACAGATTGAGTTCATGAAGTCGTTCCTGCTAAATTTTATGCTTAAGACCTTTCACCATTTTTGTAGCCCGTCTTTGAACCCGTTCAATTTTATCAATATCTTTTTGTAGATGAGGTCTCCAGAACCTCAGTGTATGTTGGGGTTGTTTTTTCATTGCCAGAACTGATGTAATGTGGAATGACGTTTTGCACATCTGCACAGACTTTCTTTTTTTACTGTGCATTGGCTCTAGTATGGCTAAATCATTGGCAACTTTCACCAGTTTCCTGCTAGTACTATGTAGATACATCAAGGGTGCTTTGGAAAAATGGTTTGAATTACTTTGGAATTTAAAAGTTTAAACTATATTAGAATTAGATTATATTAAACTATATGGAACTACTGTATATGGGGGAATTGAAACATCTCCCCCTTGCCCATGTAGTTTCTGTGTATGATTCGATTGTGTGCTTGTTTTTTATATATTGGGGTTTCTTTTGGATTTTTTAACCTAAAACTGTAAGTTAGATTGCTAAATATTAGATTTGTTACTATGTATTGTTTTTTACCATTGTTGTGAGCCGTCCCGAGTCTGCGGAGAGGGGCAGCATATAAATCCAATAAATCTAATCTAATCTAATCTATATTAAAAGTTCAGCGAAAGAGAGCCAGTTTGCTGTAGTGGTTAAAGTACTAGGCTAGAAAGCAAGAGACCATGACATCTAGTCTCACCTTAGCCAAGCTGGGTGATCTTGGGCCAGTCACTCTCACTCAGCTCTGCTGTTGTGAGAGTGTTGTTGTGGGAAAGAAGGTGTGTAATGTGTTGGATACTTTCACGGTCTTGAGCTATTTGTAAAAAATAATAAATAAAAAAGGTGTTCAGTATATTTTGTAAAGTAAATTAGAAATTGGGAACCAGGATAGAATGCATTTCCATGTTATATTGATACCACAAATCTGGATTCTTCTTTGGCATTGTGTAAAGTATGCAACAAACTGAAAACTTAGAATGTGAGCATTTTGTTAGAGGTTTAACTGTGGAGTTACAGCAAAAGGAAAATAATTTCAGTATCAATAATGTCTATGGATAATGGAGACCAGTGTTACTCAGTCTTGAAAAATGTGGGGCTGATGTGTAGCAGGTAGCATACCAGCAATGCGTTGTTACCATTTCGGAGCGGTTTGTGTGAAATTTTGCCCCGTTCGCCAAACTGGTAATGATGGCTGGCTTGCCATGTCCCCGAACTGGCTCTCCACTTGAAAGCAGCTGGCAAAGAACCTTCTGCTCATGCACAAAGGGTCAGTATCTGAAATGTGTGCATGAGAGTGTAGCGTGCACTTCCAAACTAGATGGGAAGGTAAGAGAAACCCACCACTGCAACATACCTATGACCAGTAATGGGCAGCCAAAATTTTTACTGCTACACTGCGGGCGTGGCTTATTTTGTGGGTGTGGCTTGATGGTCATGTGACTGGGGAGGGGTGGCTTGCTGCCATGTGACCAGGTGGGAGTGGCTTGAATGATCATCCTTGTTCAAGTGAACTCTTAAGTCCTTGACTTATAACCTCACCAGTGTCTCTCTCTGGGGTGACAATTTGCTTTATTTATTTATTTATTTATTTATTTATTTGATTTGATTTGATTTGATTTGATTTGATTTGTATGCCGCCCCTTTCTGTAGACTCGGGGCGGCTCACAACACAATAAAAACAGTTTATAACAAATCTAATAATTTACAATATAAAATATTTTAAAAACCCATTATTAAACAGACATACACACAAGCATACCATACATAAATTGTATAGGCCCGGGGGAGATATCTCAGTTCCCCCATGCCTGACGACAAAGGTGGGTTTTAAGGAGTTTGCGAAAGGCGAGGAGGGTAGGGGCAGTTCCAATCTCTGGGGGGAGCTGGTTCCAGAGAGTTGAGGCCGCCACAGAGAAGGCTCTTCCCCTGGGGCCCACCAACCGACATTGTTTAGTTGACGGGACCCGGAGAAGGCCCACTCTGTGGGACCTAATTGGTCGCTGGGATTCGTGCGGCAGAAGGCGGTCTCAGAGATATTCTGGTCCGATGCCATGAAGGGCTTTAAATGTCATAACCAACACTTTGAATTGTGACCGGAAATTGATCGGCAACCAATGCAGATTGCTGAGTGTTGGTGTGACATGGGCATACCTAGGGAAGCCCATGACTGCTCTCGCAGCTGCATTCTGCACGATCTGAAGTTTCCGAACACTTTTCAAAGGTAGCCCCATGTAGAGAGCGTTACAGTAGTGCTTTGCACTTCCCACGCTCTCCTTCCTGGGTCATCCCTGACTCAGGCTCGGTAGCTAGGTGAATGGGTGCCAATCAGCTGTTGAGAAAAGAGTGGGGAGGAGATGGGCCCCCTGCCATTCCTGCCGATGCTAGTCTCCCTGCCACTTTCCGAGGAGGAGGAAGAGGATGGGAGAGGGGGATCGTCAGCTGGAGCTGGGCACACAGCTTCATTTCCACCGGTGGAACTGTGTTCCACCCCATCCTGCCTGCTGCTCATCCCTGCCTATGACCATAGCTGGGAGAAGGCCTTGTTTGAAATAAAGTGTAGCTTTCAAAGAAAGTGAGGAATGTCGGGCCATTCCTCCATAACTCGCATTGCAAATAGAAATCCAGAAAGTACTCCAGCGTGGATTTCTTTTACAATTCTGTGGCATGGCTGACAGTTCAGATTCCTTTGCAGCGCAGATGGCAGCCGTGCAATGACATCTGCTGGCATCCGTCATTCGCAGCTCAGAACTTTCTTACAAAGCAGCGTATATTTGCCAAAGAAGTATGCAAAGCGTATTTTAAGAGACAACGCCTTAAAAATAGGCATTAGGGAAAAATTACAAATGAAACCATATTTTTAATGATAATCTAGCTATAAGATACATTTTCTTCCTTAAAAGTGCTGGCTGGAGCAGAGAAAAAATGTAAACACAAGTGAGTCTTCCTGGGTCAAGGTTTATCCTGATCTACACATCCAGACTGCAGATTTTCCCCTTGGCATGCCTATTATCGATATCATTATTTCCTGTGTGTGTTTGTTGTTCAATTTGCCATGTAAGACCAACGCATCAATATTCTACACATCTTGGTCGGGTTGCCTGTTCTGAAGAGTGCATTTACTTGATGGATGCTGAGTGCCTAGCAGCAATCCATTCTGCTGTGGTGCATAGAATTTGAGTGCAACATTGGTTTTTGAAAACATTAAAGGGTTGTATTCCCCCCCCCTCCTATTGATCCTAAAACCTCCTTTCTGGGCTCGACTTGGCTACGATGTAAGAGGGACACGAAAAATAAGCCATCAAAAGAATAAATGGATTTTTTCAGGCTATGTGCAAATCCCAGATAAACAAGCATACGTTTTCTGTGCATCAAGCCTAGAGCTCCCCACCCCCTCCAGCACGGAAAAGCAAATGATAGCTGAATGATAAGTGTCTTAAGCTCCAGGAGAAGGAAATCTTGCATAGCAAATGCAGCTTGTCAAATCTTGGCACCATTTGTCTCAGCCAATTCAGAATAGCAAGCATTCTCATATGTGCATTCCGTGGCTTTATAGCATTGTTGTTGTGATTGCTGTGAAACTAAATTTAAAAAGAGCACCTTTGTCCATATGCTGTTTTCATATTCTTAGATTCTGACAGTCTGAGGGAAGTTGCGATTTGTTCATTTTTTTTAAAAAAAATGACTTATGTCCTTTCCTACGCCAACATTTTAATCATGTTAGCATTACAATGGTTGATTTTTTTCCTCCGCTCTCGTTTGTTGGCGTCCGGTAAAAAGCATATGCATATCACTGTCAGCTATATTTAAAAGTCTGTCTGTTTTAACTCTGATTTTATGTGGGGACTGGAGACCATTGATTTTATGTGGAAACTGCTGCGTCCAAGAAGGATAAGGAAAAGAGGAAAACCACTGCTTTGTGGTGCCATCTTTGATAGAGAACTTTGAAGTTTTCATTGAATAGTCGAGTGAAATTTGCCATTTCTAAGCAAAGATATCACCCTGCCAACACCCTGTGTAGTCTGAGCATTGTTCTGTCTGGGTCACTCCGGAAGCTATGGCCAACCCAAAAAGATAAGCCAGACACACCGGTAGAATTCAAATACAGTTTTATAATGTTAAAGAAAAACGAAGCTAACAGAAAATGTCCTTACAAAGCAGGAAAACACTGGAACTCCAAATATATACACGAAGGCAATTGTCCATGCATCAATATAGGATTCTTGCTGCCAAGACGAGGCTGTAGGTAACAGACATACACCTCCCACGGGTCTTCAAGACTGCTGGGCCACGAGCCAGGAACAGAAACGCCGAGAAACAATGCAGGTTACAGCAACTCCAAACTGATAATACTCCACATGGCTTCAAGAGTTTGCCTGCCTTATAAACCCTTCCCTGCTAATGAGGACCACACCCAAGCCCTGGTGTTCCTTATTCAATGCTGATAATATTTCTTCAATTGATCCTTCCTTTGATCTAGACGTCTCTGTCGCATGTTAATGACAGTTTGTGCTTCGTCACCTAATGACTGCAAAGACTCCAAGCTACTGGCTGGGGAGAGCCCCTCCCCGGGGCTCCCATGCTGTTCTTCCTCGTCACATTCCTGACTGTACTCTCCCCTGTCCGACTGTCCAACCCCCTCCTCTTCGCTGTCAGCCTCCTCCGGGCATGGAGCCAGCAGAGACGCAGCTGGTCTTTGATCTGCCTCAGGCTGAACCAAAACAAGCATCAAGGCTATGGTTTTCCCAGTTGCAATGTATGGCCGTGAAAGCTGGACCATAAGAAATGCTCACTGCCAAAGAATTGAGGCCTTTGAACTATGGTGCTAGAGAAGACTCCCGTGAGTCCCTTGGACTGCAAGGCGATCCAACCAGTCAGTCCTAGAGGAGATCAACCCTGGCTGCTCTTTAGAAGGCCAGATCCTGAAGATGAAACTCAAATACTTTGGCCACCTAATGAGAAGGAAGGACTCACTGGAGAAGAGTCTAATACTGGGAACAATTGAGGTCAAAAGAAGAAGGGGATGACAGAGAATGAGATGGCTGGATGGAGTCACTGAAGCAATTGGTGTGAGTTTGACTCCGGGGTATTTTATTTATTTATTTATTCAATTTTTATGCCGCCCTTCTCCTTAGACTCAGGGCGGCTTACAACATGTTAGCAATAGCACTTTTTTAACAGAGCTAGGCTATTGCCCCCACAGTCCGAGTCTTCATTTTATGCACCTCGGAAGGATGGAAGGCTGAGTCAACCTTGAGCCGGTGATGAGATTTGAACCGCTGATCTTCAGATCTACAAGTCAGCTTCAGTGGCCTGCAGTACAGAACTCTACCTGCTGCGCCACCCCGGCTATGGTATTGATTGTTGGGTTGCGACATGACCAGGAACAACAAACCACAGGAGTGGTTAATTTACTTCAGATATACAGGCAGTCCTAGGGAGGCCTAGAGATGGAACTCTCATCTCACAATCAGGAGACTGTGAGTTCAATCCTAGATAGACACAGATATTTATCTCTCTGGGCACACTGATAATATATCTGCTGAATAAAACTCTGCACTTGGTGACAGGAAAGGCATCCAGCCAATAAACACTCTGCTAGCTCCATTCAGACTCAACCCCGTAAGGGATTATGTTGTCCTTAAAAGATGATAATAAAGGCAGGCCTTGACTTAACCATTCATTTAATGACTGTTAAAGGTTACAATGGCACTAAAGTGACATACAGACTCCCCCACACACAATTACACCTGTTGTGGTATCGCCATGGTCGCACGATCAAAATCAAAACTAACATGTATTTGTGTCAGTTGGATTATATTCCGTGTCATGTGATCACCCCAGATGGCTGTCAACAAGCAAAGCCAATGGAGGGAGTCAGATTTGCTTAATGGCCAAGTTGTTTAAAACCATGAGCAATGCAATGACTTGTTTAACAATTGTGCATGAATATGATATGTTGATATCATTTGATATGTTGTGAGCCATCCCGAGTCCTCGGAGTGGGGCGACATTCAAATCAAATCAATCATCAAATCAAATCAAATCAAATCAAATCTGAAAAGTCATAAAATGGAGCACTACCCATTTAACAAATTGCCTTGCTTAGTAATGGACATTTTTGGCTACGTTGTCGTCCACCTCATGGGTGTCAAACTCATGATGTCATGTGATACATCATGATTTTTTTTGTCTTTGTGGAACTGGGATGGGTGTGGCTTGAGCGTGATGTATCTGGCCTGCAGGCCGCCAGTTTAACACCCTTGGTCTATCTGTATCAAATTAAAACAAAAACTCTTAACAAATAAAAAAAATCCTTACATTTTGAGAGACCCCTTCAGACAGCTCGTTTCACTTATGTCTAAATATGGTTCTGCTTGGAAGTCTGTGTCGGTTTATGAGGAGCAATTGGTAAGCAAGCACGCTTTGTGATGTAGTCCAAATCCGTTCTTGATTGTGACACATGACTATTAAGACGTCAGCCTCACCTTCTAGTTTCTTGACTTTTATGAGGCAGACTTACTTGCAGGGCAGGGCAAGTAAGTGCAAAAATAACTTCTCCGTACTGGAAAAGCGGGTCCAGCAGTCACGTGGGTTGCTCGCTGTCCAATCCGCATAGGACCGAGCCTAGTCTTTTAAAAGACTGCTGGATCCGCCCCTTCCCCAGAATTCGCTCGGTCCTGCAACCCGCAGGACATGTGGATGGCTCGCTCCTCTCAATAACACCTTCCCTCTTCATTCTTTTTCTTCAATCTCAGCTAAGTAAAATTTGTTTTCCTTTTTTAAAAATAAGCTTGCCTTCTCGCGCCAGCTTTACTGGGCTCGGCACCAAAAGGGAGAAGCCACGGCGCGGCTACAGCCGCGAAGTTTGCAATCGCCTTGCTCACGCGGCTGCCAGATTGCATTTATAATAAATCTACTCGGTTAGGAGGTTTACCGGCAAGCTAAAATAAAAGAGCAAAAAACCGGGCTTTTTCCTCCGGCGGTGTGGGATAATCACTCCCTAGGGACTCATCTATTGGGTATGTCCCACGTTACTGCTGGACCCGCTCTTCCAGTACGGAGAATAGGCGTTGATTGCTTACCTGAACGCCTCTTCTTGTACGCTGAGTGGGTACAGCAGTCACTTCCCTTCCTATTTTTCTTCTAACTATGGTTATACCTTTTGACCTGTTTTCTTACTATCAAGAGAGTAGAGCATTATACGAGCCTCCACTTTGAGCCTAAGTCTACGGATTCGCGAATTCTGGAGAAGGGGCGGATCCAGCAATATTTTAAAAGACTAGGCTCGGTCCTATGTGGATGTGGATTGGACGGCAAGCAACCCACGTGACTGCTGTACCCGCTCAGCGTACGAGAAGAGGCGTTCAGGTAAGCAATCAACGCTTATTTTCTCTAGATGGGCATTTTTTGCTCTTCTGCTGATGTGGTTGTGATAGTACTGGTTTTATTATTAGTAAAAAAAGATATGGTATGGGTTAATTCTGCACTCTGCCTTTTAGCTTGCAGATTACAGTAGCTGTTAGATTTTTGGACTTGTGGGTTCTTTGCTTTGGAAGTGTCATTTCCTGTGAATACGAAGAAATGCCACACAAATCACACCCATCTTTTTGTCCTGTGGAGAGCTGCTATTTCTGACCATATACATGGTAATCTCCCTCCAGTCTCCAAGTAGGCTGTCAAGGATAATTAGATGACTCTTAGCTGTCTTCAAAAATATGCAGAGAAATGACAGATTATCTACCAAATAGCTCCTGTTTATCTTTTTTGGGGGTGGGGCTGGGGGCGGATGAGGATTAGAAGATCCCAGAGCTTTTCAGGAAAAAAGAAAATAGCTGGGGTTATTTTTATAATGGAGACTGCATGCTGAAATGACATTACTATCCATCAGTAGCATTTTGGTATGCTTTCAGATAAAGCCAATCATGACTCCCTAAAATGTTTAACTTGTTTTGCTGATCCCATTCATGCAATTAGTTCAGCATTCTCTTGGTGAAGAAGTCTACTTCCCCACAGCTGACAGACTCTAGAAGTACAGTGTTCCCTCGATTTTCGCGGGTTCGAACTTCGAGAATAGCCTATACCACGGTTTTTCAAAAAATATTAATTAAAAAATACTTCACGGGTTTTTTCCTATACCACGGTTTTTCCCACCCGATGATGTCATCGCCAAACTAATAATTTTTGCAAATAAATAACAAAAAAAAATTGTTAATAAATAATTATGTTTATAAATATTAGGATCACTAAGTGTCTTATTCAATGGTGAGTCCTAGTAATAATGGTGAGTAAACGGTTGTTAAGGGAATGGGAAATGGTAAGGGATGGCTTGTGATACTGTCCATAGCCACAAATAGTGTATTTACTTCCGCATCTCTACTTCGCGGAAATTCGACTTTCGCGGGTGGTCTCGGAATGCATCTCCCGCGGAAATCGAGGGAACACTGTACTCCATAATGTACCACTCAGGGCCCTTCCAATGGGATGGTCAGCCAGCTTGTGTATCTTTGTCAAAGGAAATGGCTCAGGTCGGGTGGGAGTTTAGCTGCAATGATGCCCAGCCTCATCCTCAGCTCAAGTTGATTTTATTGCATATATTAGAAGAGAAATCCCTTGTAATCTATAGGGACTTTAGGGATCAGAGTTTCCTTTGCTTGATTAAAAAAAACACCCACCTCTGTTGACTTTCTTGATGCTCAGTTTACTGAGGATTCATAATAGGAGGGTTGCCCAGAAAGTAATGTACCACATTTTTTTTCTTCAACAATTATTTACTGAACACAATGAAACTTACACACAAGAAAGAATTGAGTTTCTTCTACACTCCCTATTTTTTCACGTAATCTCCATCCCATTCTATGGCTTTCCTCCAGCGAGACACAAGGGTGTGCATACCCCCTCGGTATCATTCCTTGTTTTAATGGTCTCACCCTCTGTTCTCCTGTTCTGTTCTTCTAATGGCCTCCCCCTCTGTGCCCAGTGACTAACCGTACTTCTGTTGACTGCAGATTTTCCATAAACTGTACACAAATATTTGTGAAAGTTCCCAACAGTTTTTTTCTCCGCAGCATGCTGCTTTTAGAGTACTGTACATCATTTACAGACATCATTTCAAAACACTGTTGCAGCTATGTTATGGTATCTGTCTGAAGAAACGCAAAATTTACACATGCATTCCTGAAAATTCAAAAAATGTATATCTAAAGTTTTGCATTTGTACCATTATTGTAGGCTGAGACAAAAAATGTGGTGCATTGCTTTCTGGGCAAACCTCATACCTCATTCTTAGACTAATTCTCTATTCCATGAATTTTAAAGGGAGTTAAGGGTCTTCTGGCTACATTAATTGCAGTAATTAGGGGTGAAATAAAGGCCAATATTCCTTCCATGGCAGACTTCACTTCATATGCATAAACCAATTAGAATTTTATTTCAATACTGATGAATAGTGATGGGCGAACCCAATGGTGTTCGAGTTCGGCAAGTTCAGACGAACTTTATGCAAAATTCGGCCAAACCCGAATTGAACCTGAACTTGAACTCCGAACGCTGACGTCAAAGCTCCACCCCTGGAATCCCATCGTTTTTTAATTTTACGGATTTTTAATTTTTATTCATTTTTATTTTTATGAAAAAGGATGCCGCAGCGGTGCTGAAAGCAAAGGGAGGTTCTTTCACGTAAAAATAAACATGCTTATTTTTACGTGAAAGGATCGCCCTTTGCTTGCAGCACCGCTGCGGCATCCTTTTTTGTAAAAATAAAAATGTTTACTTTTACGTGAAAAGACCTTCCTTTGAAGGAGCTGGGGAATCCCTCCCACGAAGAGATTCTGGGGCGGAGCTTTGACATCACCGGCAGGTTGCTAAGGACGCCAAGGTGATCACTTCCTGGATTCCATACATGGTTTTTTTTACGTGAAGGGATGCCACAGCGGCGCTGCAAGCAAAGGGCGGTCCTTTCATGTAAAAATAAACATGTTTATTTTTACAAGGTGGTCCCTGTCGGACCTTTGACGTCACGGAGACATCATTTCCTGGCCAGCTGAGGCGACCAAACGCCGAACACAACCCCGAACTTTGCCTGAAGTTTCAAAAAATTTTGTGTTCGTGTTCGGCATACCGAACACCGCAAAATTCGGTACGGACCCGAATTGTGCGAGTTCAGTTCGCCCATCACTACTGATGAACCTAAGTAGACAGCAAGGTCCAATAGCGGATGCTGCTACTTTTTAAACATTGAGTGCTGTTGATTCTTTTCCCAGTTGCTGACTTGTCATATGAAACATTCTTGTTACCAGCTAATACATTATTTTGCAGTTCAATTTTATGGTCCTAAGGAGAAAGGAGAGGATTGTATGCTAAATCTGAGACTAGTAGTAGAGTAGATTTGATGGAGTAGATTTCTTCTCCCTTTTTTCCAAGACTATTTGTTCTGTTCCCTAAAAGCAGAGATAGCTACCTTCTGTTCATCTCCTCCATAGAATTATACAAATTAGGTCAAAAGCTGCAGGTTGTCCAACTCTGATCTAACAATAGGGCAACCGACAGATAGATTTTGCCATCTATTGCTTTCACAGCTGCATATATTAACAACTTGACATTTAAGTCCCTGTTTCCTATTATGAATCATTAGTACCAAATGCAATGTTCTGTTAAATGCATGCATATATTTAATATATTTATATTATATATACCACCACCCCCCAAAGTTTTTTCTTATCTGCTCTGCTGATCAGCTTCGGGACATATAGCGGAACTAACAAAAGATCATCCCAAACATTCTATTCTTTTTGGAGGGGATTGTTTGAGATAGATAATGACATTAAATAAATGAGCCTTGTTTGTTTATTGTTTATTTTGCCATCCATCTTAAAAACCCTCCCATTCTTACACCTCTTACAATACTGGACAACACAATATCAACAGTAGACCATCAAATTTCTAGATTCTATCGTATCTGAAGACCTAAAATGGTCACCCAATATCAAAAATGTCATAAAAAAAGCACAACAAAGAATGTTCTTTCTGCGCCAACTCAGGAAGCTCAAACTGCCCAAGGAGCTGCTGATACAATTCTACAGAGGAATCATTGAGTCTGTCATCTGCACCTCTATAACTGTCTGGTTCAGTTCTGCAACCCAACAAGACAGACATGGACTTCAGAGGATAATCAGAACTGCATAAAAAATCATTACTGCCTACCTGCCTTCTATTGAGGACCTTTAAACTGCAAGAGTCAAAAAGAAGTCTGTGAAAATATTTACTGACCCCTCACATCCTGGGCATAAATTGTTTCAACTCCTACCCTCAAAACGATATTATAGAGCACTGCGCACCAAGACATCTAGACACAAGAACAGTTTTTTTCCCTGAACACCATCACTCTGCTAAACAATTCCCTCACCACTGTCAAACTATTCACTAAGGCTGTGTTACTATTACTATTATTACTATTATCATTCCTATCACCCATATCCTTCCACTTATGACTGTATGACTGTAACTTGTTCCTTGTATCCTTATGATCTATATTAATATAGAAACATAGAAACATAGAAACATAGAAGTCTGACGGCAGAAAAAGATCTCATGGTCCATCTAGTCTGCTCTTATACTATTTTCTGTATTTTATCTTAGGATGGATATATGTTTATCCCAGGCATGTTTAAATTCAGTTACTGTGGATTTATCTACCACGTCTGCTGGAAGTTTTTTCCAAGGATCTACTACTCTTTCAGTAAAATAATATTTTCTCATGTTGCTTTTGATCTTTCCCCCAACTAACTTCAGATTGTGTCCCCTTGTTCTTGTGTTCACTTTCCTATTAAAAACACTTCCCTCCTGGACCTTATTTAACCTTATTTAATATGGATTGTTTCCTGATTGCTTATTTGTACAGTCATAGTCAATCATTCAAGATAAGTGTTGTATCTCTTGATTCTTGACTCATGATTCTTGACTCTTGATTCTTTTCTTTCATGTACACTGAGAGCATATGCATCAAAGACAAATTCCTTGTGAGTCTAATCACACTTGGCCAATAAAGAATTTTATCTAAAAAAAATCTCATAACGCTGGGCAGTTCACACCAGTATTGAAATCTCAATAAAAACAATAAAAATTAAACAACAACTGCCTTTCACTTCAATCAACATACTCTGATGCATTCAACACAGCCATTTCAGGTCCCATTCTCATCTGTCCCAGTACTTGTGGAAAAGCCAACTCCTTAAACTCCTTATAGATATCAGGAAAACTAAGAAGATACAAGCCTGCTGGATTGGCGGTGGTGGCATTTTATAGGGCAGGAGTGTTTCAGAAAAGGCATGCTTCCTGGGTACCATTTGATGGCAATATTTAAGGGAAGACAATTGAAACCTCTTCACTCTATTTGTCAGTCCTTCATGGAAGACTTGAGCAATCAAGTATCAGTAAATATTACTCTTGCAGATCTGCATGTATTTTCCCCTTCCCGCTCTAACTTTTTATGAACTAGGGAGGGGCCTATCTGAGATATTTATTTACATTACTTTCTTGGCCTAGGCTCAGAATCTTGCCCGTTTGCTTTGGTAGCGTCTCTCATCCCTCAAGATTAGTCCCTCTTCCTTCTACTTTATCTTATCTGGCCTCATGCTATGTGGGGCTTTAATTGTGGGGTTTTCACCACTTTGAGTTGCACCTAGAAAAAGAGTGAGAACGTGTATAGCTTGCACAACAGTGGTGAAGTACAGTGGTACCTCTACCTAAGAACGCCTCTACTTACAAACTTTTCTAGATAAGAACCCGGTGTTCAAGATTTTTTTTGCCTCTTCTCAAGAACCATTTTCTACTTACAAACCCGAGCCTCCAAAACTGTAACCGGAAAAGACAGGGAGAAGCCTCCATGGGGCCTCTCTAGGAATCTCCCAGGAGGAAACAGGGCCGGAAAAGGTGGGGAGAAGCCTCCGTGGGGCCTCTCTAGGAATCTCCTTGGACGAAACAGGGCCTCCACCCTCCCTGTGGTTTCCCCAATTGCACACATTTTTATATTTATACTTTTTATATTCCTACATCACATTTTGCTTTTACATTCCTACATCAAATATGCTTTTACATTGATTTCTATAGGGAAAAAATGCTTCTTCTTACCAACCTTTCTACTTAAGAACCTGGTCAAGGGAATGAATTATGTTCGTAAGTAGAGGTACCACTGTATAAAGAAAACCAAGGGCTACCCAACACAGTGTGTATCCTCCATATTCTGAACCAGTTGTCAATTTTCAATGATCTTTAAATGCAGTTATGTACAGAGTACATTATAGTGGTCCAGCCATAAAGTGACTAAGCTGTGAGTGACTATTAATAAAGTCTTGGCACAGATAGGACATTCTTACCTTGAGAATTAATCTTTCTCAATTTTAAACAGTAGCCGATGTGACTTCATTATAAAAAAAAGGTTTTTAAGTACTGATTGGCTTTCAATGTTAGTTATTAATCAAAATAGATTTTGTGTACCTTGTGCCAAGGCATCATCATATAATCAGTAGTATTTGTATTAGTTTTTGCAGCTTTTAGTACATCTTCTCAATGCTAAGGGGTGCAAAGTCCATCTTTTTAAATATTGCTACAAATATTGCTTGATATAAAAATGATATAAAGAAAATGTAATTTAGGAATATAAAAATGTGTTCTTGCACAGTAGCCCATCTAAAATAGCATCCCATCTGTCATGTGGTCCTTTTGAATACCTAGTAGCAGTCAATAATGTGATATTGATAGGTAAATTTGGACTGGATTCAATGGTACTGTGAAGAATTCTCTTTAAATTAATGGCAAGGTTATTAAATGTTAACCATATTTTTGTCATTGGAAACAATAAGACCTCAAAAACGAAAGTGGTCCAGTGGTTAGAATGCAGTATTACAGGATAATTCTTCTTTCTGCTAGCAGTTCGATTCTCACCAGCTCAAGATTGACTCAGCCGTCCATCGTTCTGAAGTTAGTAAAATGAGAATTCAGATTGTTGGGGAAAACATGCTGACTCTGTAAATTGCTTAAAGAGGGCTGTAAAGCACTGTGAAGCGGTATATAAGTCTTAAGTGCTATTCTATTTCAATTCTGAGCTACAAATATGCTTCTTTATTAAATATTAAAGTATAAACACTGAACATCTAAAATTATCTTTATAATTATAAATTTATTTTAAACATATAAAAAGTATTATTGACTCCCTGATATTGAACATGTTTAGATCTATTTTCACTTTCTCAAGCTGGGAATTTGGGTGATTCTAGGCCACCAATGTTCCAATGACGTATCAGTACTTAGAGACAATCTTGGCTGATTTAGAAAGCTAAGCAGTGATGTGCTGGTTAAAATTAGATAGATAGACATTCTTTTTTTTTTCTATAGCAGTTTTGGTTTCATGGATGATATCCTGACTCTGGGAGAACTTAGTCAGATCCAGGAAGACAATCTTGGTTTGTAAACAGTTGGCAGCATAAAGCATTAGCTCCACTGTGGAAAACAACTTCAACATTTATCATTAATTGTGAATGTATCAACATTTTGGCTACTGTAAAGCATGACTGGAACATTGCCTGTAAATCTAATATCTGTGTTTGCAATCAGAATAGTACCCATTGCTTAACAAATTCTTGGAGGGAAAGTCAAATATGTCTTTTTACTTTGTGTTGCTGTTTTTGTTTTGCCTTTTTTTGAACGGAGTATTTTTTAAGAGGCTGGGAACAAATAAATTTATGTAAGAGCATCAAAGTACCAGCAATATGACTTAATTGTATTTTTTCCAACAGTCCATAACTCACAAAAATGGCTTTTTTTCATAGCAATTGCTCATAACTTATAATTCCATCTGTCCGTCCGTTACCCTGGGGGGAGAATCATTGACCCCCTCAGAGAGGGTTCGCAACTTGGGCGTCCTCCTCAATCCACAGCTCACATTAGAGAAACACCTTTCAGCTGTTGCAAGGGGGGAGTTTGCCCAGGTTCGCCTGGTGCACCAGTTGCGACCCTATTTGGACCGGGAGTCACTACTCACAGTCACTCATGCCCTCATCACCTCGAGGCTCGACTACTGTAACGCTCTCTACATGGGGCTACCTTTGAAAAGTATTGGGAAACTTCAGATTGTGCAGAATGCAGCTGCGAGAGCTATCATGGGCTTTCCCAAATATGCCCATGTTACACCAACACTCCGGAGTCTGCATTGGTTGCCGATCAGTTTCCGGTCACAATTCAAAGTGTTGGTTATGACCTATAAAGCCCTTCATGGCACCGGACCAGATTACCTCAGGGACCGCCTTCTGCTGCACGAATCCTAGCGACCAGTTAGGTCCCACCGAGTTGGCCTTCTCCGGGTCCCGTCAACCAAACAATGTCACTTGGCGGGACCCAGGGGAAGAGCCTTCTCTGTGGCGGCCCCGACCCTCTGAAACCAACTCCCCCCAGAGATTAGGATTGCCCCCACCCTCCTTGCCTTTCGTAAGCTGCTTAAAACCCAGCTCTGCCGCCAGGCATGGGGGAACTAAGATACACTTTCCCCCTAGGTCTTTACAATTTTATGCATGGTATGTTTGTATGTATGACTGGTTTTTATATAATGGGTTTTTAACTGTTTTTTAGTATTTGATTTTGTTGTACTGTTTTACTGCTGTTGTTAGCCGCCCCGAGTCTGTGGAGAGGGGCGACATACAAATCCAATTAATAATAATAATAATAATAATAATAATAATAATAATAATAATAATAATAATAATTTAGTCATTATCAATCTTTACTATTGGCCGGTAAGTCAAGGACTACCAGTACACATAATCAAATTGTTCCGACCAGACACATTTAGTAATAATTTGATATTTTCAAGTAGGCAAGATTTTTGTTGTAGTAATACAGCATTTCAGATCAATATTACAGGTTCCATTTCAGGGAGACGGTAACTTGGGGATTCTGGCTTCAGCAAGACTACTCATTCTGTTTGTTTTGGCTTTGATATGCAGTTACAGCAGTCAGCCATGAGTGATTTTAATAAGATTTGATAATACGTTATCATTTTAAAGAGAATTAAATTGACCCATATAGATATTTGGTACAAACTTGATGTGATAAGTCGTGTCAAAAATATGAAATTCATTCCATGAAATGAAATGAAAAGATGATGTGGTTTAAAATGTCACTCACTGTGAACGTGTGTGAAGAATCCATAAAAATCACTCATCTAGATTAAAAGGAGACTTAGAAAATGAATAAGGTGGGGGGGGGACTTTATCTTTGTGTTCAGTGGGAAAAAAGCTGACCAAGAAACCAGTACATATTAAAACAGGGCTGGTGTTGCATTTTTGATTTAAGAATCAGCAGAGAAAAATAATTAAACAAATAAATGTACAAACAATTGATGAGAGTCATGAGTGAAGAAGCTCTTGATTTAAATCTTGCTTTAACCATTAAAGCTTCCAATGTGTTTAAAATTCCTTCTGTTGTCAAAGCCAGTCCCAGCGATCTAAGCCATCCACAGGCCTGAGATAATAGATAAATAGAACTTTTGTGAACATATTTATTACAATGGTCTTAATATGATTTTTCCTAGGCAACTATAGGGGAGTGTTAACTAAATGTGATTCATTAGGCCTGGAAATATGAATCCATTCAAGACTTTGGCCTGCCGCCAAGATTGTTCAAGTAAGACTTAATCTGCTGCAAAAGTGAATGCTTATATGTCCACCTCTTCCAAAATAGATAACCTACTTTAGCCTGGATATAAAACAAAATTACTATATGATTAAGTTGCTCAAAAAAAAAAAGGAAAAATATTTATAGCATGTTGTAATTACTGGAAAAAGATTCATGATTGGTTACAACAGATTACAGAAAGTCAAATAAAATACACTTCGGGATTCTTCCTATTAGGAATAATAAGAAAACAACAGCCAAGTGATATACAATACCTATCACTACATATCATCACAGCAGCAAGAATCGCTTATGCTCAACATTGGAAAGATGACAAAACTCTGTCAGAAAAGATAGTGATTGATAAAATGTATAGATGTGCAGAAATGGACAAATTGACAATAGAATTAAAAGGACAATATTATTTGGATTATTATAAAGTTTGGACTAAATGGTATAACTGGACAAAAAAAGAGAGAGAAAGACTGTGAGACAATATGGAAAAAAGACCAAGAAATGGAATAATGAAAACACATACGAAGTATTGTAAATAGAGATGTAAATATCAATGTATGAGATTCGGGTGTACATCTGTGTAAAAATGATAGGATGTTTAAATAAAAAAATAATAAAAAAAACCTTGACAAAACTATTAATTGGGCTATAAAAAACAAGGCTGGTTCGTTTCCCCCCCTCTCTTCCAAAATGAAAAGAACCAGCCATGTTCACAGAATTTTATAACAATATCACTTAGACTTACAGTATATACCGCTTCATAGTGCTTTACACTAAGCAGTTTACAGAGTCACCTTATTGTCCATTTGAAAGGATGCAAGGCTGAGTCAATCTTGAGCTGGTCAGAATTGAACTCCTGGCAGTCGGCAGAATTAGTCTGCAATACTGCACTCTAACCACTCTGCTACCACAGCTCGGGCTTTTCTTTCCCCTTTTTTCCTCAAAAGAGAGGGGGGAAAGGCAAAAGTGCAGTGTTTTTTTTAACTTGCAATGAAGAACGGAGAGACCTATATTCCTCCCTATTATCTACATAGGTCTACATTATCTACATCTACACAAGGTTGTGTCATATTTATTGGGCCATTGACATTTTATTTATTTATTTATTTTTTAGGTTTGTATGGCCCCCCTCTCCGAAGATTCGGGGCGGCTAACAACAATAAAGAAAACAATGTAACAAATCCAATATTAAAAAGCAATCTAAAAAACCCCAATTTAAGAGACCAATCATACAAACAAGCATACCATGTGTAAATTCTATAAGCCTAGGGAGAAGGGAAAAATTTCAATTCCCCCATGCCTGACGACCGAGGTGGGTTTTAAGGAGCTTGCGAAAGGCAAGGAGGGTGGGGGCAACTCTGATATCTGGGGGGAGCTGGTTCCAGAGGGTCGGGGACGCCACAGAGAAGGCACTTCTCCTGGGTCCCGCCAAATGACATTGTTTAGTCGACGGGACCCGGAGAAGGCCAACTCTGTAGGACCTAACCGGTTGCTGGGATTCGTGTAGCAGAAGGCGGTCCCGGAGATATTCTGGTCCGATGCCATGAAGGGCTTTATAGGTCATAACCAACACTTTGAATTGTGACTGGAAATTGATCGGCAACCAATGCAGACTGCGGAGTGTTGGTGTTATATGGGCATTTTTGAGAAAGCCCATGATTGCTCTCGCAGCTGCATTCTGCACGATCTGAAGTTTCCGAACACTTTTCAAAGGTAGCCCCATGTAGAGAGCATTACAGTAGTCGAACCTCGAGGTGATGAGGGCATGAGTGACTGTGAGCAGTGAGTCCCGGTCCAGATACAATACATCCAGTGGTGAAATTCTTTTTTTTTACTACAGGTTCTGTGGGCTTGGCTTGGTGGGCTCCGAACTACTCAAAATTTCCACTACCGCCTGTCCTTAACTACTCAAAATTTCTGCTACGGGTTCTCCAGAATCTGTCAGAACCTGCTGGATTTGACCCCGAATACATCTTGTGCATGAGTGATGTGTACTCAGCTATCCCTAGGCTCAGTATTTTAGAAACACATTGCTTAAAGAACTGTGGAGCAAATAAAAGCAATTTGAGGCAACTGGGCAAAACATGGAAAGCAGAATCGTACCTATATTTCTTATAAGGAGCAAATAGTACAAGATCATTCATAATTGGTATTTCATCACTCTTGTATGATTAAACATTAACATATTCCATAAAACTCTATAATGCAGATTCAGTATAATAAGCATTGGGGTTATCAAGATATTAGATAAAATCCTGATGACATGTGGATGCTAATGGTCATAATCATCATACCTCCCTTTAACATCCTGAAATGTTTCCACTAATTAATGTTGATTGCAAGTTTGGACTCTTAAACGCCATCAGGCTCTTGATCATTGGATGGAAAAATTGTGGCTTTCATGGGCATTTTACTAGGAAGGCTTAATTAGGCTCAAAGAACGGGATAGCAAATCTTTAAATGCTTCAGTTAACTAGAAAATGGGACCATCATCTACACCCAGCATTGCCTTATAATTATTCCCCTTTGAATTAAAACTATTGGTCATAATTAATTTTATCTCTCTCCCCCTCTTTTTTTTAAACAAAAGGTGGTATTGCAGGAAACAAAAAGAAGAATGCATAATTACTATACATTAAATTGATTCAAGTGATAATTAATTTTCAGAAGGTATAATATGAACTAATTTAATGCAGAATATAGTACTTATTATTGACCTAATTTAACCCCAGAGGAAGTGGAAGCCTTTGCTCTTCTAAAGATTTCTTTCAAAGATAATTACATTAAAAACTAAAATCTCTTCTCTTTTGCAGTTGATGAACTGGAGTAAGTAATATGCATTGTGAAGCTACTGAGTTTGCCTTTTGTGTAATGTTAAAATGAATTGCCGATTATAGCTCATTTCACAGACCTTCGTTATAAACCAAAATATTAATCACATCTATGTGCCATGTATAATGGTCACTGATAGTGGACATTCTACATAAAAACTGGTGGAGGTAATCTAGTTAAAAACGAATTTCAACTATTCATAGCAAGGTTTGGGGACTGGAAAGAAATCTATCCTCAGTTTCTATTACACTGGAATGCTTATTCTGTAAAAATTGACTCTGCTGTGACATAACACAGTTACTCCACTGTGAATTATCAATTTTACCTAGAAAAATTCTCTTAGCATTAGCATGTATTTGTGAAAATTGCATAAAATAGAATTGCTTTTGAAAAATGCAAGAAATATTTTGTAGACGTGTATATGCACTTGGGGAAAATGAATCCTCAATCTGAGTATTGCATTGGCAGTTCTGTGTTAGCAAAAACTTCAGAAGAGAAGGAATTAGGGGTAGTGATTTCTGACAGTCTCAAAATGGGTGAGCAGTGTGGTCGGGCAGTAGGAAAAGCAAGTAGGATGCTTGGCTGCATAGCTAGAGGTATAACAAGCAGGAAGAGGAAGATTGTGATCCCCTTATATAGAGCGCTGGTGAGACCACATTTGGAATACAGTGATCCCCCGCTTATTGCGTCCCCGACCATTGCGAACAGGCTAATTTGCGATTTTTCAACCCGGAAGTCAAAACACCATCTGCGCATGCGTGCCCTTTTTTCTATGGGCACGCATGCGTAGATGGCGCCGGGCAGATCAGCTGCTGGGCGGCTTCCCTAGGTCTTCCCCCTCTTGCTGGCGGGAGGGCGAGCGGCGGGCATCAGCAAGGAGTTTCCCCACCGCCCACACAAACTCCTCGCTGCCGCCCGTCCTTCGCCCGCCCACGCCGTTCATTCTTGCCGCTCCCCAGCTGAGTCCTGAAGCGAATTCGCTTCATGACTCAGCTGGAAAGCGGCGAGAGCGAGTGAACGGCTTGTCCGCCGCCCGCTCGTGCATCGCCCGCCCACGCCGTTCATTCTCGCCGCTCCCCAGCTGAGTCCTGAAGCGAATTCGCTTCAAGACTCAGCTGGAAAGCGGCGAGAGCGAGCGTGAGCGAACGGCTTGTCCGCCGCCCACTCGCGCATCGCCCGCCCGTGCCGTTCATTCTCGCCGCTCCCCAGCTGAGTCCTGAAGCGAATTCGCTTCAGGACTCAGCTGGAAAGCGGCGAGAGCGAACGGTGAGAGCGAAGATTGGGGGCGGCGCGGCTGTTTTAAAACGTCGCCGCCGGCATGGGGGGCTTGCCTGCACCCCCCGGACCCCCAACCCGGGTTTGGGGGGCTGCTAGGAAGCCCCCCATGCCGGCGGCGACGTTTTAAAACAGCCGCGCGGCTTCCCAATGAGTCCCGAAGACAAACGCGGAAGTTCGCCTTTGACGTTTGTCTTCGGGACTCAGTTGGGAAGCCGCGCGGCTCCAGTAATGGCAGGTAAAAGCAATCCGTCCCTAATATAAGGAACATTTGCATAGAGGAAATATATATATATATATATATATATATATATATATATATATATATATATATATATAACCCCTGGTACAGAGCTGAAGGGATTGGATACTGTAGCCTAGAGGTTAATTCTCTGCCTTACAAGGCAAAGGTTGCAGGTTCAAGTCCCAGTGGGTATGGCTAGCTGATGAGGCCAAAATAAGGCCGAAATAGATCTATCCTAGTCTCCCTTAATTTTCAAATTCAGCTCAAACATGTGACACATACAGATAGAATTGTCGGCTATCAATAAAATTAACTGCCTTGGAAATGGCCCTGGGTTGGGCCGAGAGGCAAAAAAGGAGCTGTGATGTTCCTTCAATATACCAGGGTGATTTGACACAAAATGTAACCCTTCCCTGGTACAGAGCTGAAGGGATTGGATACTGTAGCCTAGAGGTTAATTCTCTGCCTTACAAGACAAAGGTTGCAGGTTAAAGTCCCAGTGGGTATGGCTAGCTGATGAGGCCAAAATAAGGCCGAAATAGATCTATCCTAGTCTCCCTTAATTTTCAAATTCAGCTTAAACATGTGACATATATATATATATATATGCAATATATATATAACCTCTATGCAAATGTTCCTTATATTATATATATACAGTGGTACCTCTACCTAAGAATGCCTCTACTTAAGAACTTTTCTAGATAAGAACGATGTGTTCAAGATTTTTTTTTTGCCTCGTGTTAAGAACCATTTTCTACTTAAGAACCCAAGCCCAGAAAAATTTCCCAGGAAATTTGAGAGCGGCACGATGGTCCGGCCAGTTTCCTGCCATTGCCCCTTTAATCCTGGCCACCTCAGGCTGCCAGAGGAGACTTTCAGTGGCTCTTAAGGAGGCTTTGGCAGTCCAGAGCGAATGAAGCATTTTCCTTTCTCTGGGCACTTGGACAGGAATAAACCTCTGCCAGCGCCCAGAGAAAAGAAATGCTCCCTTCGCTCTGGGCAGCCGCAGAGTCACCACAGCGAAAGAAAGTCTCCGGCTACAAAGCGAGTGAGCGAGAAGAGAGGGGAGCCCTTCAGCATGGGAAGGAAGAGGCAGCAGGTAGCAGCAGCAACAGCCAGTGTATGGGAGGCAGCCTCGTACCTGGTGTAGGGGAGAGGTGTGCACCTTCTCGCTGTCCCTCTTTTTTTAAATTTTTTAAGCCTTAAAGTTTTGGATATTTTTGATTCCCCTCACCTCACCTTCTTCCTTTGGCAGCAACTGTCCTCTTCCTCCTCCTCCCCCACCTCCCACCCAAATTCCGAGCTTTTATTTTTTTTCCAAATGGGTTTGCACGCATTATTTGCTTTTACATTGATTACCATGGGAAAAATTGCTTCTGTTTAAGAACGTTTCTACTTAAGAACCTGGTCACGGAATGAATTAAGTTCTTAAGTAGAGGTACCACTGTATTACAAAAATGTAACATGATTGTAGAATTACAGCCTATTATAGATTTTGGTTAGAAACTCCCAATCTTCCAAGAAATTGTTGAGATATTGAGCATTCTTGGCTGGAGATGGACATGATCTTGATTTTCTCTATATACCATAAAGTTGTGATGGCAAACCTATGGCACATATGCTACAAGAGGTACGCAGAGTCATATCGGTGGGCACACAAGCTCAGGTCTGGCACACATGGATGCTCCCACCAGCTGATTTTTGGGTCGTCTGGGCTCACTGGGGTTCGGGAAACACTGTTTTCAGCCTCTGGAGGGGTAGGGCATTTTCGCCCTCCCAGGCTCCTAGAAAGGCTCTGAAGCTTGGGGAGAGCAAGAAACAGGCATGACATTGCGTGCCAGGAGGGGAGAGTCATGTGCATATGCAAAGGAGGTGCATGGAATTATGGGTGTGGGCACACATGCGCATGACCCCCTTACTCCCCCCTTTTGGCATGCAAACCATCACTGCCATATAGTATCTCTCAGTTACATTCCTCACTACACTGAGCTAAGTGACCTTCTGTTTATTGACATACATTAGATCAGACTAACAAAGAATGGTCTCCAACATGTGTCCCATTCTATGAATATTTCCTAAGACTATTTGCAGAGATATTTTGGCTGTAAGTAAATCCTGTTGAATCTTCATGGTAAAGGACTTTCTCCTTCCCTTGGTCTACTTCATTGTCTTTCCTCTGTGAATTGATTGGGTTTAAGATCACTGCACTTCTGTTCTGATCAGACATTAAACCTTAGCACATGCAGAGGACAATTTATTACCTTTGCCTTGGTGTCATTTGGGTTTGTTGAGATTTCAGTTTCCAGAATCCATAGGGAAGGCTAAAATAGCAAACAAAAGGCTACAGTTAAATGTCTTTCTATGGCATCATCACATGAAGAAAGCTTCCTAATGCTTTCCTCTATTCCAGGACTTCCTTTTTTACATTTGTTAAGCCCGATTAGCCACTGATGTGATGCAAAAGCTAGAATAGCTTTGTGCAAGTTTGCCTGGAACTGAGTCAAACTGACATTGTGACACCTTGGCATTTTGGTGGTTGACAAGGATGAAGGAAACAGCACACGCTAATCAAAAGAGAAAAGGCAGTTACTTCAGGCTCACAGATGTAGATGTATATTACTGGATTTTATTATATTTCATTTTTCTAAGAATGCGTTGAAAATACATCAAAATCTTCCAAGCGTAGCCTACTACAATTGCACTTCTTTCATGGCCACAAGCATAACTGATGTGTAACTCATGAAAGTTGCACTTAACATAAAAAACAAAACTGACCCTAAAGATGGAAAGTTTGCTCCATTGTTCTCTCAAGTTGTGGCTGACTCTTAGTAACTCTATGGATAAAAGCTCTCCTGTCTCTTGCTTCATTACACTATTCAGGTAGGCGCATTCTGGGAGCTAACAACAGTTCATCTATCAACATCCTGTGTTGTCTGCTCTTCTCCTTACACTCAACTTGCTGAATTTTATCTTTTTCATAGATAACATGATGTGTCCAAAGTGTGATTACTTTTGATCATTTTTTAAAAGAAATCCTTCTTTGCAATGAACAACCCTAGCTTGAGTTCCTATAGTATTGAATGGTTGGTTCTCTTTGCTGTCAGAATAATGCAAATCAACTCTCTCTAGCATCATAGTTCAAAGGAGTCAATATTTTTCCACTTGCTTTTGTGCAGAATCTAGCCTTCTTATCTGAGCATCGTAGGAGAGCATAAGACTGAGTTAACTTTCATGAGTTTAATCTAAGCTCCAGTGGGTTTTTTCTCTCATTTGTTTGTGAAATTCATCAGCATACCAATCAACTTTGTTAATTCTGGAGCCCAGAAATGTTATATCTGCCAACTGATTCTACTGATTCATTATTTACCTTAAATTTCTTCCATTTTTCCAATTGACATAATCTTTCTTTGCTTTTCTAACTTTTAAAAATGATCATTCTTCAGCTTTGGCTTTTTTAAAAAAAGGTTTTTTTTCTCCACAATTTCCATATGTACATCCACCAATAAGTCATATCAAAACATACATAATTATACATTTCTATCCGATGTGTCATAAATCAATGTCCTATTTTTCCACCTATTTATAGTGCTGTTTATCATTCTGGGTTTTTTTCCTTATTGCATTACATTCCCCTCCCTCTATCAGAGGGAGGGCAGATCCTATAAGAAGTTCTGTGACTCAATCCTTTTTGCTGATGGGTGAGAGCTACTTGTTCTGACTGCTGGCTCCTCCCGATAAGAACATGAGAACATAAGAAGAGCCATGCTGAATTGGGCCAAAGCTCATTGAGTCCAGCATTAAGTGTTACACAGTGATCCACCAATTGTACATGGGGATCTTGAGCAAAAAGAGAAGGCAAAATCCTCTCTTTCCCTTGACCCCACCCCCCCAACAAATGGTATCCAAGGGAATCCTGCCTGCCTCAACCAACATAGAGATGGCACTTGGACATCTGTTTCAATAACCATTGATATACTTGGCATCCATGAATCTGTGTAATCCTGCCTTGAAGCTATCCAGGCTGACAGCTGTCACAACATCTTCTGGAAGTGAATTCCATAAATCAATGACCCTCTGGGTGAATATTTCCCTTTATTTGTCCTCACTTTCTTACCTATGAGCTTTAGGGAATGCCCCTCGTCCTAGTATTGTGTGATAGAGAAAAGAATTTTTCTCTATCTACCTTTTCTATCTCATGCATGATTTTATACACTTTGATCAAGTCACCTCTTAAATGCCGTTTTTCAAGGCTGAAGAGACCAAGACATTGCAACCTGGTTTCATAATGGAGGGGCTCCAGTTCCTTGATCATTCCTGTTGACCTTTTTTGCACCTTTTCCAATTCCATTATATCCTTCTTGAGGTGCAGTGACCAGAAATGTACACAGTACTCCAAATGTGGTCTCACCATCAATTTGTACAGAGGCAATACAACACTTGCCGGCCTATTTTAGATTCTCTTCCCTATCGTGCCAAGCATGGAATTTGCTTTTATTTTTACTGCTGCTGCGCACTGGGTTGACATCTTCATTGAGCTGTCCACCAAAACCCCAAGATCCCTTTCTTGGGTTGTCTCAGAAAGCTTGGTAGGTATAACTGGAGTTTTTTGCCCCAATATGCATAACTTTGCACTTGTTTAGGTTAAAATGCATTTGCCACTTTGTTGCCCACTCACTCAATTTCAAAAGATCTTTCTGGAGCTCCCCACAATCAGTTTCACTTTACAGGTGTATCACAGTAAGGCCAATGCCCCATCTACTCCAGATTTTTTGGAGTCCATCCATATTCTTTATTCCCTGCAAACAGAGACAGAACAAAAGAAGGTGCAAGAGAGATAGAGCAAGAGGTGATGCTGTAGGATGAGAAGATAATTGAGGAAGTGAGGTAGATAAACCTCAAGAAACAGTTCAGCAGTTGTGAGAGAATGAGTTGAAAATGATGCCCAGTTTGAATAGCTTTTCCATTCTAGCAGGGCACAATTCCATGAGTTTTATGGGAGGAGGGATGGAAAGTGAAAAAAGTACAGAAGCTGCTTCCACATTGATTACACTCTCTGGTTCCAGTTATGTTAGGATATCGCTTGCGGCTATTCCAAGACCCTGAGAAATTCTTTCATGCTACAAGATTCTTGCTGTTAACTTAATTAGCGTTGCCTCTGAGAAATGAGAGTTTTATCATAGTCTCTGCAGGATATTGTAAGCCACATAACATGCTTTAGCCAAAGTTTGATATAAACAGTTCTGAATCCCAAGAAATCCCAAAATGGCAATAATACTACTACTTAGACTTATATTCAGCACTTCATAGTGCTTTTCCAGCCCTCCCCCAGCTGTTTTATGGAATCAGCATATTGACCTCAGCAATTTGGCTCCTTATTTTACCGACCTCAGAAAGATGATGAGGACTGAGTCAATCTTGAGCCAGTGAGAATCATACAGCATTCTAACCACTGCACCACCATGGCTCCTGTGCTATTTCATCCATTGTATCTACAGGCCACAGCCCTTTATCCATGTTTTAATTCCCTCAAGGCATGTTTTATTACATCTTGAAATGCACATATGATTTTTTTTTTACTCCAAAGCCACCAATTGTAGAGAAAATTCCTATGTTCCTTCAATAACAATTAAGTTTGGCTACTCTCCCTTCATACAGATTGTCAGATTGTACAGATAAAGGGCTGATTGAAGCGTAGGTATGCGAAGAGAGGAAAATAAACAGTAATTATGGATGGCATTTTATGGGGTCTTGCATAATTTATTGGAGGAGAAGCAAGAACAATTTGGGTGTGATCACTCCAGTGCTGTCTTTGCTGATCCATGCGGGCTGCCATCATTTCCCCCCTAATTTTCTGTGGTTATTTGGCTCTCTGAGCATGTGCATAAGGAAAATTGTCTCTCTACGCATGTGTGGAAGCAAAATCATGCCAGGGGATGTGCACGTGTATGCAGGCATAGAGAGCGCGTGCGAAATGTCACAATGTGCATGCAGCACACCAGTAGGAAAGCAAGAGAAACCAGCCCCTGGTCATAATATACATTGTGTATCAGGAAATCCGTCCTCACTAATCCCCACTGCAAACTTAAATCCATGGATGTGACAGGCAAAAAAGGCCCATCTTATTTGGTCCATGTTTAATTAGCCAATTTTATACTATTCTGTACACCCTTCTCCAAGGCTAGAAGCAGTGGTGGGATTCAAATTCTTTTACTACCAGTTCTTTGGGCATGGTGTGGCTTGGTGGACGTAGCAGGAGATGGATACTGTAAAATCTCCATTCCCTCCCCACTCCAGGGGAAGGTTACTGCAAAATCCCCATTTCCTCATGATCAGCTGGGATTTGGGAGGCAGAGAATAGATAGGGGCGAGGCCAGTCAGAGGTGATATTTACCAGTTATCCAAACTATTCAAAATTTCTGCTACGGGTTCTCCAGAACTGGTCAGAACCTGCTGAATTGTACCTCTGGGTGGAAGGTGTTGTAAAACCCAGGGAAGCTCAACTTAGACATACAGGTAATCCTATAATGTCTAAATTAAGCCTCTCTGCGTGTAGGTAGTCTTTGAGTTACAATAAGTTTGTTTAGTGACTGTTTGAAGTTACAATGCAAAAAAATGACCTCCGACTGTTTTCTACACTTAACAATCATTGGAGCATCCCTAGGGTCACTTGATCTAAATTTGGCTGTTTCAATGGGCATGTATTTATGACGGTTGTAGTGTACCTGGGTTATGTGATCACCTTTTTTTGAAATTCTGACAAACAAAGTTAATGGGGAAGCTACAAGTCTGTGATGTTCTCAGTCATCCAAGTCATGGTTGTTCCCAAAAATCCTTTTTTGTGAGGCAACTAGATGTTCTTGTTTTGTTTGTTTTCCTTTCAGGACTTTTTGCTTCTTTAGCTCTGACAGGATGGTGGGGAATGGTAGGATTTATATTCCTTGCAGACAGCTGGTAATTTGCATCCTTTTTAGAAGGTTATTGAGGCACTTGGAGGTTTATCTAAGTCCTCAGGATCACTTAATGTTTCCTGTATTCTGCAATTTTTCTGGAAATCCATTCATGTTCCCACACTATTCGAAGGGTGTTCAGAACCTCTGGATCATTTTTATTGCTCCTGTTTTGCAACTTTTTCCAGTCTTGGCACCATTTGTCAGTTTTTATAGAGAGTGTTTTCCTTTTCCTACTCAGTGCTTTTGCTATTGTGTACAAGGGGACTGTTGTGGATTCAGTTTCCTAGCGTGGGTTTACAGCTGCAGTCCCAGAACACCGTTTTTGCAAATCCTACAGTTGCTGTGCGTTCCCCACTTACGTCGCTTAGTCTTTCATCAAGAATAAGCTTTGTGATTCTGTCAGATTACAACTCAACTTCCTACTTTTTTAAAAAAATGTATCAAAAGACAAATTGCCAGCAAATGTTGCCAGAGAGTATAATAAATTCATGAGCACTGTGAGTGGTTAATAGCTTTACAAATCACGTTGAGGAAAAACTAAGAATCTATTTCAACACCTCATTGGTTATCTCTGTTAAGCCAGCAGTTTCCACATCCTTCCATTTATTCCTTTGTATTATTTGTTTTTATCAACTGCAATATTTTAGCTAAAATTATTATTTTGGACAATATGATTATTAATTTCATTCAAAAAGGGAACCAACACCTATTTGGCATGCACGTGAGTCTTGATTGTATTATGATTTCCTTACAAATATTAAATTGCTCTCTCTTGGAAGAATTGCCTTTGAACACCTGTTAAATATAAATTGCAGAACATCATGAAAGCATTTTTGGAATATTCTTCAAGTTAAATGCAGTGTAAACAAGGAAATAATATATTTCCTTTAGCAATGTTGAGAATAAATATGTCATTATACCTAGTGATATTTTTATTTAGAAATCTAACAAATCTAACAAATAAATGTATTTATCCTGGAATATTTGATAACTGATGAATATTCTAAGTGTGGCTGTAATCTTGTGCTCTTTAATCATTTTTATATCATGTAAAGGTATGGCCATGAACTCCTTTTAAAGAAAGAAATAATCTAAAGGGATATCAACTTCTTAATCAATATCAGAAATGACAATTGTGATCATGGATGTCTTCCTATTTATAAAATTGCAATAGAGCCCATTCAGATATTGAGAATAGATCATATTTTTAAAATGCAGTCTGTTTGTGGACTAATACATCTTTATTAAGATTTATTTATTAGGGCAGCTTTCAGCCTGCCTCATAAATCAGTGCCTAAAAGGCAAGATCTACAAAGTAAGGAGAGAAAAGACAAATGTGTGATTTCTGTTTTAATGTGATGATATCTTATTTGCATTTTATAAATTTGAATGCAAAGCAGTATGCAATTTTTCTTTGAAGTCTATTATTTCAGGACTGAGCAGGGCTTTTTAAAAAGCCGTGTAAACAAAAGAATATATTAGAAAAGTGTGCACACAAAAATGTACTATATTATAGAGGAGCTGTTTGCAATAAATGTGTTCTCAGAAATGACTATATCACAGAAACGTTTGTAGAAAATGTTACATAATGAGAGAAATGTGATTTAAAGAAAATGTAAGCTATTAATGAAACAAACTGAAACAAACACAACTTTAAGAAGAGTAAGAACTGAGCACAAGTGTAAAATTCCAGTATTTCCTATTTAAGAATACATAAAACTTTATGTTGATGGATGACTAAGAATTAATTAATGTTCAAAACATACCAAAATAATTTATAAACTTAAATTAAGCTAAGTGATAGCTTGCAGAAATTCTATGTACAGAACATAAAGCCAGCATTTTGCTTGCTAAGCTTTTTAATGAGGTAGAAGAAATGAAGTAGTGTTTTATCTTTGTCATTTTGTATGCTCAGCCCATCTTTATTTAGAAACTAGTTCATCTTTAGGGCTTTCATCTCTACCTTGAAGTCAGAGAAAAAACAAAATCCATGGAAAAAGTTCAATAGAGAAAGAAAATAGCACTGAAGCAGTGGAGTACCAGTTAAGTGGATTTTGAAGATTCCTAATATATTCTATATAATGAACCTACTCAATCACCTTTGAGCTTCTTCACAGGCAAGTAGAATTAACTCAGTTATAGAAACCCAAGAGCAAACACATGTTCAGAAACATAAAAATCAGCTCTAATGAATCGATCCATTAATCTTTGGTTCAGCTATAGAATATACTCATGTTCTGGTGGAAACCAACATCCACTATAAACACGTATTATACTAGTTTAATAGTCTACAAAACACTCCTTATTTTGGGGAGGGTCTTTTTTCTTCTGTTTTTGACAGGGTGATAGTTGCAGATTTAAACCATTTCAGCTCAGAGTCATTAATGTACAGTATATCTATTGTCATGCGTCATCTGAAGACATTCATAAACACCTGGGGAAATATTTGGGGCTTTATATAAACTTTTAAGCTTTTGGAAGATTGATGATACAGTGAAGCCCCACAACCAGGTAGAAATAATTCAGGAATTCTTAATTTGGGGGCTATTTGGGCATTGAGCCGAGGTTTGAAGGTTTCATCAAAATGAAAAAAATAAGCAACACTATTATCATGAGACAAGCTCCTCCCCTTTCATATGTGCTTGTGATACCAGGATACACATACCAAGCTTCCAAAGTGATGGTATCAATATTTCTGCTTCTGTCATTTGTCCCCTTACCTCCTTGCTGTTATCTCTGGTGTGGGGGAGGTTCCTGCTGTTTCAAGGCTATAAAACTTATTTCTGATTCTGGCAGGAATTCACCTGGTCAATTTCCACCTTTCTGCTGATTTTGCAGGTATAGGTATAAACATAAACATAAACAAAGTAAGTACAGATAAATGAGGACAATAGGACAGTAGGACAGGGACAGTAGGCACGATGATGCGCTTATGCATGTCCCTTACATACCTCTTAGGGATGGGGTGAGGTGAGGTCGACAGTAGACAGTATAAGGTTAACGTTTTTGGGGTCGGGTAGTAAATTACAGTCATTGATCACTCTGTTGCTGAAGTCATATTTTCTGCAGTTGAGTTTGCAGTGGTTTACATTAAATTTGTATCTATTGTGTGCTCGTGTATTGTGGTTGAAGCTGGAGTAGCCATTGGCAGGTAGGCCATTGTGGCCGGTGATTTTATGAACTTTATTTTGAAGTCGATATAGTTCCGTGTTTCAAGTCTGGTGGCATAAGGTATTCTGTTGAAGGTGGCGGAATTGAGGACTCTTTCTGTGCAATATTTTTGGACTCTCTCGATTGTATTAATGTCCAAAATGCAGTGCGGGTTCCAGACGGATGAGCTGTGTTCAAGAATTGGTCTAGCAAATGTTTTGTATGCTCTGGTTAGCAGTGTAATATTGCCAGAGAAGAAGCTATGCAAGATTAGATGGACAACCCTTAGCGTCTTTTTGGCAATGTTGTTACAGTGGGATTGAATCCTGAATCTTGAGGATTCAGAAAAGAATTAGAGGCGCATGTGGATTTTGAACAACTTAAAAGTCTATATAAAGCTTGACCATTAGAGCATTTTGGACTTTTCCTGTTTTACATTTGTTTCTAATCCTGCTTCTAGAAGAATTCTGAAGATCTCACAAAATTGTGATTGAGTGTTCAAAACCTTTGTTTCAAACAGAACAAACTTTAACAAATCAGACAGTGATTACTGTCTAATGTAAAATAGGCTGTTTTGATTATTTTTGGAAAATTGTTGAACAGGTAAATAGACTGTATCAGGGTAGTAAAATGAGAATTTCCTCCCACCTTGAGACACTACTGAAATGACTCTACTTAATTCCTTTGCTACTTGAAGTGGTTATGATTTTAGGTTCATAGTGTTTTGGATTGAAAGATTCAGACCTAAAAAAGCAAAGAAAAGGTGAATTAAGATTGTTAACAGTCATGCTTTTGCTTAACTGCTTCACTTAATGACGATGTTGCCAGGCCCAATAGTTGTTGTCAAGTGAGAAATATCTGAGTTACTGTAATGTATTGTATCCTATTTGAGCTGCTTGCTAATTTCTCCAAAGGATAGATGGATGTTTTTCCTTCACTTGTATGGATTATTATTTGTTTCATAATTTGGAACAACAATAATCTTCGTCTAGCAACAAATTTAGACTAAGAGGTTTTTAAAGCCAAAAGACATTCCTTTTGATAAACAAGTTACATTCTTTTACTACTTTAAAAATGCTTCGCTCGGTTTCAGTTTGATGCTACAGGCAGAATTGCCTGAATCTTATTGCATTTCATTTGCTTTGCAAATCTGGATCAATCAGTGCTAGAAATTGCTCATCTAATCAGGAGATGATTATATGAGCAGTCTCAAGCACTGATTGATCAGGAAAGTGGAAAATCCTTTTAGAAGCAAAATTGCTGCAGTAGTTCTAAAATTTTACTTCAGCCTGAACCGGCTTGACTTGGTTTATCCATGGAAGCAGAGAAACAGAAGTGTGCTTTAAGGAAATTTGGAAATCTCAGTGGTGGGATTCAAATTTTTATTGCTACTGATTCTGTGGGTGTCACTTGGTGGGTGTGGTTTGGTGGGCATAGCAGGGGAAGGATACTGTAAAATCTCCATTCCTACTGTACTTCAAGGGAAGGATACCATAAAATCTTCATTCTCTCCCTACTCCAGAGTAAGGATACTGCAAAATCCCCATTTCCTCCCAATCAGCTGGGATTCAGGAGGCAGAGAATAGATGGGACAGGGCCAATCAGAGGTGGTATTTACTGGTTCGCCAACCTACTAATTTCCGCTACAGGTTTTCCAGAACTGGCCAGAACCTGCTGTATCCCACCTCTGGTATGTATTGTATTATATAGAATGTTTTCAATAATGGAGAACATTTCAGAGTACAAACTATTTCTCCTAAACCCATCAATACAGGTAGTCCTCAACTTATAACTATTCACTTAGTGACCGTTCAAAGTTGCAATGGCACTGAAAAAAGTAGTCTATTTTTCACACTTAGGACCATTGCAGCATCACATGATCAAAATTTGGGCACTTTATGAATGGCATGTATTTATGATAGCTGTGTTGCACAATCTCTTTTGGCATGTGATCACCAGTTGTGACCTCCCCAGCTAGCTTCTGAATAAACAAAGTCAAGGAGGGAAGTTAGCTTTGCTTAAAAATGTCCTAATTCCCTTTAACAACTGCAGCAATTTATTTACTGTATTTTTCAGAGTATAAGATGCACCGGAATATAAGACACACTTAGTTTTTTGGGAGAAAAATGGGGAACAGAATCTGCTTAACAGGTATTCATCTTGCTAGCATCCTTAGTCTGGTCAGCTTCAACACATTATTTTATCCCCTGGTTAAGGGCTTAAAAAATTATTCTGAGAGAGTAACAATGAAGGAGCTTGCAAGCCAGTAAGAGCTGGGAACTTCATTAGCACCTGGAAAGAAACAATCTGAGCAAGTAGAGCACTGCAAAGACTTAGGGCTTGGAAAACATTATTCTTTGCAGAGAGTAACAATGAAAGAGCTTGCAAGTGGGTAAGAGCTGGGAACATTGCTAGCACCTGGTTAGGGCTGGAAAGAAACATTTGGAGCAAATAGAGAATGAAAAAAAAAATCAAAGACAGGGTTTGGAAAACATTTTTTGCAGGGAGTAACAATGAAAGAGCTTGTAAGCCGATAAGAGTGGAGAACATTGTTAGCACCTGGTTAGGGTTGAAAGAATTTTACTCAGAGCAAGTTAGAGTAATGAAAAAAAAACCCTGAAAAGACTTAGGGCTTGGAAAACATTCTTCAGAGAGAAACAATGAAAGAGCTTGCAAAGTAAGAACTGGGAAGATTGTTAGCAGCTATTAGGGCTGAAAAAAATGCTGCATTCAGAGTATAAGCCACACCATAATTATCTTTTAGGAAGGAAAAAAGGTGTGTCTTATACACTGAAAAATATGGTAACAACTGTGGCAAAAATAGGTGCTAAAATGGGGCCACTCTCATTTAATAATTGCCTTGCTTAGCAATGAAAATGTTGGACTTAATTGTGGTTATCCATTGAGGATTTAAATGTATGCTTCGCCTGTGCTTTGGTTGATGCATTGATGTTCTCTTTTCAAGTGAATTTTGCTCTGCATAGTATAGATTAGTTTGAGGGATTTTTTTGTGTGTTTCTTCTATCCAATCTTAAGTTATTGTTTCCTCCAGACTGAATCTCTTCTAGAATCTCTTCTAGAATCTTTTTCATGTCCTTACGATGCATTGAAAGCATTAATATAAATAAATAAAATAAAACCCTTTTTTAAACTTTTTGTTATGATGTATTATGTTAATGAAGTAAAATCATGCAACACTGAATAATTTCTAAAGTTGCAGTACTGAAGATGTAGATATTTCTCAATGTGTTGATGTGAAACCTTTTACTTTAATTTAATTTAATTCTTTAATAATCTTTAATTATTAAGTTTGTACTAGTTATGCCACAGAAATCTTTCTTGGAATAATCAATCCCATTGATCATTTGTCAGGATTATTGTTCTTCTAAACATTGCTCAAGTTTGACAACAACATTCTTGTTGGTATTTCCTTTTGTTGATACTGTTGAATATTCTTGCTAGTATTTCTCCTAGTTGTAATTTCCCATTTTAGGGAAAAATTGAAATGAAATAAACCCAGTGGTGAAATCCTTTTTTTTTTTTCCCTACTGGCTCTATGGGCGTGGCATGTTGGGCATGGTGTGGCTTGGTGGTTGTGGCAGGGAAACGATACTGCAAAATCCCCATTCCCTCCCCACACCTGGGGGAAGGATATTGTAAGATCTCTATTCCCGCACCACTCTGGGGCCAACCAGAAGTGATATTTGCTAGGACCTACTCAAAATTTCCACTACCGGTTCTCCAGAACTTGTCAGAACCTGCTGGATTTCCAGAATTCCAAAAGCACAGACAAATGACAGATTCAGCAGGATTCATTAAATTCTTTATGAACATAGTAAGAAATGAGCTTACAAAGCCATTAGCAGAGATCTTCTTCAGGTAGTTACAGACAGCAGAGAACAGTTACTTTTATTTCAGCAGAGCAGTTCAGAGTGGACAGAGAGCAGAGTAGACTGAGCCATGCTCAGCCTTGAGATTCTCAATTTCGATTCTTTGCACAGACTCAGGTGTGTTTAACTCTCATTGGCTAACTTAGTTGCTATGCCTATTCATTTGCTAACATTTTTAACTATGGCTCTCCCAGTCATAAATATTCTAACAATTTCACCACTGGAATAAACTGTTTTTCTCAGCATAAATATATTGTAGTTTCTTGATTTTTGTTTCAGTCCAAAAATGATTGCATCTAGAATTTGATAAAAATATTCTTGTCCAACCTGACTATATTACAAATATTTCTCACAAATGACTGGCAATTCATTCCTTGACCTAAATTAAGTTTATAAGCTTTTTTATACTTTGTTTTATGTTTGGTATGAATGTGCTGTTTGTTTGTTTTTTTAATAATGATAGGGTTTTATATGTTTTTTAATATTAGATTTGTTCCACTGCTATATTGTTTTTATTACTGTTGTGAGCCGCCCCGAGTCTTCGGAGAGGGGCGGCATACAAATCTAATAAGTAAGTAAGTAAGTAAGTAAGTAAGTAAGTAAGTAAGTAAGTAAGTAAGTAAGTAAGTAAGTAAGTGCTGTAGAGCTGCACGGGATTTTACTTCAGAACATCTGGTTTTTTCTGCTTTAACTATTGCCATTAATACAATGACTTGTAGCTATGGTAACTCTGGTATAAGGATGGCATTGATGATCTTTAGCTGCACCAGACCACAGAGTCTACACCAGGGATGTCTTACTTTAGCAACTTAAGGACTTCAACTCCCAGAATTCCCCAAGTAGCTTGGGTGGCTAAGGAATCCTGGGAGTTGAAGTCCACAGGTCTTAGAGTTGCCAAGGTTGGTCACTCCTGGTCTACACTGTATCTTGTTATACATACCCTGTTTAGCAAGTCCAGAAAAGGTCACTACTTGTTTAAGTCGAAGTGATAAATTCCACACCTATTTAAGCTTCAAGTCCAAAGCATAATCCTCCATAGTAGGTGGAGCTAGCCTCCAAGGATGGGAAAAACACCCCTTTAGTCAATCAGGGCTGAGTCTGGAAAAAGTTTAAATAGGGTCCCTGTGCTACAACCCTCCCTCTCCAAGTTAGCTAGGTACACGTGCTTATCAATCTCCTGGAGGACTTTTTTCATCACTACGATCCATCTCACAGTGAGTTGTTTTCTCTCAATTTCAAAACCACTTGAAAAGGCATGTTTTAAATCCTTACTAAGAAAGGGCAAGAATATTATCTTTTATGACCCCACTCTTTGCTTTTCCATGAAGACTGGTGTTATTCCTTTCGTTTGTATGTTGTATTTCATTATTTTAGGATTAGTTTGATTAGTTTAATATTATTATGCCTTTTTAGATTTCTTTTTGAATACACAGAATTTATTAGGAAGAGTACTGCATTTCTAAAATATTTTCCTTTATGTCTTTTTCTTTATTGCATGTTCTGTATATTATTACAAAGTAATCAAATACTGTTTCTTTATTGCAATTTTATCTATTTTCTTATACTGAGATACACACACACACACACACACACACACACACACACACACACACACACAAACGTATGCAGAAGTCAGTACCAAATTTTGCAACATTTTCTTTGAGAGAAACAACAGGTTCCAAAAAATTTTATATCGGTGGAGAATACTTCAGTTCTTGATTTTGGATTTTTCCTCCCACTTTACCTTGCAGAACTCTCCAGGCTCAGAAATATATATTTTTAGATTTATTACAAATAAATTGTTAGTGATTAAAGGGGTGTGAAGGCCATTCCAAAACTTTATCCTTCTGAAAGTACTTAATGGTTGATTTGGAGGTATATTTTAGATTGTTACCTTAAATTCAGCTTTTCAACATTAATTTGAATCCCGCCTTTATTATTTTTATGAAGAACCCAATTTAGCTAACATATCCAACACATCTTCCTCCTCCTATTTTTCCCACAGCAACAATTCTTTGAGGTAGGTTTAGCAGAAAGCGAGCGAGAGAGAGAGAGACGCTGATTTGAGATCACCAAGATGGCTTTTATCGGCATTGGCTGCCGATCAGTTTCCGGTCTCAATTCAAAGTGTTGGTTATGACCTTTAAAGCCCTTCATGGCATTGGACCAGAATATCTCCGAGACCGCCTCCTGCCGCACGAATCCCAGCGACCAATTAGGTCCCACAGAGTGGGCCTTCTCCGGGTCCCATCAACTAAACAATGTCGGTTGGCGGGCCCCAGGGGAAGAGCCTTCTCTGTGGCGGCACCGGCCCTCTGGAACCAACTCCCCCCGGAGATTAGAACTGCCCCTGCTCTTCCTGCCTTCCGTAAACTCCTTAAAACCCACCTTTGCCGTCAGGCATGGGGGAACTGAGACATCTTCCCCTGGGCATGTTTAATTTATATATGGTATGCTTGTGTGTATGTTTGTTAGTACATGGGGTCTTTTAAATCTTAAATATTTTAAATTGTCAGATTATTTATGATTTGTTTCCACGTGTTGTGAGCCGCCCCGAGTCTTCGGAGAGGGGCGGCATACAAATCTAAGTAATAAATAAATAAATAAATAATAAATAAATAAATAAATAAAAGGACTTGATTTCAGAATCTCCAGTTTTCTAGCCTAGTCCTTCCCTCCCTCTTTCCTATCATGAAATATTACTTGGTATACAAAGAAAAATCTTTGCTAAAATTCCCCCCAAACTGGTTGGTTCTATAAACAGAATACAAGTTAACTGATATTGGATAATTGTTTATATGTAACATCTGTATGGTATAGCGGTCAAATTTTTTCTTTCATTTCATCAAATAGACAAAAAAGGATTCTTGATAAAACTGAAAGCATTTTAGAACAAATTACTTTGTGGATTAAAGAAAAAAATAAATAAACTGCAGTCACAAGCATCCAAAACACATTTGTTGAATAGTGGGCAAAACATTTGAAGAAAATAATACCTTGTCAAATTTTAGCCAAAACCACCCAAGGCACATTTGGAGAACAATGAATGAAACATTTGAAGACAATAACACCTTGCCAACCATTTAACAATGTACCATGTAGAAGAGGTGTCAAGTTTTGTTTTGATTTTTTTAACTTAGGGGTTTATTGAAATATGCAGTTTGACATACAACTACACCAGCATGTGTTTTATATTCTTCAAAGCTACAATTTCCCAAGGTCACTTTGATGAAAAAGCGTCCTACATTTCATATAGTTATGGATAAATTTTACCATAATTCGTTGTCAGTAAACACATTTTCCCCTGCATTCTTCACAGGGAAACAACAACAAAAAAAGAAATAAAGGTTCGCAGATTATATGTGATCCTCACTTTTTCATATTTCATTTGATGGGACACAGTAGCATGTCATAGTGAATTTCCAAAATATGCATATGTATTAGTGTAGGCTAACTATCACATACCTCACGGCTCATTGAGGTGTCAGAAGAATTGTTCATTTTGTGGAAAGCAAAATAAGTTTTGAAATCACAATTGTGACAGGTTTTATTTTAAAGGTCTAACAGCGAGAAACTAAACAAACACATACATAAAAAGTCTAAAAGCTAGGAGGAGCTGTAAGAAAGCAGTGATTTATCCAAGGGCACACTCCTGAACATTGTAATAATAGCCAGTGTTCTCTTATAGTTGTGTTTGCCACTTATATTTTTTTATTTAATTTTATTTAAAATACTTGTAGTATTCACTCCCCCACTCCCCACCCCCAATCATGTACCCATGAAATAAAAAGTACTCCTCCCTGGCAATTAAGTAGAGACCAGGCAGTTTAATTATTAGTCTCCTCTGTGAGATGTTGAGGATGTTATTGGTGTAGGTGGTAATTGTCCATGGGAGAACCTACAATTGCATCACAATATGGATGGTTGATTTTGGCCCTATCATTTTATAAATATAAATTCTAAATTCCAAGTCTGAATTCAGTTAAGGCTTTGCTTGGACAAAGACAAATTATTCCCTGGAGTGAGATGCCATGATACCTTAGACCAGAGGTCCCCAACCTTTTTTGCACCAGGGACCGGCTTTAAGCTAGACCAGTTTTCCATGGCCCGGTGGGGGGGGGGGCTTTGGTCATATGGGGGTGGGGTTATGGAGGGGTGGAGCCAGGGCCGCCATCAGGAATTTTGGGGCCCCATACAGCCTAAGTGTCTGGGGGCCCCCCTCCCCGCCATTTAAAAATAATTTATTTTGCGACATACCAATTATGTATGAAATTTACCTTCTTTGGGGAGGGGTGAAAGGGGAGAGTAAGAGAGGAAGGAGTGAAAGAAGGGAATGAGGGAGGAAAGAAGGGAGGAAGGAAAAGGAAAGCAAGAAATGGAGGGAGGAAAGGAAGGAAAGAAAGAAAGAAAGAAAGAAAGAAAGAAAGGGGGAAGGGACAGGAACAGAGGAAGGAAGCAAGGAAACTTATGAAAGGGGAGAGTAAGAGAGGAAGGACTGAAGGGAGGGAGGGAGGGAAGAAGGTAGGAAGGAGAAAGAAAAGAAGAAATAGAGGAAGGGAAGGTAAAAGAGAGAAAGAAAAAGAGCAAGAAAGAAAGCAAGAAAGAAAGAAAGAGAATGAAAGAGAAATAAAAATAGAGAGGGGGAATGAAAGAAATGGAAGGGGGAAGGAAGGAGAGAAAGCAAGAGAAAGAAAGAAAGAAAGAAAGAAAGAGAGAGAGAAAAGAATGAAAGAGCAAGAGAGCAAGAGAGCAAAAGAAAGAGAGAAAGAAAGAAAGAAAGAAAGAAAGAAAGAAAGGCAACTTCAAAGAAAGGCTCACTGAGCATCTCTCACTCTCTTTCTATCCCTCTTTCTCTTCCTTTCTATCTCTCCTCTTCCTTTCTCTCCTCTCTCTCTCTCCCTCTCTCTTTCTCTCCCCCCTCTCTCCCCCCTCTTTCCCTCTCTCCCTCTCTTGCTATCTCTCCCCCCTCTCTCTTTCTCTCTCCCTCTCTCTCTTTCTCCCCTCTCTCCCTCTCTCTTTCTCCCTCTCCCTCTCTTTCTCTCTCCCCCCCTCTCTCCATCTCTCTTTCTCCCTCTCCCTTTCTTTCTCTCTCTCTCCCCCCTCTCTCCCTCTCTCTCTCCCTCTCTTGCTATCTCTTTCTCAGATAGGCTTTGAGTTTTTGGCTGGGGGGGGGAGAAGTAGGACCTTCCTAAGTCCCCCCCCCAGCCAAAAACTCAAAGCCTATCTGCTGGATACGGGCGATGAGTGGGACGAGCGGTGCTGAAGCCGCGCCGCTCTGTCCCACTCATCGCCCGTATCCAGCAGATAGGCTTTGAGTTTTTGGCTGGGGGGGAGAAGTAGGACCTTCCTAAGTCCCCCCCCCAGCCAAAAACTCAAAGCCTATCTGCTGGATACGGGCGATGAGTGGGACGAGCGGTGCCGAAGCCGCGCCGCTCTGTCCCACTCATCGCCCGTATCCAGCAGATAGGCTTTGAGTTTTTGGCTGGGGGGGGGAGAAGTAGGACCTTCCTAAGTCCCCCCCCAGCCAAAAACTCAAAGCCTATCTGCTGGATACGGGCGATGAGTGGGACGAGCGGTGCCGAAGCCGCGCCGCTCTGTCCCACTCATCGCCCGTATCCAGCAGATAGGCTTTGAGTTTTTGGCTGGGGGGGGGGGGAGAAGTAGGACCTTCCTAAGTCCCCCCCCAGCCAAAAACTCAAAGCCTATCTGCTGGATACGGGCGATGAGTGGGACGAGCGGTGCCGAAGCCGCGCCGCTCTGTCCCACTCATCGCCCGTATCCAGCAGATAGGCTTTGAGTTTTTGGCTGGGGGGGGGAGAAGTAGGACCTTCCTAAGTCCCCCCCCCAGCCAAAAACTCAAAGCCTATCTGCTGGATACGGGCGATGAGTGGGACAGAGCGGCGCGTTCCGCGCCGCTCTGTCCCACTCATCGCCCGTATCCAGCAGATAGGCAGCGGCGCCGCGGACCGGCTGGAAAACCCCAACGGCCTGGTCCCGGTCCGCGGACCGGCGGTTGGGGACCTCTGCCTTAGACTGAAGCAATTTGCCTCCTTGGGGATGAGGAAAACCTATCCAGTAGAATGAGATGAACCAGAGACTTGCCCCTACGGATTTATGATTTGTTTCAGTCAAAACCTGAGGTAAATCATCTAAATCTAAAGTAGGCTTGCATTGACACACTACCTATTGTGGAAATGATATACCATATATAATAATCACATGTGTTTCTGCTCAAATAATCAGTAATCAGTTCTACTAATCAGTAAACCTACCCTGTTTCCTCCAAAATAAGATATCCCATGATAATAAGCCCAATCAGGCTTTTGAATGCAGGGCAATAAGGCCAAGTGCTTATTTTACGGTTCAAAAAAAATATAAGACAGGGACTTATTTTCAGGAAAACATGGTATGTATTGCTACAGTGGCTATTGTACCAGCTCTGATGTCTGCAACTCATAAACCCAATTATCATAAAGATTTGGGGACTTCCTTGATCAAGAAATTTTAACTGTCCTTCTGCAAGGCCTAACTTAAACCACCACTCCACATCTTGCCAAGTTTCTTGCAATATGACTTGTAAACATCAGGAAATAACTTTTTCTCATTATTAATTGTTTCATTCCCCCTCCCCCTTTTGTCCCATACTTTAAATTTATGCTTTCTTAAATTCCACATTTGTGTTTTAAATATGCCTTTTTAAGTGGTTTTGAATTTCAGCAGCAAAGAGAGAATCAAAATCCAGATTTTCTCAAAACTTTGTCCTTTTCAACCATGTGACAGAAGATTCTAATATTTGGAGAGAATCTGAAACTGTAAATAAGTGGAGTTCAATAAATAAAAAAATAAAAAATAGCCACGGGCAGTATTTTTGTAGCTAAAGGCCATACTCTTTTTTGTAATGCTGTTTTGACTAAGTCGAGGACAGATATATGGTCTAAAGGGACTTACTGTAACTGCTAGAAAAAAATACATTGAATATTCATCTTTTTAAAAAGGAAAAAATATCCATGTTAACCTTATCAGAGCTTTAACACAGCTATCTTAATTTTTCCCAAACCTCAGAAAATCTAGCCCCCATTAGTCACCAACCAGTCACCAGATTTCAAGGGCATATTCTTGTAGGCTACAAAGAAAGTGACAAAGAAAGTAACCTAAGACCATAGAATTATCCACTCCGAGATTATGATTATGAGTATTTATATATACAGTGGTACCTCGTGATACGAACCCCTCGTGATACGAACCCCTCGTGATACGAACCCCTCGTGATACGAACCTGGGGTTCGGAAATTTTTTGCCTCTTCTTACGAACTTTTTTCAGCTTACAAACCCACCGCAGATCGCAAAATGGTGCTCTGCTGGGCATCACCACCTGGCTGTCACCTTTTAAAACAGCCGGGGGGCTCCTCAGCGTTCTCCTGAATTCGAACCCAAACCCGAACTTTTTGGGTTCGGGTTCGGGAGGCCGCTGAGAAGTGCCGCCGCCCGGCTGTCACCTTCTGAAACAGCCGGGGGGCTTCTCGGCGTTCTCCCGAAAGCCGAACCCAGAAGTTCGGGTTCAGGTTCCGGAGGCCGCCGAGAAGCGCCCGGCTGTTTCAGAAGGTTACAGCTGGGTGGCGCGGCGCGGTGCAGCGCGGCAGAGCAGCGTTTTTGCGATCGGCGGCAGCGTTTTTGGCCGATTTGGAGGCTGGAAAGTCGGTGGAGAATCCCAATAGGGAATTCCATGGGCGGAGTTTTGACGTCACGCATTAATCGCTTTTACATTGTTTCCTATGGGAAACAATGTTTCATCTTACGAACTTTTCACCTTACTAACCTACTTCCGGAACCAATTAAGTTCATAAGACGAGGTATTACTGTACTTATAAATAAAAGAAGAAAAATCTATTATAAGGTTCCCCTGAAAAGTTTTTGACTTTAGCTAACAAAATGTTTATAAACAAACCTGAATCTAAAAGATAAGACTAGGTCAGAATATATAACCAAGCCCAGTGGAATGATTTCCCTCTCTCTTCAGCAGCATCTCTCATCCCGTAGGACAAATTGCTTTTAAGAGTCCTCTCTCTTTCTAGTTTGGTGTAGGGCATATGGCATCCCTGCATGAGTTCATGAAGGCTTGCATTCATTTGGGAATAGGGGAGAAAATGAGATTCTGCTTTATACTGTTGTGCATGAACATATGTGCAGAAACTGTGGTCCTTCTGGCTTTTCCATTTGTGTCAGTTGAATAATGACTGTGGAATGATATCTAATAAATTAATAATTCATCTGAGAAGCAGTAGCTAAAAGGAGCAGGAAGATGGGAGATTTGCCATCAATCTTTTCTCCCCAACTTTAAAAGGTTCACTCAAAAGTAGCCCAGATAAAACCTGGAAATCAGTGGAGAAGCAAAAGGATGAAGTCTGGGTTAGCGTGCTATCATCTATGCACCTAAACTGTGATTATCTGTTTTTTGAGTTACACATCTGTTTTTCCCCCCCCTCATACATCACTGGACCTTGTTTCTGCTTTTGGAAGCACAATTTTACAAGTAGTTTTTGCTGTTCGACATGAAGGCTAATCAAGGACAAATTTAAGAGAAAAGAGCATTCGGTAGCAGCAGTATTCATTTTCTCTTTAGTGGTGCGGGTTCATATCCATAATCCATAAGACCTCTTTTAAATGCAAAAGAGCCAGTCAAGCACATTGCGCATTTCCAGCGGGGCAGTTCTTAAGGGAAAATGAGTGTGTATACTGACACCTGGATTTCTGTCCGTTCCAGTTCAGCTCATTTATTTTCTTTGGTAACAGTCTATGAGAACTTGCAAAATAATAATTTGTTTTCAAAGGACCCTGCAATGAAAGCCAAAATATGTCTGTATTGTGTCTGCTAATTCCTAAAATTACAATACTTGGCAAGAAGTAGAAAACCAATATTACCAATATTTGGGAAACTGACCTGAGGTCTATTGCCAAACATTAATCTTGTAGTTCTGAGAAGGCCAATTGCTTACCACTTATGTAACCCTTCACATCTGATTAGTGTAACAAGGCTTGGGTTTTGTTCTCAGTTATTCGGGACATGTGTGTTTTCATCTTTCATTTATATAAGTAGCCTGGACTGGACATTGTTAATGCTTAATGACCTGCTGAGGGATCCTTCTTCTCTGTCAACCTGTTAAGAGCTTTCAGAAACAACTCTGAAGAAAATGGACATCACACCAGATCACAGCCACAATAATACACGAGCACACAACAGATACAAGCTCAAAGTGAACAGCTCCAAACTTGACTGAAAAATATACCACTTTATCAACAGAGTGGTTAATGCCAGGAACTCACTACCTGACTGTGGCTTCATCACCTAACCCCCAAAACTTTACTGTTAGACTGTCCAATTTTGAGCTCATCTGATTCCTAAAAGGTCATAAGGGGCCTGCATAAGCGCACCAGCGTGTCTACCATCCCTGCTCTAATGTTCCCTCTTATCAGTACCCATCTTATGTATATAAACAATGTTAAAACTATGTATTTTATCCATATATACTTGACAAATAAAGAAAAAAATTAAAATAAATAAAATTTAATGAAACCTCAGATCTCTTTGTATCGTGTTCTTCCAATTATGGTACATCTGCAGTTATTCAATAAGAGGAAAAGGGAGGAAGATAAGTAAATTCAATTAGACTTTGTTTCAATTGGGTCAATGCTTAACTAAATGTCAGGTTATAATGGTACACTAATGAGGTCAATATCAGAAAATATAAAGAGAATGGAAACAGTAAGCCACTTTTTAAACCACAAAATAAAGATCTACCATCTTTGGGGCTAGAAAGTAGGGTAGAATTTGGGAACATATTGTGGATGCTTTCACAATCTATTTGCCAGGGAACAGGTCCATTTACAAAAATGGCCATCATGAAGGAGATTAACCAATTCCAAAGCTGTTTTTTTTAAAAATTAGTAGCTCCCTTTTTATTATACTACTGCTAAGCTCTCTTAAGGAAAGAATAAAAAAAGCGCCGTCAGAGCCCATTTGGGACTTAGAGGCATTATGGCAAATAAAAATAGAGGTTTATGTTTTGCTTTATCATCAGCCAGCTGTGAACCTTATATATGCATGTGTAACTGTATTTATGTCAAAATTTGTTGGGCTGCAAGTCAGCTGTATCTTTTCTCAGGTTTATTATAATTTAGTGAGAACAACTAATACTTGTTTGCTCAGAATGCAGATGTATGGAATGTATGGGTGCACATATTTAACTTCTGTCCATTTACAGCTAAATAACCAACCATTGAGAGACATTGCTTATGGAAGAGGTTGCTGGTTGCAATATCTGCTCCACAGAGGTAGTAGAACTTCCTGGTAGAGCAGGAGTGGCAGATACACCCATAAACACAAAGCTTTGGATCTATGACTACCAAACGGCTAAAGTTATGAGGCTAGCTGTCTACTAAAACTACTTTCTTCCCCAAGCCCAGCCTCAACCTACCTTGGGTGTCGGTAAATGGCAGCTCCAGAGCTGCATGCGGCTCTTTGGGCCCTCTACTGTGGCTCCCTTTCAGGTGATCTCACCAGTGGCTGGACTCACCCTGTGCCTTCCCCTCCCCGTCACCCCTCATCTAGCCTGAGAAGGTAAGGATGATGGCGGGGGATGGAAAAGTGTCCAGGGATGATTCTCTAGTTCCTCATTCATGCTGGAGCTTCTTGTGTCCCTTGTTGCTGCTGGACATGCCTCAGTCACTTGGGAAATGTGCAACCTGCTCCCTGCCATGAGATACTGGCTCAACAGGCTGCAACCGAAATAGGCCTCACTAACATGAGGGCTGTCAGGGAATGGGATCTGAGAGGAGGGGATGTCAGAAAGGGGGATGGGCCTGCAGTGCTCAGCCGTGGCTTTAAAACATGCAGGGGAGACCTTCGCCACCCAGAGGATGCTTTTAAATGAAAGCCACCAGTGGCATTGTTCTGCTAGAGGAATAAAAAGCTCAGGGCAATGGAAAGAGGGGGCTAGCCCCACTGAACCATGCATGCCCATCCCAGGTGTCAGGCTCAGATAAAGCCTAGAATGCCCTGACCAAATCAGTCAGTCTCGCCCCCCCTCATCATTCTCTCTCACTCCACTTGTGTCATGTAAAACATCCAGAAATGAGTTGGCAGTACCCACTCAGGTTTTGTGGCTCCCAGTGTTTTCTTTTGTGTGGGAAACAGGTCCAAATGGCTCTTTGAGTGTTTGATATTGCAGACCCCTCTCCTCCCTTAAAATAGGAAATCAATGAAAGGGTCTTCTTAAGTCTTAAAATGAGCACTACTTGGTAACCTCCTTACCAATAGAGGTAATATTAACAGCTGATAGGACAAAACTATTATGATGTGTGTTTTGTGCCACCTCACCTACAAAAAGAAAGTATATTTAACTGGTTATCTGTAAGTGCCCCACAGGGACCTCAAAAGATGACAAAAGAGTCTCAAAAGGTGGACCTGTGTGGGGAAGAAGGAAAACACCCATACAGAGAGAAGATTCAAAAACAGAAACTAAGTTTGTTTGCAATATGAGAATGTCTTCAGCCATCTTTCTTTTAGGAGTGCTGGATGGGGGAAAAGGAGTTGGCAGATTATACTGTAAGATTTATCCTAGAGTTGATGGGAGCACCCATGGGCTCAATCTCTCTAGTAAAAAAAACAGGAGCCTTTCAAAATGGTGCTACAATGTGATGGAGGCCATTTGTTACAGGTTAAGTTGTAAATCTTTCTAGATACTTAGTAATTTCTGAAGAACGAATATTTTTATCTCTTAGTCACTACTAATAAACTATTAAAGAATATTATTTCCATATTTCAGTGTTTTTAAAGGAAGTAATAATGTATATATTGATTATCTTCAGAAATTTTGAGAACATTGACAGGTTACAGGGAGTTGGGTGGCATATACATTTAATAAATACTGCATATTTAGTGAAAAATGCTGTATAACAGCAGCAGCAGCAGCGGCAACAGAATTGGAAGGGACCTTGGAAGGGACCTTCTAGTCCAACCCGCCCTTCTTGGGCAGGAAACCCTACATTACTTCAGACAGATGGTTATCCAACATCTTTAAAACTTCCAGTGTTGGAGCATTCACAATTTCTGGAGGCAATATGTTCCACAGATTAATTGTTCTAAATATCAGTAAGTTTCTCCTTATTCTAAGTTGCTTCTCTCCTTGATTAGTTTCCACCCATTGCTTCTTGTCCTATCCTCAGGGGCTTTGGGAATAGTTTGACTTCAGTAACTGAGTTGTTGAAGCATGGAACTCATTACCGGAACCCATAGTGTCATTCCCAAACCCCCAACACTTTACCCTTGGATTATCCACGGTTGACCTATCCAGATTCCTAAGAGGTCAGTAAGGGGCGAGTTCAAGTGCACTAGAGTGCCTTCCGTCCCCTGTCCTATTGCTCTCCTATATCTCTTCTTCTATTCTTTCTTAGATATATTTTACTATGAGTATATCCTCTATAACCTTCATCGTGTATTTTACTATGTGTATACCCGCTAAAACCCTCATTGTGTATTGGACAAAATCAATCAATCAATCAATAAAATATTGGAACACTGCTATCATGTCTCCTCTAGTCCTTGTTTTCTTTAAACTAGCCATATCCAGTTCCTGCAACCATTCTTCATACGTTTTAGCCTCCAGTCCCCTAATAGATGTTGTTGCTCTTCTCTGCACTCTTTCCTTAGAAAGAGTCTCAACATCCTTTTTAATCGTATATACAGTGGGCCTTTTTATCCTCTGAGTTTACTTTTTCTTTTTCACTTATTTGCACTCTGCTTGACCTCTACCACTTCAAACCAGAGGAGATTCAAATGATGAAATGTTCCTCCCCACATTGAAAAAAATCATATCATTTGAAAATGGAACATGTGATGTCAGGTAGGAAAAAAATCTAGCTTAATGTTTTGCTCGAAGTGCTAATGGATTTTGCTTCTGTTTTGATTTCTTTTGACAAGCAGTTGTGTCCAAAGACGGGTTGAAAGGGATTCTGCCTTTAGACATTAAGACAGCATGAAACAATTTAATTTGTAGTTTCATTCCTATGATGTAACTGTACCAAGGAGACCTCAAAAGGATTTAATGTCATCCTTGAGGTCCTTTTTATTTAATGAAAATGATTTATATGCTGATGAAACAAAATATGAAACCATGTTATTAATTGCTATTCTAAACATCCAAGGACTGTTATAACAAGTGTTGAAGAGCTTTTAAGTTTGATAGTCTTCTACACATTTGTTGTTGGTATAATCTTTCTACTCATGAATATATTATTACAGTTGCAGCTAATCTCATTGATTTATTGTGTTAGCATATAATAGAGTGATTAAAAAAAACAAGAATGAAGGTTGTTTCTATCAGTGCTATAAAACTAAAGCTTATGTGTTAACACATCAATTCTCTAACTATGACTTATGACCCCAAGAGATCTCAAGCAACCAGGAAGAGTCTTTTTTTTTTTTAAATCATCCACTAATCAGGCAAATCTGGAGAGCTGTCAAAACCCTCTTACCGCATTTCCTACCAAGGCAAAGAGCAAACCATTCAGAAGGTTCCAAGTCAGGGCTATCAAACTCCCAGCCCATGGGATGGATGCATCATGTGCTGGCCATGCCCACATCTGGTTTAGCGAAGGAGGAAAAGGTCCCGATATATCACATGATGCCTCCTGGATAATGTAAGTTTGACACCCCTCTTCTAAGAGATGACTAGGTCAGCAAATCAAGCCATTAGTCCTCATAGTAGTTGTATGTACATACGTTTTTTGTTTTCTTCACTGGATGAAGGGTTTCACAAAACCAGTCATAATTTCAATATATTGTGTTGGCCATACAGTTTAGGAGCTATCTTAATAATGATGTTGTGCAGCACCAGACATGTTTTTGAAATTGGCATTTTTATTTATATATATGCCTCAGTCTTTTAGGCACAGCCCAGATGTGGGAAAAGAAGTGCCACAGAGAAATATAAGAGTCAATTTGGTATAGTAGCCAAGGCATCAGGATAAAAACTGGGAGATTGTGAGTTCTAGTGTTCTGTTAGACATGAATGCACAGTGCCTATCGTCCCAGCCATTAATTTTTTATTCTCTTAGTCTTGTTTTCATTTTTGATTGACAGTTTCAAAATTTGGAATAGAATAGAATAGAATAGAATTCTTTATTGGCCAAGTGTGATTGGACACACAAGGAATTTGTCTTTGGTGCATATGCTCTCAGTGTATATGAAAGAAAAGATACATTTGTCAAGAATCATGGGATACAATACTTAATGATTGTCATGGGGCACAAATAAGTAGTCAGGAAACAATCAATATTAATATAAATCATAAGGCAACAAGCAACGAGTTATAGTCATAGACATAAGTGGGAGGAGATGGGTGATAGGAACAACAATGAGAAGATTAATAGCAATAATAATGCAGCCAGTGAATTGTTTGACAGTGATGAGGGAATTATTTGTTTAGCAGAGTGATGGCTTTCGAGAAAAAACTGTTCTTGTGATTTGTTGTCTTGGTGTGCAGTCCTCTATAGCATCCTTTTGAATGTAGGCAGGTTGGCAGTAATTATCTTTTCTGAATGAATGAATGAATCTAGGAAATGATCACCTTGGCTTCCTTAGCAACCTGCCGGTATACGTGACATCAAACTCTGCCCCTGGAATCTCTTCGTGGGATTCCCCAGCTCCTTCAAAGGGAGGTCTTTTCATGTATTTTTTTTATTTTTACGAGAAAGGACGCCACAGCAGCGCCGCAAGCAAAGGGAGGTCCTTTCACGTAAAACTTTTTTTTTTTTAACGTGAAAGGACCTCCTTTTGCTTGCAGCGCTGCTGCGGCATCCTTTTTCGTAAAAATATTTTTTTTTATTTTTACATGAAAAAACTTCCCTTTGAAGGAGCTGGGGAATCTCTCCCACAAAGAGATTCTGGGGGCAGAGCTTTGACGTCACGTATACCGGTAGGTTGCTAAGGATGCCAAGGTGATCACTTCCTGGATTCCATGGAATCCAAGAAGTGATCACCTTGGCGTCCTTAGCAACCTGCCGGTATACGTGATGTCAAAGCTCTGCCCCCAGAATCTCTTTGTGGGATTCTCCAGCTCCTTCAAAGGGAAGTTTTTTCATGTAAAAATAAAAATTTTACGAAAAAGAATGCTGCAGCGGCACTGTAAGCAAAAGGAGGTCTTTTCACGTAAAAAATTCAAAAAATATTTTTACGTGAAAGGACCTCCCTTTGCTTGTGGTGCCACTGCGGCGTCCTTTTTCATAAAAATAAAAATAAATACAAATAAAAAATCCATTAAAATAAAAAAAGGATGGGATTCCGGGGGCAGAGCTTTGGCGCCAGGGACCGTTCAGGTTCGGGTTCAGGTTTGGCTGAACTTTGCATGAAGTTCATCCGAACTTCCCGAACCCAAACATCGTTGGGTTCGCCCATCACTAGCCATGTTGAAGATTGTAGATTAGGATATTCTCCTCTAGCTCATTATACTCTGGTCCATGGATTTAATCAATTATTAGACCAAGCTCCGTTGTTACGAGGCTGAAAAGCCTACATATTTGCATTGTGGAACAGCAGAAATATTGCACAATTTCCAATAGCATTTTTTATACAAAATAACCAAACAATAGCAGTTTGTGATGATGACATGTATGAAATACTTCAACATATAAACAATAATACCACAGACGAGTTGTTTGTTTGTTTGTTTGTTTGTTTCATGTATGTATGTATGTATGTATGTATGTATGTATGTATGTATGTATGTAGTATTATTATTTATTAGACTTGTATGCCACCCCACTCCGAGGACCAAGAGCAGCTCACAACATGGAATGCAAAACAATGTGTATACAAATCTAATAGTTAAAACAGTAAGCTAATAATCCCATTATGTTAAAAAACAGCCAGTCTACTCAATCACATCCACCCATAACATTTAATGGTCAGAGAAGAAGGGGGCATGGTCTAGCTGCCCCATATCCTGGTAACATAGATGGGTCTTTAGGGTCTTGTGAAAGGCGAAAAGGGTGGGGGCAGTTCAAATCTCTGGAGGGAACTGATTCCAGAGGGCCGGAGTCACCACAGAGAAGGCTCTTTCCCTAGGTCCCGCCAGATGACATTGTCTGGTCGGCGGGACCTTATCGGCCACTAGGATTTGTGCGGCAGAAGGCGGTCCTGTAAGTAATCATATGTATGTATGCATGCATGCATGCATGTATGTATGCATGTATGTATGTATGTAGTTCTTGGACTGAGAAGTTTGCCCAGCAATAGAAAGTATAATAAAATATCATATCTTATCATGAACCCCTGAACCTGATGCAGTTCAGCTTGGCTTTATCTTTATAAACCTGTGTCCTTTCCTTCCACATATAAAATTCTCCTGATTTCCGACAATCTCGGAATTGCCTTTGTAGAAAAGTACAATTTTCTAAGTTTCTTCATATCATCTTGCCTGTAACATTTTGACAGCAATATTATCTACAGCTTTTTACCTCCTGTCTTGGCAATGAATATTAACTTTCCCAAAATGTTCCTGCTTTTGAATGTAATACTTGGCAGAAAGATGAGGGGCAAAGCTGGCTAATTTAATTAGGATTTTGATTTATTCCTTCCTTTTATGTTGAAGGTCTATCATTAAGGTGGACTTCCAGGACCATTATGTCATATCGTGCCATTTCTAAGTGTAGTTTATTATCTGTCCATCTGTTTATTCGTGTAAGTATTGATGCGCCCTGACAGCTTAATGGCGTTTCTGGATTTTGAAAAGTAGTTGAGATAAATTTGCTGTTGATACAACCACTCTCTATTGTTATCTCCAGTTAATTAGAAGAGACTAGTTGGAACGCCTGTCCTTGAATATTAAAAGAAGAATTCATTTTGCTGTTGGCATATGATTTTCTTTTCATTTGATAAATGTTTACTGTCATGGCTCAGGAAGATGAGCTGCAGTCTGCTAGTTCTGGCAGTTTGTGCTTAGCTTGTCCTCCCTTATTAAAGCTCCATTTATTTTATTTGCCTTCATTAATCTTTTTTGGGCAATTCCCTGGCTAGCAATATGGCCTCTGCTCATGACAATCAGGGAATTAATTACATGTAAGCTGTTCAAGTAATTTTGTGAGCTGAGACTTTCGGTGGTGATGTTTGGTATGGAAACGCAGCAATTAAAATTGTTGGCTATTGAAATTATACAAAGAGGCAATTGCTAGGATTCTTTTCTCATCTTTGGTCAGGGGATCTTTTGTACCCACTGCTGATATTCCCAGTTGCAATCTTCAATCATTTTCCCAAACAGCAAACATAATATAATGCTTAATATTTGTCCAATGCACAGTTCTTATACATTCTTACTTGTCCTTGCTACAAGTACAATGTCTCTTTTTTGGACACTTTATGTAGGAATGCTTTGAGGGGTGAATACTGCTATTACATTGAGTTTGTAAAGCACACATGAATACATAAATTAGTGCTATGGGTTCAAAGATCGAAGTGGAGGATCCAGGCAGAATGCCCATGCATCAATTTCCTTCAGAAAAGTGGTTTTGTTATAAAAATACATTGCTTTTATTACAAAAGAAAAGCTACTAGTGCTTTGCAGCTACAAATTACTTGTTTATCTTGTGTGGTATCAGATATTTCTAGAGACTACTTCAATCTCTTAAACTCCATTCTATTTTCTTTCTTTTATTTTATCTTCTACTTCATGTCTTATCCTATAGGCCAGTGATGGCAAACTTTTTTGGGTTTGCGTGCCAAAAGGGGGTGTATGGATGTGCTAGTGTGTCCGCACGTACCCACACCCTTGTCCTCCTCCCATTTATTGACACCTGTGCCTTTGATGCTGCCCTGTCAGCTGGAAAATCTGACAGTTCAGGTTCGGGACCTGAGTGCCACTTGACAGGGTGATCTCCTTGCCCCAGCTCCTGCAAATCTGGGCTGTTTGAAAGCATGCAAGCATGAGTAGATAAATAGGCACCACTTCAGTGAGAAAGTAATTGTGTTCCGTACACCTCGATGTATAGTTATGCTGACCACATGACTATAGTAGTGTCTTTGGACAAAGCTTGCTCCTTTGGCTAAAAGAACACATGACCTTGACAGATGAAACTTTACCCTCATCTTTTCTCCTTGTTTTGGACTTAAGTCATGTTTTCCTTTCATCTCTTTAGTTACAGATCTGTCCCAAATCTGTCAAGGTCATTTTCTTTATTCTCTGTAGGTTTTCATCTAGCCTTCTCGGCTTTTTCTTCTTTACTTTCTAACTTCACTTATTGTATCCGTTCTCATTTCCAAAGACGGCCACACTTCACAAATCTGTAAACTTTGGAGAGTTCCATGCTGTTCTTCCAAAACATTATTTGTCTTTAAATTTTAGGGCATGCTAATTTGATGCCCATTTTACAGTGGAGGATTTATTTTCCTCCTGGTGCTAGAAATGCAGCCTTTTCACAGTCAATTAAGGGCAAACTCAACATGATAATGGTAAGTGAACAAACACAGTCAATTACTTCCCATCTGCAGTTTAGGGCTGACTGTTGTCTTTGCATCTAGGCCTTAAGGAGTTTATGATTTGCTTGATCAGTGGCTAGAAGCAGAACTATGTACTGAGATTTGGTAGTAAGCTTAACTATTTTTGATGCATAAAGTATAAAACATTTACTTAGGAATGTGTTGTTCGTACATGGTTTTTGTTGTTCTTTTGTTTTTCTAAAACCTATGGGTGTGGATCCCTTGTAATCAGCCTCTGGGTTTTTACTGGAAAATGGTGACAAGAGAGAATGCAAATTTAGGCAATCCTCAACTTGCAATGGTTTGTTTAGTGACTGTTTGAAATTACAATGTCGCTCCAAAGAAGTGACTTTTGACCATTTTTTTTCACATGACTATTGCGGCATCCCTGTGGTCATGTGTTCAAAATTCAGACGTTTGACAACTGACTTTGCAGTGTCCTGGGATTACTTGATCACATTTGCCAACCTTCTGACAAGCAGAGTTAATAGGGAAGCTAGATTCACTTAACAACAGTGTTATGAACTTGTGCAACAACTGCTGAAAGAAAGGTTGTTAAATGGGGCAAAATTCAATTAACAACTGTCTCATTTAACAACATAAATGTTGGGGCTCAATTGTGGACATAAATCGAGGACTATCTGCACTTTAAGGGAATTAGGATTAGAGACAGCAAGAAACATCATTTTACTTAGACCAGGGGTAGACTTCAACTCCCAGAATTCCTGAGCCAATCATGCTAGCTCAGGAATTCTGGGAATTGAAGTCCACATGTCATAGAAGAGCCAACTTGTCTACCCTGACTTAGACCAATCCAAGATTCTTTTGTCTTTACCTGTTGGGGAAATTCAAATCAGTCACACAAACATTTTACTTTTACTTATTTAGGCTGTCTAGTGTATAGACAGGCCTTTGCTAACTAACTATCCCTTATCCTTCCTTATGGTAAGTTTATCCCTGGAATTTACACAGGGATGGACCCATTTTGCCCCTTTGTCTTTCCTTTTCAAAAGTTTTGGTAGTCTTGCAATTTTTCTAAGTAGATAAAATGCATGTTATGAAACAATAAGAATAATATTAACTTTTATATATTTTCTGTTGTCTCGTCATTATTCCCTCCCCCCGCAATATTTTTGACCTTATACAATGTGTAAAGCACTGATCTCTGACTTCAGATTAAATTTCTTATTTAGTTACTGCAGGGAATTTGTTAAATATTTGGCAGAATTCTAATTGAAAAAGGAGCAGTGGTGACCATGAATAAAATTTAGGAAGTGCAGGGTGGTTTTCTACCAGTCAATACACTCTGTACAGACAAGATTTATTTATTCCATTTGTATATTTGACCTTCTCCTATTCATGATTCTGAGGAGCTAAAGGTAGTTAAAATGAGATAAAAGCATACCAAAAATTATAAACAACATATATTGTGATCAAGAAAAACCAACAAATAATAACAATCGACATAAACATAAGTGCTCAACTACTGATCGAGGGCTCCTGGCTTGATGACAGAACCATGGTTTTCAAAGTCTTATGAAAGATCATCAGGGTCATGGTGAATCTGATCGCCAGGGAAATTATGTTTCATAGGCTGAGAGCTCTAACCCCAAGGAGGTGTTAACTCATAGTAGAGAAGATACTTGTGCGCAGGCATGATTAGCAGTAATTTGATTTAATTGACCTTCACATGTGGACCTGATCTTCTTCCTCTGACAACAGAATATTTATCAAAGCTGTGAAAATGGATAAAACATCCATTAAGCAAAATTTAAGGCATGCAACTGCTGGTAGAAAGATAAGAGGTGGCAACAATGGGAAAATGTAGTCCATGTCAGGAAAATATACATTTTATCACAGTCTTAAACAGAATTTTTATAAAATGATTTGATATATGGCACTAGAAAAATTACGTGGAATGTGTTAAAGGTGGCACGAGCCTGTAATCCAACACGCGGAGGCTGAGACTGGGGTGGATAGCTTGAGCTCACAGATTTGAGGCTGCTGTGCTCCCGGGAGAATTGCCACCCAGAAGGAGGCCCAGCGCCAGAAGAAGGTTGCCCTAACCGCTGGGGGGTGAACCGGCCATGTCTGAATAAATAAATACTTCAAATTTATGTTGGAAATGGGAGGGAAAAGAAGGATCATTTTATTTGCTTGCTTGCTTGCTTGCTTGCTTGCTTGCTTGCTTGCTTGCTTGCTTGCTTGCTTGCTTGCTTGCTTGCTTGCTTGCTTGCTTGCTTGCTTGCTTGCTTGCTTGCTTGCTTATTTATTTATTGGATTTGTATGCCGCCCCTCTGCTTGGTGGACGTGTAAAAAAGAGACAGAATTGTGGACTCAGATACATACAGTGATTCATAGAATTTTAAAGATTAATATGCCCTTGAAACCAGAATTTTTCCTTTGGAGAAACAATGGATAAAGTGTTAGAAAAGCGCCATGGAACACTGTTTTTAAATATGATAACTGCAACAAGATTATTTTATCCATAAAGATGGAAAGATCTGGAAATCCTTACAATGAAAAAATGGTTGGGGAAGATGACAAAACTTGCTGAAATAGCTAAAATGACGTGTTTAATTAAAGATAAAATGATACCTACATTTATCCATGATTGGAAGCCCCTGTGGACTTTTTGCAGAAAAAGAAAATAAATGAACTTCTGACTTATAGTTTTGATTATTATACAGGAAAGATTATAAAAAGAATAGAAGCATGATATAACCTTAAGATGTACTTGTACTTACAACTGCTGTGAAGAAGAAGCCACCTTCTTTTATATCCTTTTTTATTTCTTGTTTTTATCTCTTTCCTTTTTCTTTACCTTTCTGTTAATTTTTCTTTATTGGCATGTTCAGCTTTTTCTATTATTTCTCTATTTTTATTTTTATTTTTCTTTATTTTATTTTCATTTTCTTTTGCTTTATTTTATATTAACAATAATGGGAACTAATACAATAAACTCTCAATAAAGTCTTCGGAGAGGGGCGGCATACAAATTTAATAAATTTATTATTATTATTATTATTATTATTATTATTATTATTATTATAAACTTTATTGATTTTCTTAAAATTGACAAACATACAAACACACATTTAACATAAAATTGGGGTTGCAGATACCCCGCTTGTTCAAGAAGTCAAATTGCATTACAGAAAAAAGAATACATTATTAATATGTTAAGTCAACCTATTACTTTAAGTGAAAAGAAGAGATTTTATGTTACCTTATTATGAAAAAAACCCCCATAAACTTCATATCTAAGCAAAGTACAAACACAAACATTAAATCCTAACCATACTACTATTGTGCATTTTTAATTCTTCTTTTTGTCTATCTATGTATACACTTTATTCCAAATCACATAAAATTCAGATTCTTCTTGGTTATATAACCATCTTGTCATCATATCCACTTCAGCGCAGTCTAATATTTTCTTAATAACCTATAATAATAATAATAATAATAATAATAATAATAATAATAATAACAACAACAACAACAACAACAACAACAACAACAATATATATCAGCATAACCATGATATAGTTTCAACCACAGATCTGATTTTAAGCCCATGCAGTATACCTCATATATACTGTATATAAGGGTATGTGTTGTGTTATGGGATATTGGATATGAATGTTTCTTGAGCTAAAATAACTGGCAGGAATTCCATAGTGTGGTTATTTAAAAGTGAGAGCTGGGGAGGTTAGGAAAAAGAAATGTAAGTTAAAAGGAGTGCTTAAGAAGCATGTGTGGTAAAATAAGGAGACTGCATCAAGAGACGAGTCCATGGAGAGAGGCGGCATATAAGTCCAATTAATAAATAAGAAGAAATAATGGATGGTGTGAACCGAATACAGAACAAACAAACAAACAAAAAACCCCATGCCTGTAACAAAACTGTTTGTTGGATATTTGGAATGAATGAAGACCTGATACAAAACAAACAAAAGTATGTATCTGCTGAGAAAAGGGGAAGATCAAGAAAGTCATAGTTGCCATGAAGCTGATGAGAATACCCATAAAGGATGTGAGAAGTTTAAAGAATAGGTGGCATGCATTTGTATAAGGTTATGGTAAAAGCAAGTGTGGAGAAGGTTGGGGAGGAAAGTGGGCCAGTCTTGGAGTCTGGGGAAGGCTCTGATGACTGCTCTGCATTGGAAGGAGAGATGGGGCCAGGGCCATCCGACAGTTATCAGCTACCTTCTGAGTCTGAGATAAGTGGGGCTGAAGAACAGCTGGAGTCTATTGCTGATGTATGCATATACAGAGGTTCCAGAAGAAGAGAACAATTAAGGAACAGAGGTTGACTCAGGAGTAAAAATACAAGGGACTTAATGGACCCTCTGATAAGAAATAAATGGAAGCTAAAGGGTTTGTAGGAGATAATTTGTTCATTATTCATGTGAGGATTGGCTTATCTGAGTTGTGCCTCATGGAGACTCCTTACAAAGTATTTCCTTGTTCATCTTTGCATCAAGAAGCTATCGGCTGGCAACTCTTCAAGGACTGATAAGGTCTGTTTTTGCAACTCACCTTTGAAAGACTGTTGGGATTTTGCTGGATGTGAAATAAAGCCAAATAAAAAGGGGTTTTTTTGGAACAAGGAATCTGTTTCATGCAGGGTGTCCAGCAAACCTGGAAAACAGGGAAAGCCGGGAATTACCAGGGAAATTGGCAGTTCGGGAAATATCAGGGAATTATCAGGAATTCGTGAGAAAAATGGAATAAATCAGGGGAAAATACCAAACTGTATTAAAATGTTTAAAAGTTAGGGAAATATCATGCCTGACAGAATCAAGCAAAAATGAGCAAGAACTTGCTTCCTCAGCTACCGATATTTCTCCATGGCTTAGCCATTTGGTATGACATTATCTACGACCGTGCCTTAACTAGATCACAAGTTACAGCAAAATGTCAGGGAAATATCCAGGAATTTCAAAATACTTTCCCCCGGACATCCTGTTCATGATTTGGTGAAGCCTAAGTCAGAATAGCAAGGAGAGTGTATGCAGATGTGGAGGTCTAACATGTAAATTAGACAAAGTGGATAAAAATCTGTTTTTTTAAAAAAAAATATCCAATTTTTAAAATTTAAATCAGTTTTTTTAATTGTTATCAATTTTATTTTAATAAAATGCTTTTAAAAATCAATTTAAAGAAAGTTTTCTATTTAAGATACATTAATGATTTAGTTTATTCAGAATGAAATGGAGCTTAGTTATGTTGCATGAGGATGTATATTCTGCAATATTGGCATATCGGTGAGTCAACAGCAGGTCAGAGGAGGAGCCCCTGTGGGACAGAAATGACAGTTATGATCTAAACCCAATTGATTTAAATCAAGCCTTTCTACTGGTGACTTAAAATGTGAAATCATTGAAATCAAATCTACTCTGAAATTAGATTAGGTTACATGTCGTTTCCTCTGTATTTCCTGCCTTTAAATTTCTATGCACACCATTTCTAGCACGTTTCCTGCCCTTTTCATAATATTGCTTACTCCAAAAGGAACTAGCGTGATGGGTGGATGAGGGTGGATGGTTGAGGGTGAGTGTGTTTGTCTGTATGTGTAAGTAGGGTTGCTCACAGTGAATAAAAGACTTATAGCTGATAATCAGAGAATGAGAGTGTATACCGGTGTAAATGTTCTGTTGAATCACATTGGCTGGACTGTTGGGTTGTAATGGCTTGTCAGATTCCTTCCCTCCAGCCACCTCTTCTCCCAATCCCTTCTCCAAAGCCACCTGAAAGTATTTAATCATCATGAAGCATGGAAAGTGTGTTCCATCCTACATTAGGTCCCTTACATCACCATTTATTCCAGGTTTCCAAGTAATTGAGTTTGCAGGCCTATGAAGTGCAGTTCTGAGCATTTAGGCACAATTAAATTCTTTTATACTCCATAATCATGTTCATTGGTGGCAGATAATAATGGGACTAGCCAGAGATTTATTCCACTTTAAAGGACCAGTGGAATAGATCACCATGTGGTTTGTTCCTTGGAAACTAACTGTATCTCATAAGAAGGATATTGAGTTTTGTATAAAGTTTCAGTGGGATACACTTCTCCCTTGAAAACATCCATTAGCATACTTCTGAGAATTCCATCTTAGTATGGATCAATAGCATGAACCTTTCTTAAGTGCCATATATTAATGAGTAGCACCTCCTGAAGCATGTAGCTTAAAGAATGGCAATTACCTTGAACAGGCAATTCAGTTGAAACTAGATCATTGATTGGTACAATGGGGGAATCTGTTGATTTATTTCCATGACTTGTCTATTTTACGTGGAAACTTTATATGATCCATTGATAAGGCCATCTTGACAAACTTATAGCATGTTGGTTGTGACGTATAAAGCCCTATATGGCATGGGACCAGAATGCCTACGAGATCGCTTTCTGCCGCATGAATCTCATTGACTGGTCAGGTCCCACAGAGTCGGCCTTCTCCAGGTTCCATCAACTAGACAATGTCATTTGGCGGGGCCTTGGGGGAGAGCCTTCTCTGTGGAGGCCACGCCCCCGTGGAATCATCTCCCCCACAGAGATTTGTACTGCCCCCACCCTCCTTGCCTTCCATAAGAGTCTGAAGACACATTTATGCCATCAGGCTTGGGGCCATTAGATTCTTGCCCCCTGGCCAATGAATGTGTTGAAAGAATGTTGAGTGAATGGAATGATTGTTTTTTATGGTTTTTTGAGTTTTAGTTTTTTAATTAATTAATTGGATTCAAGATATTCTATATTGTTTCTTATATGTTGTGAGCTGCCCCGAGTCCTTGGAGAGGGGGGCCATAGAAATCCAATAAATGTGTCCCACAGATGGCACACGGAGCCATATCTGAGGGCATGCGAGGTGTTACTCTATGCTAGCTCCAGCACACATATGCATGTTGGCCAGCTGATTTTCAGCCTTTCAGAGGACAGGGGGAGGCTGTTTTTACCCTTGCCAGGCTTCAGGTGAGCCTCTGGAGACTGTGGATGGGGAAAATGGGTCCAACGGGCCAACTGGAAGTTTGGAAATGAACTTCTGGTAGGCCCGTTGGGCCATTTTTCATCCTCCCACAACTTCTAGAAAACCACCTGAAGCTTGGAGAAGGCAAAAAACAGGCCTACTGAAAATTTGTTCTGTAGGCCCATTGGGCCCAAATTTTGCCATCTATAGAAGCTTTCCTGAAGCCTAGCGAGGGTGAAAATTGCATGTGCATGCTATAGGATATGCCCTTTTGGCATACAAACAAAATAAGGTTTGCCATCACTGATATAAGGTCTTCTTGTTGATACACTATACATCCTAATTAAGAAAATGATGCATTGTTAAATATATAAATCTTGGAACACAAATCTATGATATATTCTTGATATAGTTTGAATTATGTTGGTCTTTATATCTCAAAATAATATCAATAGGAAAATGAACAGAGAAAAGGAATTGAAATACAGTAATCAAAGATTGTAGGGACAGCTGTAATGCAAAATTTTAAATATGTGGAAACATTTATGATATGGAGAAAATAAATGAAAAGTAGATGTTAGATATTTCTGATAAAACACACACACACACACACACACGTACAAAAGCAGGATCATTCAAATAATTTTACTGATGGGAAATAAAAAATCTTTAAATAAAGAAGTCCTTCTTTACTTAAAGTTAATACTAAAACTGAATTTTACTTTATTTTAGAACCTCCTATTAGAATAGTGACAACTAGCCCACATATTCTAAGAAACATTGGACAGATTCATAGAGAAAACACTTTTAATATTTGCTATTTTATTTAGCATCTCGTATACTTTTATGGTATTTTATCATCTTATATATTTTATGGTTTTAGGTTTTTGTAGTCATAGTTGTTATGATCTTCTGTGCTCCAAGATGGACAATAATAAAATTCTGATAAGCAAACAAACAAACAAATTACTTTTTCTGTTCATAAATAATATGTCTCTCAATTTCTAATTCATAAAGAATAATAAACAACACATAATGTGTCTGGCTGGCTACAGTACTGAAAAGAAGGCTGCTATAAAATGTTCCATTGCTTTTCCTCCCCTTCCCCCCAGTTCCTGGTTCAACTCTGTAGCTAATATTTTGGCATATTATTGGCAAATAAATATTTGATCAATTCGGAAGTCTCTAGGTCAGATCTTAGGCTTTTGTCTCAATACCTCTGCAGCTCTATCTGAAGTAGCTCATATTAAGAAAAATCTACTGGAAAAGCTTTTTGAGATTCAGTAAGCGGAAGAAGGTTTATATACTGTCAAGCTAGATCTTCCTGACTTCACTTGGTGATATTATTCTTTTCCCCCCTTTAGAGGGAAGGCACAAGAGATCAACTCTTCTTTTTAGCTCTTTCACACCAGGCCGGGTCAAGAAATAGACACTGCATGTATTCCAGAGATGATTATTATTATTTTATTATTTATTAGATTTGTATGCCGCCCCTCTCCGAAGACTTGGGGCGGTTCACAACAGTAATACAAAAACAATATAACAGTGAGACAAATCTAATATTAAAATAAAACATATCTAAAACCCCAACAATTTAAAACCATACAACACATGCATACCAAACATAAAATATAAAAACCTGGGGGAGGATGTCTCAGTTCCCCCATGCCTGGCGATAAAGGTGGGCCTTGAGTAATTTGCAAAAGACAAGGAGGGTGGGGGTCATTCTAATCTCTGGGGGGAGTTGATTCCAGAGGGCCGGGGCTGCCACAGAGAAGGCTCTTCCCCTGGGGCCCGCCAAATGATATTGTTTGGTCGACGAGACCCGGAGAAGGCCAACTCTGTGGGACCTTATCGGCCGCTGGGATTCGTGCGGTAGAAGGCAGTTCCGGATGTATTCTGGTCCAATGCGATGTAGGGCTTTAAAGGTCTTTACCAACTGCTGCTCTATACTTACAGAGTGTAACAACAAGATTATCTGTGGAACCATCTATGCCTTGAGATTATTTGCCTGTCCTTCTAGACTAAACACTGACATCTTGAGGGCCCAAAGAAGTGTTCCTTTTCCATTGTGTCCTTTTAATTTTTTGGAGAGCACTCAAGACCTGGTTATTTTCCTAGGGGCTGGGATAGGGTGAGGTCAAGTCAAGATGACAGTATGATGGATTCCATCGATGAATTGTAACCATGGCTCCAGATTTTTCTGTTTTTGTTTTATGGATTTTGTTTTGTTTTTATAGTTCAATGTATTGCAGAAAACTGAACCGCAAAAAAAAAACCCTGCAGAAAAAACAATTGCTACCCACTTGCCTTCCTTTGAGGACCTGTATACTGCATGAATCAAAAAGAAGGCTGTGAAAATACACCTCACAAATTCCTACCCTCAGAGCACTTTGCACCAGAACAACTAGACACAAGAACAGCCCCCCCCCCGGAACCCTGTCATTATGCTAAACAAACAATTCCCTCAACACTGTCAAGCTATTTACTAAATCTGCACTATTTATCTTCTCATCATTCCCATCACCCATCTCCTCCCACAAATGACTGTATGGCTGTATCTTTGTTGCTTGTATCCTTACAATTTATATCGAATGGTTCCTAATATGATTTGATTGCTTATTTGTACTATCACTTAAGTATTGTACCTTATTATTCTTGACAAATGTATCTTTTCTTTTATGTACGGTGAGAGCATATGCAGCAAAGACAAATTCCTTGTGTGTCCAATCACACTTGGCCAATGAAAAAATTCAATTCTATTGTTTTGTTGCTGAATTGTAATGTGTCCAGGGTTTTGCTTTAAGATGAGCAAATATATATAACTGTTTTAAGCAAGCTGAATTTCAAAAGCCCATCCAAATTTATCTTTGTCCCATCTTATACTAAACAATGTAAAAGAACAGGCAGAGCAGTGGTGGGGGAGGGGGAGGTAAATGTCTCATTACCTTAGAGTCATTACATTGCCAGGAGCTGTCAAAGTCCAGCTCCTCTTGAATTCCATTGATCTTTATTTGGCATCAATTTAGTACTGTACTTTAATTGACTAGATTCATGTGTATTGGTCTGAGCATCAAAGCTTTGAACTGCTGCTTAATGTATGGTCTTGATCCTTTGCACCTGACACACAACAGGTTATTTTGACTTTCTTTCTCACACCCCTTCCAGTCAATGGGCAGTGTAATCTTTTCTTCAAGTACTTCCTTAAAGGCTCATGCCATCTTTCCCCTGTTCAGATATTGCATACTGTACCTTTCCCAAAGTCCCCTAAATTTCTGGACAATCTTTGATTAACATGGAAGCGTTTGCAAAAGGAAAGGGATTTGCAGGAGAACATTTGACAAAAGTGTTCATATATTATTGGACTTCATTTCTTTTCTTTTCTTTTTTAAAATATAAGTTTTATTAAGTTTTTCCATTAAAAACATATAACACACAATCAAAAAACCTCATGCAATATGCCAATACAATACATACATATGTATAATCAAAGCAAAAAAGAACCATAGTCAAAAATGACAGCAACTACAAAAAAAGAGAAGAAGATAAAACAGGGTATTCATTTTTTAAAGTAGTTTTAACAAATTCAAAAAAAAAAAGTAGAATCCCATGGGAGGAGAGCTGATGGGGGAAAAGCTTATGATGAGGTTTGAGTTCATAAAGAAGATACCATAAACAAACTTGCAAATAATTCCAATTGGGGGGGGGGAGGAAAATAGTAGAAGAAACCAAGGTAGCTTGCACAACAGCTTAATGAGCCGGCTACTAAAAAGTGTACTGATGGATAGATAAGAAAAAATAAGATATATAAATTTATTTTTTGTTAATTTCTTGTATTTGTTTTTACCTGGGTAATAACAATGTTAACATTAGTTTAAACATACCGTTTGATGATTATGGTACAATTAGTTTATGTATAAGTAACATAGTAAGAATTTTGGTTTATATACATATATTAGTAAAAATTTGGAAAATTCTAACCCAAATATACTAGACTTTTTAATATTCAATATTCTTTTCTTTTTCTGTATTTGAATTTATACTTTCAAGATAAGCGGGGGAAATGTACCCCCACTTTATGTTTAATGTTTGTATGTGTGTTCGTCTATTTTAAGAAAAAATAATAAAAATACTTTAAAAAAAAGTGTACTGATGGGTAACCCTGAGTTGTGGATTCTAGGCAAAGCATGCTAAGAATATTAAGAGTTCCTTTAGAGATATCCCAAGTAAAAGGTGTTTTTTTTTAATGAATATGCCAGTTTCTCAGTGAAGATGGCAAAATGCTAACAAGAAACAAAGAAAAATGCAGTTATTGAACTATTTTGGTTCGGTCTTCCTGCACCAGGCAATTATGAAAAGATGAAGAGACAAGATTGAAGTTTGAAATTATTAGACATATAGTCAGGGAATTCTTGTTTACTATGAATGAATTTGTGATATCATTTGTGCTTTGAAAAAGAGAGAAAGAGAAAAAAAGGCTCCAGCGAGCAACAGACCAGTCTGACATTGACACCAAGAGAAATTCTAGATCAGTTCATAAAGCAAAACAACAACAACAACAACAACAGGCACTTTGAAAGTAAGAAAGAAATTGGTAGTATTAGCATAGATTTGTCAAAAACAAATTTTGCCAGACAAGGTTTTCTTTTACTTTTTGATTGGAAAACCTCTTTGGTGGGATCAAGAAATGATAGAGACATAATATTACAGGAAAATATCAGATAAAATATCTTGTGATATTTTGAATAACAGTCTAGTAACATATGCACTAGATGGCATGAGAACAAAGAGGATGCATTGTTGTGGTGAAAAGCAAGCTCCGAGACTGATCATCACTGGGTCCATATCAAATAGAGGAGACAGATCAAGTATGATGCTACAAAGATAAATCCAGGATCCTTCTTTTCATTGATTTATTGGTGACTTGAATAACCGGAATGCTTAAGTAGCTTCCAGATAACAACAACATTGGATCAGGCAAATCATATTATAGAAGACAGGATGGCTAGACACAGTCTTGCGTGTGCGTGTGCATGCATGCACGCATACGTGTGCACATGCACACATATGCACACATCCCTTAGTTTTGCTCTTCACCCAGCCTGCATGTGTTAGGGATAGCAAAAAGTCCTGAAGCCAAATCATCTCCAGACGTCTCCCTGCCCTTCTCTCTGAAAAAAGTAGCTATTTTATGTATTCTTCTGAAGTGATCTCAGACTTCTCAGAGTTAAAGCTGGCCCTGACATAGGGAAAAATATCAAAAGGATGTTGATGGATTAGACCAGAAGCCTTTAAAGTTGGCAACTTTAAGACTTGTGGACTTCAATCCCCAGAATTCTGAGTTATAGAATAGTTATAGACTGAAATATAGTAGAATCAAGTGCAAATGTATTCACTTCTGAAATGTAAATCAAATTAAAGTTGATCAAATGCAGAAATGTAAGAATGGGAAAACGGCATACAAATCCAATTAATAATCATAATAATCATAATAATCATAATAATCATAATAATCATAATAATCATAATAACAACAACAATAATTTCGCTTAGTGATAGCACTTGTAAGAAAGTGCTTGGAGCAATACTTGATTGCGGAATAATTTTGATGTAATAATATGATGTAATAGCACAACAAGGGACGTGCAATTTTAGGCCACATAAGTGTAATTTCCAAATAATGGGAAGTAAAACTGTTCCACTTTATTCTGCCTTGGTCATACCTTTGAATGCCATTCTTTAGAAAGGGTTTAGACATACTGAAACAAAAGGATGTCAAGGGATTAGAAAAGATGCCTGTGAAGAAAGATCAAAGAACAGCTGGATGCAGTTAGCACTGAGAAGGGGAAAAAAAGTTGAGAGAATGTGATAGCACGAGTCAGATAGTTAAAAGGGTGTCTCAAAGACAATCAAGAGGAGTTCTCCATCATTTTGAATTTAGGATCCCAAATAACCAATGTTAAGGAGAGAAGAGAAGAGAATTTTATTGGCCAAGTGTGATTGGACACACAAATAATTCGTTTTGGTGCATATGCTCTCAGTGTACATAAAAGAAAAGGTAAGTTCATCAAGAATAATAAGGTACAACATTTAATGATAGTTCGGGTACAAATAAGCAATCAAATCATATTAGAAATCAGTCAATACAAATTGTAAGGATACAAGCAACAAAGTTACAGTCATTAGTGGGAGGAGATGTGTGATGGGAACGATGAGAAGATTAATAGTAGTGCAGACTTAGTAAATAGTTTGATAGTATTGAGGAAATTATTTGTTTAGCAGAGTGATGGCATTTGCGGAAAAATTCTTCTTGTGCTAGTTGTTCTGATGTTCAGTGTTCTATAGCATCATTTGAAGCAGTCTGTGTCCAGGATGTGAGATGTCTGTAAATATTTTCACTGCCCTCTTTTTAAAAGTTATGCTGTTCAGGTCCTCAATGGAAGTTATTGTTTTTTTCTACAGTTCTGAAGTCTCTGAAGTCAGAAGTGACTGTATGTTAGAAAAAAAGATATAAGACCAACTAAACTTACAGGAACCAGTGGAGCCAGTTTCCTTGATGGATGGTGGGCTTCTTTTTATTGGATTGGATTCCTTCATATAACTGTAGCGAACAAGGGCTGATCTAACGGTCTAAGTGGCCTTCTCTAGCTCTAGGATTCTGTAAATTGCATTTAAATGACATATTCTTTTATGTCACTAAGCCTGTCCATCCCTTTCAGCCATCAGAACCCTTCAAAAGAGAGAGGAAGGACAACCATCTATAACCAGAATGCACGAATAACCAGAATGCCTGAAATATGGTCTATGCATTCATCACAGGCTCAACGGAGCAGTCACATTTAGCTATCCCATAATAGGCAGAAACTGAGGCAATTAATTTTTGCTTGGAGAATGTTTCTGTGCCACAGTCAATCATATCAGATGTGTCCATGTGGACCGTAGACTAAAGAGAAGTAGTCTCATGGTGCCTTTCAAAACCTGACGTCCGTGATAGCTGTAATGTGTTTTGAGATGAAGAAGAAAACCTGGACACGCTACCAAGCACTAGGGAAAACTTGGAGGTAAAATTGCTCATGACCTTGAATGCACATGCTCAATTCACAAACAAATGTCCATTATCTAAAAGAACTCATCCAATTCATGGAAATAAATAGCTTAAGGATTATGCTGTTCGTCTCTACGTTTTCCAGCATTCTTTGGTATTACATATAACTCAGGCACAGCCTTCTCTTTCCCCAATATCGCAGCATTGTTCTTTACTGTTACATATAACCAGGGCACAACTTCCTTTCCCCTCCAAATCGTTTTGTTTTGAGCGCCACCACCGATGCGAGGCCTATTTCAACCGACGTGGCCTTGCCCCCCCATGCAGTTTTGCCTATGATTCCATCTGCTGCAGCCCCTACTACTATTTCCGCTAACAGCAGGACGAAATGGGACAACAAGGCCAAGATTCTTGGCCTTAGCGGAATTTTGTTGTGGGGTTCTGCTGGAGAAAACAGCAGACTGTTTGGGGGGAGTGGGCCCTTGGGCATCAATGCCATCTTCACTGGGGGACTTACCATCAGCATCTGTACCATCGACCCTCCCGAGGTTTGTCATCACGGCACGGAGAGCTACAGATCAAACATCATTGTGAAGGAGAGTGACGGATGGTTACTGAGAGCCCTGGAAGTGCAGAGGACATTTCCTCCCCTGAGAGCTACTATCTATTATGGCAAAGACACCAAAGACAGGATGAACTCTGGCTCTTTTGATGGCTGCCATACATGCTTTCTTTGTATGTCCCTGCATTAACTTGCTGTGGTTTTTGTGCCTTCCGTGAGATCCTACAAGGTCTGTAAAGCAAAGGAACGCTGAAGTAAGATTGTAAGCATAGTTGTTGTTCTGCCTGACCGGCCTCAAGCAATGATTAACGGTTCAGGAAAGAAGGTCAGACACACATGTGCATAGGTAATCAGCAAACTTGTATTAAACAGTAAAGAAAAAGTCTAAAGCAAACGGTCCTTACTTTCAGGAGTAACACACAGGTTGAGTTGCAAATTCAGCCAGCTACAAAGTTCAGTGAAAAGCAAACAAATACAAAAGTCACGTAGCATAAATGTTCCAAAAGGTCTCGGAATTTTCACGGCACAAAAGCAGCAGCTTGTCCCAGAGTTTTCAACTCCCACAACGCTGAGTTGAAATCCAAGAGCAGAAACTTCAAAGCAGGAACGACGCCACACAAACCACCCAGATAAACAGCCACAGTTTGCCTTGGCCCCATTCCCTTTTTATGCTGTTAGCCCTCATTAAGGGAACCACACCCAGACCAGGTGTGCTTATCATGCCTTATCATATCTTAAAGCGATCCCTTCTTTGTAAGGCCCTTCGGCTGCGTAAATTAATGTATTGTCCTGCAGACGAACTGAGAGAGGACAAACTGTCCGACGAACTGCCAGCCCCCTCCCCTGAGCTGTCTGCTAATTCTTCCTGGCTCTCTGCCACATCTTCCTGACTGTCTGCTACATCTTCCTGGCTGTCAGCCAGGCTTTCACAATCACTGTGTGCCGCGTCTCCCCCATTTGTGGGGGCAACGGCTGGCCCAGGCCCAAACACAACAGTTGTGGCTTCACTTAGCAAATGCTTCACTTAATGTCAAAATTACCAGTTCAAGTTGTAGCCACTAAATGATAATTACTTGTAATTCCCTGTAATTTATCAGCTGTTATTTTATCTCTTTCTCTATGGACAACAGATGAAACAATTTTTCATGAACAATTGGGCGAGTTGTCCATTATGGGACATTAACATATTACATTTTAGAATTGCTGTGAAATTAAAAGTATTTGGAGAAAGTTGAATTAATGATTTCTTTCCCTTCCTTGCCCTCCCCCATTGTAGCCCACACTGAGATGCTAGTTCTATTATTTCAATACTACATTTTCTCTTCTGAACTTGGCAAACCTAGATATGGAATATATTTCATCAAGAGCTGAACTCTCCAATTCAGCTTTCTTTGGGGGGAAACTAATTCAAAATTGTATCATAGGCATGGCTTCTGGGATAAGCTGAAAAGTTGAAAGTCCTTAACCTTGTCAAATGCTGTATTGTGCCTTTAGCAGCTGAGGCTAAAGGAAGCCAGAAGACCAGAAAAAGAAGTTACTGGCCCCCTGAAAAAGAAGAGGGAATTGTAGTGTGCTTCAATAAAATACATGTTTAAAAAGAGTTATTTCTTTTCTTTTAATTTTGTATTTCTCATCTCTATCCTTATTGCTAATGCCTGCGGAGGTTTTTTTTCCTTGTCATTTTCTATGCATTCTACTCTTTTTGGATCAATTGTGTATGCAAGATAAATTTCGGGAGAGGGTGATGGGCACATAAGGAAGGAAAATTGCCTAAATCAATTGGCTGTGTCTTAAGAGACCATTTTCTCACCATCAGTGTCAAGAGCAAGAGGGAGGATTTACAAGAATATATTACCTAAATGGCAACCAGGGTATAGTGACTAGAATACGAAATGTTTCTGTGTGCAATGTTTTTCTGCACACAAGTGTATTTAAATTTCTCGCACACAAGTCTTGTGTGTTTAAATTTCTGCAAGTAGCCACCAAGACCATCATAATCTTGGGCTCAACTCCTAAACAAATGTGTTCTCCTAGTCATTACTGTCACTTGCTTGATTTATTCTTGCTTTATTTGGTGAGTGAAATAAAGGCTTTGTGTTTATATATCATGTCCAACTGTAATGATTAAACATTGAAACATTAGTAATAGACATAAAATGCGTTATAACAGACTGGTCTAAATTGACAATGTCCTGGCACATTCATTTTAGGACTAATGTCATCAGAATCTTCTGTTAGTGGTTGAATACAAGCACCTGAAATTTGTAGAAATCGTACCATTGGCAGAAAATTGAATCTCATCATTTAAAACACAAACACACATACAGTGTTCCCTCGATTTTCGCTGGTTCAAACTTCGTGAAAAGTCTATACCACGGTTTTTCAAAAATATTAATTAAAAAGTACTTAGCGGGTTTTTCCCTATACCATGGTTTTTCCCACCCGATGACATCATATGTCATCGCCAAACTTTCATCTGTCTTTAATAAATATTTTTTTTAATAAACTTTAATAAATAAACATGGTGAGTAATAATCTAAATGGTTGCTAAGGGAATGGGAAATTGCAATTTAGGGGTTTAAAGTGTTAAGGGAAGGCTTGTGATACTGTTCATAGCCAAAAATAGTGTATTTACTTCTGCATCTCTATTTCGCGGAAATTCGACTTTCGCAGGCGGTCTCGGAATGCATCCCCCGTGGAAATTGAGGGAACACTGTACTGTGTTGACTAATATTTTGCAGATGGTTCAAAGGGTTGGTACTAAATAGCCTCTGATCTCCTCCTCTGGTATTAGCCTACATGAATGGTAATGTCACTGGGTAACGCTCTTTCAAATGCCATTTCCACCAGTTTCAATCCCAGTGTAGCGCACTGAAGAGCAAGTCCAGATGATCTTCTAGGTGAGATCTATAATATTTTTTAACAATGTGAAAGAGCAAAGGGCTAGGCCAGTTAAGACTTAGCCCATGAGCAGAAAACTGTTATTGAAAGAAAAGACAGATAGAGACAGGCTTCAAATGAGATAAAGTAGTCCTTGATATGGCTTGCGTGTCCTCCCTATATTGATGTTACCATTTAGGCTAGCTTTGTTTTTGCATCAGTCCATATAGGGCCCTCAAAGTTTCCAGAAATATATAAATGCATTTCAATATTTTGGCATGCATTTTGGTCTTCATGAAGTTTGCCTAGTGTGCCTGGTTTTTCAAAGCATTTTTGCTTAAACTATAATGCTGTTTTCTCCAAGGTTAGCACATCTGTAGTTTAAAATGAACAGCTGCATGCAGATTTTTGTTGTTTGTTGGTAGCAAATTGTTCCTCAAGATCTTGAAAAATACACATTTTGCCATGTTTTTTTAGGACACCCCAGTGTATTAGTAGAAACTAGAAAAACTAATACGTATGAACATATTTGCTTGATTCTCTGTGTAACACAATGCTATAAATTATTTTCAAGTCATGGGGGTCCATATATGTATATGATGATATTATCTATCTATCTATCTATCTATCTATCTATCTATCTATCTATCTATCTATCTATCTATCGATCTATCGATCTATCGATCTATCGATCTATCGATCTATCGATCTATCGATCTATCTATCTATCTATCTATCTATCTATCTATCTATCTATCTATCTATCTATCTATCTATCTATCTATCTATCTATCTATCTAATTGGATTTGTATGCCGCCCCTCTCCGAGGACTCAGGGCGGCTCACAGCATATATAAAAACAGAACAATAATAAAATCCAATTAGTACTACAATATTAAAAACAATTAAAAAGAGAAGATTAACCTAAAAAATTAACTTACTAACCAAACATAATACACAATTATACACAAATGCTATGACTTACTTGTGTGAGATCTGATTTCACCAGGTTTCAGGGTATAAGTACAAAACCTGTGTGATGATGCCCATATGATTTCCTGCTTATGTTATTGATTGAAATATGACTTACCTATGAGTAATTATTAGGATTGTAGAACTGATTACTTTCAGGTTGGTGAGCTATTGGTAGGCAGACATTGGACATGATATATTTTGGAGATATTAACCACAGGTAATCCTCAGCCTAAGACCACGATTGAGCTCAAAAGTTTTGTTCTTAAGCGAAACATCTGTTAGGTGAGTTTTGCCCCATTATATGATTTTTCTTGCCACAGTTGTTAAGTTGTTAAGTAAATCACTGCAGTTGATAAGTTGGTAACCCAATTGTTAAGCGAATCTTGCTTCCCCATTGACTTTGCTTTATCAGAAAGTCTCAAATAACTATGAACCAGTGACCAATCATTTGAATTTTAATTGCATGACCTTGGGGATGCTGCAAAGGTCATAGCTGTGAAAAACTGTCATAAGTCACATTTTTCAATGTCGTTGTAACTTTGAATGGCCCCTAAATGACCGGTTGTAAGTGAAAGACTTACCTATATTGCAGGTAAGTAAGATGCAAACAAGATTATCCATTGATGCCAAGACTTGAGTGTAGTATTTTCTTTTTTTTGTTGTTGCTTAAACTATTTTAGGATTTACGCTGCTGGTTTTATGTCAAAACAATTGACGAAAAGAGGAAGTTATCCATTTTTAATAACTCAAATTGCACAGTCTATTGGAAATCCTTATGTACTTCTGTGACTTCAGGATATCCATCTCTGATTTTAGCACCCTGGAGAAGAATATTTGTCAACTATCCTTACATCCCTAATCCTTACACAATTTGTTCCTAATATTTAGCAGATGTCTCCTCAATGAAAGAGAGTTCTTGTGGGGGGTTTTAATGCTTATAGATTAAAACCTTTGTGTTGCTTTAGGGCAGGAGTCCTCAAACTTGGCAACTTTAAGACTTGTGGACTTCAACTCCCAGAAATCTCCAGCTAGCATAGCTGGCTGGAGAATTCTGGGAGTTGAAGTCCACAAGTCTTAAAGTTGCCAAGTTTGAAGACCTCTGCTTTAGGGTATATATTTGCATTAAAAAGAAAATGGGACTACATTTTAAGGGGAGAAGGGTACATACCATACATGTCACTTTTGTGATTTGGTGGCTCAGCTTTGGGGGGCGGGGTTGAGAGGAGAACTGGTGGCAGTCCAGTAGGCATGCACACAGTTTCACTGTGGCCCGGGGCGCATATGCTTGGGCATGCAGTTCAACTGCAAATCTAGCTTCACATGCATGCATGCCAGTCCACCACTTGTGCATGTGAAATTGTACACGCACATGTGTACCGGCCCATCTCTCATGTGCCTAATTCCAAACAGGCCATGGCATGGTAGTGGACCATGGCCTGGAGATCGGGGATCCTTGCCATGCATATTATTCATTTTCTGATGTTTGTTCCAGCAATGCATACATTGTCCATGAGCTACCCACAAGAAAGTCATTTCCCCCCCTTCACTAGGGTTTGAAAATGAACAGCTTTTTTTTTTCATATTCATTTCGTTGTGAGTCCACTTTGTAACAGGTAAGAAAAAAAACTGCTGACTCTCCTGCAATATCTTTCCTTAGCTGGACTGCTGTTAACAGCCTTTAAAATGCAGGGTATTGTTTTTTATTGCTTGATGGACACATAATTGCACAACTAGTTGCTTTTTACCTGTTCCTTATTTTTAAGAGAATGCATTTTCAACACGTTTGTTTACCATTTCCCCCCACTTTACACTTATTTTAATACATCTTCTGACTGCAGAGAGTCTGCAAGCTATACTTTTATTCTAGATTCTCGGTGTTAATATGTTGTAGCCTGCTGGGAGAAACAAATATATAAATGCCCCAAACGATGTAATGACCACTATGTGCAACCTCTTTATAGTAACTGACAATACTCTGATGTTAAAACACTTTTAGGTTCCCAGTTCAGAAATGTACTATAGCCTCCCATCAGAAGGAGGGGATGAAAGCAGTGTGAGGGATTTGTATGGGGATAAACAAGAATGTGTGTTAGCCAAGAATCCTCACCAAAGATTTCAGATGTCTGGATCCAGATGTTTGACAGATGGGACACTTACTTATTTTATTCGACTTCTATGCTGCCCAATCCCGAAGTACTCATGGCAGCTTACAACAATGTAAAAAAGATATGAATACAATGAACAAATACACTTCATCCTAGTTTGCTTTTCTGCTAAAAACCAGCCACTCTTCAGCTTTCAAAGGTTAGGCTCTAGCTAAAAGTCTCTGAAAGAAGGCATGTTTTGAATATGATTAGGTCAATTACCTAAGACGGTATTTTTCAAATCATAGATCTGGATTCAGCACCCTGATGAAAGAGAGCTTGCCAGAAATTGGTAAAGAAAAAAAAAATAAAAGTTTGCTTTTTTTAATAAAAAATACTAATTTCTTTTAAGAAATGCTCCTTATGAAAGGAATGAAGATTTTTCTTATGGTAATTTTTCTGGGTTCTCACTTGCTATTATTTTGTGAATTCAATTATTTTTTTAGCTCCCTAAAACAGGCCTTGAGGGGAAAATATAAAGTACCACTTGTTTAAGGGTGTTTCTTAGAGCTACAGAAACTGAGAGTTTATAGCAGCACATTAAACAATCTGTTGAAGAATTTCAAAGATACTCTGAGTCTATAGCAGAATATCCGCAAAATTGCTATATTAGTTCCATATTCTGTCAGGGTACACCAGAGAGAATAAGCATTAAAAGTATTAAAGTTTGTTGCAAAATCAAAACCAAAAGCACACTAATAATAATAATAATAATAATAATAATAATAATGATGATGATGATGATGATGATGATGATGATGATAATGATAATGATAATGATAATGATAATGATGATAATATATTATTAGATTTGTATTCTGCCCCTCTCCGAAGACTCTGGGCGGCTCACAACAATAATAAAAACAATATGATAGTAGAACAAATCTAATATTAAAAAACATATAAAACCCTATCATATTTAAAAAACCAAACAACACATTCATACCAAACATAAAACAAAATATAAAAGAGCCTGGGGAAAAGGTGTCTCAACTCCCCCATGCCTGGCAGTATAAGTAAGTCTTGAGTAGTGGGGGCAGTTCTAATCTCCGGGGGAGTTGATTCCAGAGGGCCGGGGCCGCCACAGAGAAGGCTCTTCCCCTGGGGCCCGCCAAACAACATTGTTTAGTCGACGGGACCTGGAGAAGGCCAACTCTGTGGGACCTTATTGGTCGCTGGGATTCGTGCGGTAGCAGGCGGTTCCGGAGGTACTCTGGTTCAATGCCATATAGGGCTTTAAAGGTCATAACCAACACTTTGAATTGTGACCGGAAACTGATCGGCAGCCAATGCAAGCCACGGAGTGTTGTACAAACGTGGGCGAATCTTGGAAGCCCCACGATGGCTGTTGCGGCTGCATTCTGCACGATCTGAAGTTTCCGAACACTTTTCAAAGGTAGCCCCATGTAGAGAGCGTAGCAGTAATCGAACCTTGAGGTGATGAGGGCATGAGCGACTGTGAGCAATGACTCCCTGCCCAAATAGGGCAGCAACTGGTGCACCAGGCGGACCTGGGCAAACACCCTCCTCGCCACAGCTGAAAGATGATGTTCCAATGTCAGCTGTGGATCAAGGAGGATGCCCAAGTTGCGATGCCTCTCTGAGGGGGTCAGTAGTTCCCCCCCCCCAGGGTAATGGACAGACAGATGGAATTGTCCTTGGGAGGCAAGACCACAGCCACTCCGTCTTGTCTGGGTTGAGTTTGAGTTTGTTGACACCCATCCAGGCCCCAACAGCCTCCAGGCACCGGCACATCACTTCCACTGCTTTGTTGACTGGACATGGGGGAGAGATGTATAACTGGGTATCATCAGCATATTGATGATAACTCACCCCATGCCCTTGGATGATCTCACCCAGTGGTTTCATGTTGATATTAAATAGCAGGGGGGAGAGGACCGACCCCTGAGGCACCCCACAAGGGAGAGACCTAGAGGTTGACCTCTGACCCCCCACTAACACCGACTGTGACTGACCGGAGAGATAGGAGGAGAACCACTGGAGAACAGTGCCTCCCACTTCCAACGCCTCCAACCGGCACAGAAGGATACCATGGTCGATGGTATCGAAAGCCGCTGAGAGGTCAAGAAGCACCAGGACAGAGGACAAGCCCCTGTCCTGGGCCCGCCAGAGATCATCCATCAACACGACCAAAGCAGTTTCCGTACTGTAGCCGGGCCTGAATCCAGACTGCTGAGGACCTAGATAATCAGCTTCTTCCAAGGACTGCTGGAGTTGGAGCGCCACCACCTTCTCAACAACCTTCCCCATAAAGGGAAGGTTGGAGACTGGACGGTAGTTATTAAACATGACTGGGTCCAGGGAAGGCTTCTTGAGGAGGGGCTCACAAGTGCCTCCTTATAAAGGGCCGGAAAGGACCCCCTCCCCAAGGAGGCGTTGGCAATCTCCTGGGGCCAGCTCCGTGTCACCTCTCAGCTGGCTGAAACCAACCAAGAGGGACACGGATCCAGTAGACAGGTGGCGGAACTCACAGAGGCACAGTAGTGTGCGCACACATGCTTTCGGCACCCAAGGAAAAAAAGGTTCGCCATCACTGCCCTAGTGAAATGTAGAGATAACCTCGAAGGAGTGAGGTGATATTAAAAAATGAAAAAAATTACAACTCAATCCAAGAAAAAAGATGGAATGAGGAAGAACTTAACAGAATCAACATGACACCATCTTAATTTGATTTGATTTTGCCGTCATCATACCCTTTGTGGACCGGTACATGTAAAAAAAAATATCCAAAAGCTGTGTGGCCTTGGGTCAGTCAATCTCTCTCTGCCCAATTCACCTGTCAGGATTGCTGTTATAGGGAAAATAAGAAAAGGAAAGACTGTGGCTGTGATGGTGAATCTATGGCACATGTGCCAGAGGTGTCATGCAGAGCCCTCTCTGTGGGCATGTGTGCCATCCACCAGTGGATTGCTCCCAGTTCGGCCCGGTTCTAAGAACCAATTGCACTGCCAGCGGGAAGCTCCGCCCACCCACTGGGATGCTTCTCTACATGCACAGGGGTATTGCAAGCACATGCACAAATGGTAGCAAAGTGTTTAGTACCCACTAATGGTGCCATCGCCAGTTGCTCTTCTGGTTTCTGGCCCCTGGTTCTCGCCGGCACCGGAATGCTGGGAAATGGTCTGAAAACAGCCAAAAATGTCCAAAAATCAGGCCATTTTCAGGCCATTTTCTAGGCCTTTTGGCTTGAAAAGTGGCCTGAAAACTCACTTGAAAAGGCCAAAAGGTGCACCATTAGGTGGTCCTCTGCTTCAGCGTGCACAGAGATCAGCTGGCCAGCACACATTCGAGTACTGGAAAGCTGAAGACCAGCTGGCTGGAGTGCACATGTGCACCAAACAGCTGATCTTCGGGTTTCTGGTGCTGTGGCATATACACATGCGCACACATTGCGGTTTGGGCACTTGGTTCTGAAAAGGTTCGCCACCACTGGACTATGGGGTATTTTCCCATCCTTGAGTCCAAATCAGTATAAATATTTTGACTGAGCCAAATACCTTGGCAACTGCAATGTAACTTTAAAGAATTAGTTTCATTGTAGAGCTTAGAATTTATCACAAAAACTTTAATAACACGTCATCCTATTTATTTGTCCCTCAAGCCCCCATTCAGATTTAAACCATGCCCATCCCTTTAGCATCAGAACAAAGCATACAAAAATAGTCCTGAAGTACCAGATTTAGCCACTATGGTTTTCTCAGCAATAATCTTCAGAGCATTCGAGTTGGAAATCAGTAATTAAGGGCTGTGATACCAGTGTGATAAGATGAAAAGTTATCCCATATTTCCCATTTCTGAAAACTGACAACCGTGTGAGAGAGTAAGAAAGTGATGCTCCGTAAATTAAAAAAAATAAATAAATATGGTAACAAGAAGAAATCTTGTCATGAACAGTGGGATGGCAATTACTTCGAAGGCAAATGTGCCCTTGTAAAAAATCTAAAATCAATTACCAGCTATTTGTGGAAGTAGTTTCATGTAAATATGGAACATAAATGGCATGCAGAATGGAAAACCGGAGAAGGACTCGAAACTGATTTAATAATACAGGCTGGATAGCAGTCCTATTTTTAAAAGATAATAATTATAAGTGCATGATATATTCTGAACACGGCAACCAATTGATTGGAGTTAATTGGCTAATCAGAACTGTCTAGGATTTATTTGCTGAATCATTACACTGATAATATCTTTTGCTTATGCTGCAATATCTCATCAGCAGATAACATTTCAGAGGCACTATACTGGCTATTGAAACTTCCCATGTGGAAATGATTCTTGAGGATAACAAATGATTGCATCTAAACAATGCCAAATCCCAATTTATTGCACAAATATATACTGTATTTTATAAATGCATCTTTTAAATCTTATTTAAAGGGATCACCTGATAATCAGTGAATAGTTTACACTAGTGATGCTTTAAAATCTATCCCAAGGTCATAGAAACATAGAAGACTGACGGCAGAAAAAGACCTCATGATCCATCTAGTCTGCCCTTATATTATTTTCTGTATTTTATCTTAGGATGGATATATGTTTATCCCAGGGATGTTTAAATTCAATTATTGTGGATTGATCAACCACGTCTGCTGGAAGTTTGTTCCAAGGATCTAACCACTCTTTTAGTAAAATAATATTTTCTCATGTTGCTTTTGATCTTTCCCCCAACTAACTTCAGATTGTGTCCCCTTGTTCTTGTGTTCACTTTCCTATTAAAAATACTTCCCTCCTGGACCTTATTTAACCCTTTAACATATTTAAATGTTTCGATCATGTCCCCCCTTTTCCTTCTGTCCTCCAGACCAATGTTCCCTCTAATTTTTTTTCGGGGTGGGCGGAAAAGTATAGTTTCTGAGCGGCAGTTCCCTTGGGACTCGGCGGCATAGAAGTACAGATAGATAGATAGATAGATAGATAGATAGATAGATAGATAGATAGATAGATATAATAAATCCCTACTTTTTTATTAAAAGAAATTAATAATAAAACAAAACCAAACTCTATTACTATTAAAACTAAAACAACCAGCAAATCCAAAAACAACTATTAATAAAACCAGGTGAGGGCTGGGTTTTTTTTCCTGTTTTTATTTAAGTGCTTTTACCATATGCTTTAAATCAAGAGTCACTTCTCTCTCTGTTTCTCTCTCTTTCCTGTCATTCTCTGCCTCAATCATTTTCTCATTTCTCTTTTTTCTCCCCTTTTTTCTATCATTTCTCTCTCTCTCTCTCTTCCTTCCACTCCTCTCTCTCTCTTGCTTTCTTCTTCTCTCTCACTCTCTCTCACTCTCTTCCTTCCTCTCTCCTCTCTCACTCTTTCTTTCTCTTTATCACTCTCTCTTCCTTCCTATCTTCTCTCTCTCTCTCTTTCTCTCTCTCTCCCTTCCTTTCTTTCCTTCTCTCTTCCTTCCACTTTTTTCTCTTTCTCTCTCTCTTTTCCTTCCTTCCCCTCTTTCCCTCCCTCACTTTCTCCCTCTCTCCCTTTATATTTATCTCTTCCTTCCTTCCTCTCTTCCTCCGTTTCTCTCTCCCTCTCATTCACTTTTCTCTCCCTTCCCTCCCTCCCTCCTTCTTTCCCTCCCTCTCTTTCCTTTCTCTTTACGTCTCCGGCTTTGCTGACCGGCAGAAGGCTCAAGCCAGCTGCCCGGGAAAGCCAGGAAGGTCCTCCTGCCCCCCCCAGCCGAAAACACAACGGAGGTCTTCCGCCACCAGCTTGAGCCTCACGTTGCTCCACCCCGCTTCGCCTGTCATCCTGGACCTCCATTGAGTTTTCGGGGGAGAGCGGCAGAAAAGCCCTGAGCCTGCCAGGAAAGCCGGCTTTGCTTTCCGTGAAAGCAGCGCGCCTTTTAAACATGCTGCTTTTTTGCAACTCTATCCTGGGCGGGGGGGAGGCCACTCCCCCCCCAGGAAAGAGGTGCAGGAAAGCAGCGTGTTTAAAAGGCGCGCTGCTTTCACGGAAAGCAAAGCCGGCTTTCCTGGCCAGCACAGAGCTTTCCCGCCGCTTCCCCCCAAAAACACAATGGAGGATGAGGAGCAACGCGAGACTCAAGCAGGCAGCTTCCCCGCTTTTCTTTCGGTGCAAAAGGAGGAGAGGGGGCGTATCGGGCGGGCGGGGGGCAGCGCAGTCTACTGCCGGCGCCTTCCCGCTCCCCCCCCGGCGGGCTGGCACGGGGATGGGGACTGCGCGCCCATGGAAAAGGGCGCGCGGGGGGGGTATTTTGTGGCGCGCGCCTGCTCACGCGCGCAGCCTACGGGGAATGGTGCTCCAGACTATATAGATTGAGTTCCTTAAGTCTTTCCTGATACGTTTTATGCTTAAGACATTCCACCATTCTTGTAGCCCGTCTTTGGACCCGTTCAATTTTGTCAATATATTTTTGTAGGTGAGGTCTCCAGAACTGAATACAGTATTCCAAATGTGGTCTCACCAGCACTCTAGATAGCGGGATCATAATCTCTCTCTTCCTGCTTGTTATACCTCTAGCTATGCAGCCAAGCATCCTACTTGCTTTCCCTACCGCCTGACTGTACTGTTCACCCATTTTGAGACTGTCAGAAATCACTACCCCTAAATCCTACTCTTCTGAAGTTTTTGCTAACATAGAACTGCCAATACAATACTCAGATTGAGGATTCCTTTTCCCCAAGTGCATTATTTTACATTTGGAAACATTAAACTGCAGTTTCCATTGCTTTGACCATTTATCTAGTAAAGCTAAATCATGTAGTACCTGATGTAGAACGGTGGTCACACATCAGATTTGGCATTCCTGACAGGTCAATGTCTATGTGATCAGAAATTGGGGGAGCCTTTGATGTTACCCTTGTTATGATTAGATCATGCCTTGATTATCATGTGCTTCTTCTGTAGTATCATGGGGCTGGATTCATTAGCTCAGACCATCCCCTCTTGACTCGATGGTCCTAGATAGTTTTCAGAGAAAACTGGGAATTGTTCCTGCTGGTCTGCTGAATGGTTCATTTGATGCCTTTGTTGCCACTTGGAATAATTTGGCAGATGTGGTGGGATCTCCAGCTGGACTAGGGACAGGAATGAAAAGACTGGCAAGCCTAGAATCCTTGCAGGGAAGGAAGTGATGGAGGCCACCAACATACCCAACCAGAAAATTCTGAGGCCTATATCTTTATCAAAATAATGTACTCAGTTGAGATTTATATAAGGAATCAGAACAAAAATATGGACTGATCAAAGTTGCTTCTTGATTGTTGCCAACCTATTTAGAAGAATCTTGCCAGAATTTGGGAGATTTTCTAACAGCAGCTGAGGTTTTCTATCAGATCGCATCTATGCAGTCTCTTCCCTCTTGTGAATCCTTTCCATCCCTGCATCAGAGTGGAGTTAAGGGACATGAAAGAGATGTGGCATTCTATCATGAATGGACTCAACCAAAGATGACTTAGAGCCACTATTAAGGCCTACTGTGTGGTGGTAAGGAGTAGGGGGGTATCAGTACTTTTCCATCCTTATTGCATGTGAAGAGAGCTATCTGATGGACCTATTTCAGGTGATACATGCCGTCTTGGGTAGAAGGGTTCAGGGTATTACTTCAAGGCCATGGAGAAAAATAGACAATGTCACTCAACTTGGATAGTGAGAGAACTTAGACTGGACACGTACAGAACCCAGTTTCCACAAAAACTGTTCAAAGGGAGCTTCACAAATCTGGATTCCACGGAAGAACTGCAATTAGAAAACCTCTGCTCTCAAAGACAAATGTTTCAAAGCATTTAGAGTGGTATAGAAACCACCAGAAATGGTCCCTCAAGCAGTGGCAAAATGTGATTTTCTCTGACGAATAATCATTTACCCTTTTTCCGACCTCCAGACAGTTGCCTTCTCCCAACCGTCAAACATGGTGGGGGTTCAATGATGATCTGGGGTGCTATTTCTTGGAAATCCACCAGGCCAATGATTTCCCTTCATGGAAAAATTAACAGCCATCACTATTTAGGAATTTTGGCCAACCAAATTCATCCTATGGTTCAAGAACTGTTTCCAGAGGGGGATGCCATCTTTCAAGATGATAATGCACCAATCAATAGAGCAAGAATGGTTAAATAATGGCACGAGGAACATTCTAATGAAGTTCAGCATCTCCTCTGGCCACCAGAATCACCAGACCTGAACATTATTGAGCATTTATGGTCAATTTTAGAGATTCAAGTAAGAAGACAATTTCCACCACCATCATCTCTAAAAGAATAGGAGGGTGCTTTAACTGAAGAATAGGCTAAAATTCCTTTGGAAAAATTCACAATTTGTATGAATCAATACCTCGGAGAATTGAGACTGTATTTGCCGCAAAAGGTGGACCAACACCATATTAAAAGATATTTTGATGATTTTTCAAGGTGTTTCCATTTTTTGTCCACCCCCTGTTAGATTGTATTAGGGCCTTTTGCCAGTGGTCAGGCCAGAGGGTTAGGTGAAAACAAGGAGATCTAAGATAGGTCGAAGCACACAGTTGTGCACATAGTGAAGATTCAAAACACATTGGGCAAAGAGAGTGGTTGTACACAAAATGGCAGAGGAGGTGAAAAGTATCTATCTCCTAGTTCTGCTGATAAAACTCTTCCAAAAATATTACAGAATTCCTGGATTCAGACAAATCGGCCAGCAAAAGGGACATAGAATAAACAATAGGTGCATACCATTCAAAGAGTGGACTCCACAGATCTCTTCTCTTGGTGGAGATATACTAGTTTGATGTCATCCCAAATGGAAAGTGGGGGAAAATGGATGCACACGCAGATGAAAGCAATGGCCTTCAGCAAAAATATGAATCTCTTAACCATTAGTTATGTTTCATGAAAGGTGTATGCAATCTCCCTATCATCAAAGCCCAAAGTTGAAATGGAGAAGCATTTTGCATAATCTTAGTCGCAATATTAGGCACTTTTGTTTTACGGGTTTAATAGTGTTACTGCCTTTTGCTAAGTGAATTTATGTATAAGCAATCAAAAACCGAGTTAATTGAATAGCCAACTTGGGAAATAAAATGTTGTGTAGAGACTTAAGCGTTTAATATCTAAATCTTTAATCTCTTACATGTAACTTTTTGTCATTTGTATTTGCAATTATAAAGAAGAATGTAATGATCTGTACTTGAGAAATTTGAATCATAAGTTAGGAAGGTTTTCAATGCTCATCACCATCAATTTCAAATATTTGCGTTTTAGTAAATAAATCCAAGTTTGCATTTCTGATAAGTACAGAGAGTCTGTTCTCACCCAGCCTTAGCAGAAGCAAGAAACAGACTCCTTGTCATGAAAATCCCCTCTTTATTTACCTCTTGTGAATTAATTGCATTCACCCACCGAAAGGTTTTTCAAGTAGTTAACTGCAGTACAGACCTTATCAGTTTCTTGCAAAATGAAAAACAATGAGCAAAATCTTCAGAAATATGAACTGTTGTCTCCTACAACAGCCACTCCCTTTCTATTTATTCACCAGCCAGGGAGGCGCCAGTCAGCATCCAAGTGTGCTTTGTTTACTGAGTCAACTCCTTGCCTTCCATTGCTCATCTCTTCTAACTGCTCTGCACATATGTCTGGAAAGGCCCCAGCTGTTCTTCCTCCTCACTCATATCAACCTCCAAAGGCAGTTGCCTCTATGGTGGCTGGAAAATGTCAGATGGCCCTGGCTCTATCTCTGAGTCCGCCGTAGATATTCGGGTATACCAGGCAACTTGACAAACACACAAACACACACACATACACACGTGTGTGTGTGTGTGTGATTAACAAAGTTGGAAGGAACCTTGTATGCAGTGATGGGCTCCTACAGGAACAGTCAGGAATGCAGTTCTGGTAGCAAAATTTGGAGCTCCACCCCAGAGCACCCAATTTGCACTGAAAGATGTTGAAACAAAATTTTAGTAGCCCATCACTGCTTGTATGTCATCTACTCCAACCCACCACCCAAGCATAACCTACACCATTTCTGACAGATGGCAGCCCAGACTCTACTTGAAAGCTTCCAGTGATGAAGCTCCCACAACTTCTGAAGGCAAGCTGTTCCATCGGGCGATTGTTCTCGCTGTCAGAAAATTTCTCCTTATTTCTAGGTTGAATCTCTCCTTGATCAGTTTCCATCCATTATTCCTGGCCTTTGGGGGCTTTGGAAAATAGTTTGACCCCTTTCTCGCTGTGACAGCCCCTCAAATATTCAAACACATCACGTCTCTCATGGTCCTTCTCTTCACTAGAGGATCGCAACTTAGTCTTTTACTATTGCATTCTCTCTAATCCCCTGATTGACACAAGCCTTTTAGGAAGGCCCCAAATGTTGATCATGTGACCATGGGATTGTAAACGTGCACCTGTTATGAAGTGTTCAAATGGCGCTCGCAGGATAGTGATCCTGCAATGGACGTAAATGTGAGGATTGGTCACAAAGCTGTTATGTTTTTGTTTATTTTCTCACAATCTTGAATGGTTGTGAAACAAGGCAGTCGGTAAATGAGGACTAGCCATTTCCCTTCACCTGCTTTTGCTGCAGAGTCAGAAAAACTTCAAAGGTCATTCAGCTACATTGTAATGCACAAACTGAGCTTGCATCTGCACCCAATTTTTCAAGGTTTTCAGCATAGAGGTAATAATAATAATAATAATAATAATAATAATAATAATAATAATAATTATTATTATTATTATTATTATTATTTATTGGATTTGTATGCCACCCCTCTCCGTAGACTCGGGGCGGCTAACAACAATGATAAAACAAAATGAACAATCCAATAATAAAAAACAACTAAAAACCCTTATTATAAAACCAAACATACACACAAACATACCATGCATAACTTGTAATGGCCTAGGGGGAAGGAATATCTCAACTCCCCCATGCCTGGCGGTATAAGTGAGTCTTGAGTAGTTTACGAAAGACAGGGAGCGTGGGGGCAATTCTAATCTCTGGGGGGAGTTGGTTCCAGAGGGCCAGGGCCACCACAGAGAAGGCTCTTCCCCTGGGGCCTGCCAAATGACATTGTTTAGTTGACGGGACCCGGAGAAGGCCAACTCTGTGGGACCTTATCGGTTGCTGGGATTTGTGCGGTAGCAGGCGGTTCTGGAGGTAATCTGGTCCAATGCCATGTAGGGCTTTAAAGGTCATGACCAACACTTTGAATTGTGACCAGAAACTGATCGGCAGCCAATGCAAGCCACGGAGTGTTGAAGAAACGTGGGCGAATCTTGGAAGCTCCACGATGGCTCTCGTGGCTGCATTCTGCACTATCTGAAGTTTCCGAACACTTTTCAAAGGTACTTAGCATCGTTACTGGACTTCTGTCTTGAACATAAACAATCATTAGCAACTGTAACATTCTGAGGTATCAGAATGAATCCTATAACAAAAAAAGAAGAATTTATTCATTGCTACTTCTTAATTAAAATTGTTAAAGTATTTCGAAGATAGTGAATATTCTGTATGGAACAATTAATAATACGGTCTCTGTCTCTTGTTTTAAAGGACATGAGGGGAGGAAAAAACCCAGAAATAGGGAGTGGAAGAAAAGAAGGAAGCCCAATTAGTCAGCTAAGTAGTAATTCTTGAAATGATCATCTGGAACGATAAACAATTCAAGTGGCAAAGGCATCAGATATTGGCGGCTGCTTGAATGTTGAGCTGGGAGGGTTGAGCTCAATCAACCATGTCACTCCTTCCGAATGAGGTAGTAGAATTACTATAGATGGAAATTCAGGTAAAGGAAAGAGAATCATAGTAAGAAGCTCTATATTTTGACATACTCACAATCAGTAAGGGATATTTCATTACTCCAAAAGCAATAAGGAGATGTGGATGTCTTATTCAGGAACAGGAGAAGGGTCTTGCATAAGGGTGTTTCATATTATTCAGTGTTATTGCTAGAGTCAAAATCTCTGCCGAGGCCAGCTCATTAATGCCATCTCCTTGACAGTCGTTGCCAGCTTTTCAAATATATCAGAATGACAACTCCTAAAATCCCAGCTAACCTGTCAGTTCTGGAAGAAATAATCCACAAACATTGGGAAGGCTTTCTTATGTTCTTCCCCTTGACAGATGATAAAATGTAAGCAGACAGTTTTAAACCTGACCTTACCTATGTCCCAAAATCATAATAAAGAATGAATGAATCACATGGGTGGCTAGTCATTTTTGAACTGTAGTGCTCTACAACTAATAGGCATGTCAATTTATGTTTTTGCAAAAGCCTTTAGGTGCTGATAGCCTGATCTCAGTTAACTGTGCTTGACTATCCTTTATTTTACTCACTTATGAAATCAATGGGACGTAATCTTTCTAAAGCAGTTTGAAGCCTGAATTGTAGGGGTTATTGAGAGGTTGCAGAAGTTAGCTAATAGTTGCATTCATTTTCTGGAGAAGTTTTCATTAATTGTTTTCTTTCTGTCTTTCTCTCCTTCCTTCTCTCCCTCTCTGCGTATGTATGGGGGTCATGCTTCAAAGTCTCATTGAGTGACACCACCAGAGATTGTTATCTATAATGACATAATGGCCTCAGTTATTATTAGCTATGTGGGTAGTAATTGATATACGGTTATCGGGGGTGATGCACTCAAAGTCTCATTGAATTACACCACCAGAAATTGTTATCTGGACATAATGGCCTCAGGTGTTATTAACTATGTGAGTAGTAATGAATATGGTTATCTGGACTGCAAAACATGAATGAGCACTACGTGGCAGCATTTGGATTTTTCAACCAAGAGTGGTCCTTTAGATTTCTTCCGCTAACAAACTGTACACATAGTGCTCGATTTATAACAGTTCACTTAGAGACCATTTCTCACACTTATGACTGTTGCAGCATCCCCATGGTCATGTGATTTACATTTGGATCCCTGACAACTGACTCACATTTAAAGATGAACATTTTACCACAATTACTTTTCTTATTTTCAACAATACCTATAAAAATAGATGACTTTTTAAAATGAACTTAGCAAAACAATGCTGAAATTTGGCAAGGGGAAAGACCGAGAATAAACATGAAATGTTACAAGCTGTGAGAATTTGGGGGCGGGGGATGGGGGCTTTGGCCTTCCCAATTGGGAGTTATACTACCAAGCAGTAGCAATGACAAGGATGAGAGAATGGATCTTATTGGATTATTATTATTATGTCAGTACAACACAGTAAACGAGATCACTATGCTGGATTTCGTATTTCATCACCAGTCAGGTGCTTCCCAAGCACCTAGGACTGCGTGATGTAGCGGCGAATTATGTTTGCCGATCCCAGTAAAGCGGTCTTTTGCAATTGACAGATGGAGTTATACTTTTATAGGTATTATTATTATTGTTGTTATTATTATTATTATTATTATTATTATTATTATTATTATCATCATCATCAATTGGACTTTTATGCCGCCCCTCTCTGAGGACTCAGGGCGACTTAACATACAGTATAATAAAACAATATGAAACATCTTAATCCAATTAATTAATTTAAATTTTAAAAAACCCAAAATAATAAGAGACTCTTAGATTTAGAGGGACACACACTTATTTGGTATGGAAAGAATAAAATACATAGCTACTTCCAGAGGAATGCAGTTAAAAACTCATTATATTTAGTATGGGAATAAATAATATCTAAACATTATTTGAGTGTGCCACATTGGATATCTATTATTGAAGCTTTATCACATCCAAGTTGAGTTAATTGGGATTATATCCCAAGGTATAAGGACATTTTAACAAAGAATGGTGCATTACAAATTGCACAAACTTTAGAGAAACATGGAATACAAATGGATTGGTTCATGAGATTGTGGTTACAATTGAGATTTGAGGCAGATAAAAAAGCAGAAGGTATCAACCTAAAAGTGACTGAACTAGATGAAAATTTACTAGGGAAAAATGAAAAATTGATAAAGAAACTTTATGATTATTTACTTACCATTGATCTAGAATTTGACAATGATAAAATGGATGAGACACATTGGGCACATGATAGAACTGGAAAAATGGCAGCAACTTTGGGAAAGGAATTAAAAAATGACTATGGCTACTGCTTATTAAGTGAATCTGTATAAAATGTTTTATAGGTGGCATATATCACCAGAAAGAATAGCAAAAATGTTTAAAGATAAATCTATGGAATGTTGGAAATGTAAGCAAATTCCAGGTTCTTTTTATATGTGGTGGACTTGCACTGAATCTAGAAAATATTGGATTATGATTAAAGTATGGTTAGAAGAAATGTTGGACCAAAAGCTAGAGACATTCCTATTGGGAATATTGTCAGAGAAATTCAAAAATAAGAAACTACTTGATTATATATATTGTGACTGCTGCCCGAATAGCATATGCCCACAAGTGGAAATTAAAGGCAATTCTGATGGAAGGAGAAGTGCTAAAGAAGATACTAGATTGCGTAGAAATGAATAGAGTCATAAAGAGGATTCTGAATATTATAAAATATGGATGAAATTTTATGTATGGTTACATAAGAAATTTAATTAGAAAAGAGATTGAGTAAATATTAAAAAGAAAAAGGGGGGAATCACTGATAAAGGTTTTACATCCAAGGTAAATTCTAATGTTAGATATAACATAATAATACTGATTATTTTATAGTAATATCACAGTTGGTGAGTCCACGTATTATGCTACGTCAAATGCAGCTTGAATATCTCAATTATGTGGACAGGTTATAACTTAGCTATTGTGTTTTATTTATATCAGGAACTTAACATCCAGGAATAAGAGCCATGGTGACACAGTGGTTAGAATGAAGTATTGCAGGCTGACTCACTGCTGACTGTCAAGAGTTTAATCTGGACTGGCTCAGGGTTGACTCAGCCTTCCATCCTTCCGAGGACAGTAGGGTGAGGACCCAGATTGTTGGAGAGCAACGTGCTGACTCTGTGGGCTGTTTGGAGAGGGCCTCTAAAGAACTATGAAACAGTATATAAGCCTAAGTGTTAGTGCTATTCAAGGTCCCTTACAACCCTGTTGTTCTGTTTCTTTAATCATGATTAGGAAGCTAGTTAAGTGAGCATTTACTTTATTTAGTTAGTTAGTGATATTTATTACCTATAAAGCCCTACATGGCTCAAGGCAGACTATTTTTGGGACCGCCTTCTACCGCACAGCTCCCAGCGACTGATAAAGGCCCACAGGGATGCCCTTCACTGGGTTTTGTCGTCTAAACAATGTTGGTTGACAGGGCTGCGGGGAAGGGCCTTCTTTGTGGCGGCTCCGGCTCTCTGGAACCAGCTACCTTCTGAGATCCATACTGCCCCCATCCTATTGGCCTTCTGGAAAGCTGTAAAGACCTGGCTTTGCCAGCAAGGATGCATCATCTAGATTTGGCCACAAAAGATATGCATGATTTTGTTTCTCTTTGTTGTTAGCCGCTCAGAGTTCTTCAGGAGTTGGGCAGCATATAAATTAAACTAATAATAATAAATAAAAACTTTGGCAGGACTATAAGCATACAGAAAGAAACCGCCAGTGTGTTTCAATGAATGACTATTAGAATATTATTATTATTATTATTATTATTATTATTATTATTATTATTATTATTATTTAGATTTCTATGCTGCCCTTCTCAGAATTAGAGATATTTCACTCAGGGAAGGGTAAAGAAAGAAGGAGAGGAAGTAGGAAGGTAGGGTAGAGAAGGAAGGAGGGAAGAAAATTAAAGAAAATAGATGGGAGAGAAGAAGAGTCCTTGGAGAGGGGCGGCATACAAATATAAAAATAATAATAATAATAATAATAATAATAATAATAATAATAATAATAATAATAATAATTATTATTATTATTATTATTATTATTATTATTAAGAAGGAGGGAAAGGAGGACCAAGTAAAAAGATAATGGAAATTTAGACTGGCAGACACTGATAGTAAATGATTTAGATTGAAGCTAAAACAGGGTATTTTTGGTGATTTTTCACTATGCTTTATTTATGGTGATGCAACCATTTGATGTATTGAGGAGGAAAAAAATATAAAAAAATATGGGGAAAAAATATATCCTGTATTTCATATCCAAAAAATTGTTCTGATTCCACTGACTTCAGTTTAACTCTTGGTAAGAGACATCCTCAGTAAGCATCTGTAGATCTATTGGCAGTTTCAGCTATGATCTTAGTGGGTGCCTCAAACGGTGTGTGTGTGTGTGTGTGTGTGTGTGTGTGTGTGTGTGTGTGTGTGTGTGTGTAAGCTTATAAAGCCTCTCTTTGCAGAGGCTTCATCTTTTTATTTTGTGAGCTTAAGGATCCTTCTCTCTCTTCTTAAGATGGAACAGCAGGAATTAAGTGATAGGCCACTCATTAGACACCTCTGCAGAACTTAGAATTGTAATCCGCAGATATTCTTTGCCAGGTATGTCAGATAACGGCTCTATCTGACGTTTGATGAAGAGGCACCAATCGGCAAAGTCTTGAGTCCTTATCTCTGAGTAATATTAATCTTGGGTCAAGGACTGTGCTCCAATATCAAAGAATTCTCAGTATTTTAAACCTTTTCCTAGCAACACCTAGAGGGGATAGATATAAGAATGGAAATATGTTTGTATATGTTTATTTTTCCCCTTTTATATTACATGTTTCTGGGAATGTAAGCCTGAGCTTGAGCTTCTGTAATTTTTACCATCAGAAATCGCAGGGAGGCAGGTATATTAGATTTTCTTCCCTATCTCTCCCTTGAAGCAGAGAGACTGACATATTTCATAACCCCTAGGGGACTATCTTAACATTTGAAGATTAAAGCCTTAATCAGTTAATCAACTACTGCTAGTGCAGATTAGCCTGCCAGGTCCTTTTCCAATTCTAGACATATATCTGCAGGCTGTATTACTATATTATTTCTGAGGAAAAATAATTTTAAATATAGAGTTGATCCTTACAAGAATTATTAGTGAAGGGAACCTTGCTATAAAGTACCCAGACTCTGGTGTGTGTGCGTTTATGTGTGTGTGTGTGTATGTGTGTGTGCGCACACACAGGCACACAAAACAGATGTTCTCAGGAAAAACAAACATGCTGACAAGCCTAATCAGCTATAAATCTCAAAGCTTGTTAAAGAATATTAATCCCCTCATTATGTTCAGAATATCTGTATTTATAATTATTGCAAAAAGCACACTCTCTGGTTTAAATGCAGTGTTAGAAATCAAAACATTAATGTTTGCAAATGTTCTTTGTATTTGGGAGCAGGCGGGTGGACTGAAGAATATTCCAAAAATATCATTTTCCATTCCTAAATTCAGACCAGAATCTGTTGTTTCCTGTGTTCATAAAAAAACCCCGGTAAGGTTTCATTCTTCAGGACCAAACAAGAAAACTAGGAAGAAAATAAATAAATACAAAGAATAGTTGGAATTCTTGAGAATAAAGTGGCAAAGGCATTTGTCTCGAGCTAAATGATAAAAACGTGCACCGTGATGCTCCTTCTTTAGTAGTATACAACATTACAGAAGCCACAAAAAAGCAGATTTTGTACTGTGAATTCCTGATTCTTGTTTCATTAGTTCTTCCTTTGCAAGCTCTCTGACAATCTTTGATTAGATTGGGACTGCAGTTCCCAGATTCCCAACAACAGTGGCTTTCCTAATTCATATGCACCAATTTGGGATAAGAATAGGTTTGTTCCCCCTTTGTTTTCTTTATACTTTTCTGTTATTATATTAGACTTGGTTTTATGACGCTTGGTTCCCTGGAAAAACAAATGTTTCATCTGAATAATCACAGAGTCTGTTTTATGTTATAAATGTGGGGGGCAGGGAGTTCATAAACTTTGATTACTCAATCTACAATTATTCTTTGGAGACCATTTTAAAGTAATGAAGGCATATTGCACAGATCTACCGTTATGGTCATTTATATAATAGCATAATTATGCCAAGCGATTAACTTGAGATTTCTGGTCTTCAATCAGCAATCCTTTCAGTGGAACAGAATGACTTTCATCTTCAGCGGTGGCTGTCTGTCTGTCTGTCTATCCATATATCTGTGCATTAGACATTTTAAATTTTGCGAAACCTGCTTTCTTTTTTAAAAGAAAAAGAAAGGAAGATTTGAGGTTCAGAGAAAAAGTGTAATTTAAATTGTGTTTCATAAATAGACTACTATTTATAGACTACTACTCAGCTTTTCTCAAATAGGGATTTGTTCATATCAGCTGTAATGCTCTTTTGCTGCCTGAGATTGCTAGCAGCCGGTCTACAATATCTAGTGCTAATCATTTCTCTGTTGTCCCAGTTTCAATGAGCTTTTTTTGATGGGGCTACTTATTAAATTATCCCTCTTAGAGAAAATAGCTCTTTGCGTGGAGAAGAAGGAAAAACAGCAGTTTATTACAAAAGCTTGATTGTTTACAACTATTGACTGGTTTTCTCCAAACTTATTAATTTTCAACTTTTAAATATATTTTCCTGCTTCTGGGCTGGGTGCTTTTTCTGTATATGCAAAACAGATTAAAAAAAATCAAAAAGCATCTATAGTTCAGGATGTACTTAAAAATACTTCTAGTTTCTTTTCTTTATATATACAGTAATACCTCGTCTTACGAACCTAATTGGTTCCGGAAGGAGGTTCGTAAGGTGAAAAGTTCGTAACACGAAACAATGTTTCCCATTGGAAACAATGTAAAAGCGATTAATGCGTGCAAGGGGGGGGGAAATCGCAAAATGGCTCTCCACTGGCCGCCGCCACCCGGCTGTTTCAGAAGGTTGCAGCGGCGTTTTCGGCCGATCTGGAGGCTGGAAAGGAGGTGGGGAATCCCAATAGGGCGGAGCTTTGACGTCACGAAGACGTCCTTCCTGGTCAGACGAAACATGGCCTCCAGGAAGGACGTCTTCGTGACATCAAAGCTCGTAGTGTAGGGACTAGAGTTTTTCTGCTCCTAAACTGTTACTGTAATAAACTAATTTTTTTCCTTCCTTTCTTCTCTCCCTTTTCTTTCTCTATCTGCAGGTTGAGGAACAGAAGACAGAATATTTCAGGCCTCTGCCCTCTGAGGGTACAGCCTGCAACTTCTTCACCTCCTCAGGGCCTCTACTCTCATCGAGCACTGTCCAGACGTCAAGGCCCTTACCAGGCCAGATCCCTGGCCTCCGAGGCCATACCCCTTCCAGCCTAGGGTTGTCATCGTGGGCCAGCAACGTGTGGTGAGGTCCCTGGCCTCTGTGGCTAAACCTGCTTGCAGCACTACGGAGGGAGTTGGGTGCCCCAGAGGCCCCCCTCCATTCACCCGCTCACCATGCCCCACCCTCAAAGCCCCTTACCGTCAGGTGAGCGAAAGAGGGCAATCCGGCCTTGGAGGTTCTTATAAAGAGACCTCCTTTCATGCGAGCTTGGGAGTGGCGGTGGTGGTGGCGACAGCAAACCCAGCTGGGTGGCAGCCGCTTAACAGCTGACAGGCGACCTTTGAAGAGCTGCCGGGGACGGTGGCAATGACCGCCTGGCAAACCCACGCCTCGGCAAGCAACGGATGAACTGTGGGGAGCGCCGGGAGAACACCTCCATCAGCGATATAGCGCCGGCCATTTCGGAGCTAGGGAAGCTTCCCCAGGCTTACTTTGGCACCAACTCAGTTGCGCCCGCTATTTTGAGCGCCGGAAACGTTGCGCCCGCCATTTTCCTTACCGGAAGTCAGTGAGTCAGCTCCTTTGCGAATGAGTCATCAGACCCTGATTGTGAGTTACCGAGAGTGCATGGATGCTTGCAGCTTGAGAGAGAGAGTTTCAAGGCGACAGGAATCATTCTGTGAGTACACGAGCATGGCAGATCTGACTCCTGATGCCCCTAGCGCCACTGAGGCAGCTAATGTGAGGGAGGAGGCTTTTAAAGTTAAGGACAGAGGCCATTCTTCAAAATCAAAGGCCAAGTCCTCCTTCTGCCACCCTGAAAGAGGCTGAGAGAAAAATCAAGTCTCTAGAGGCACAGCTGGAGGCCGCTCAGAAGCAGGCCTCGCTGAATTCACCCCCAGGCCCTCAGCCACCAGCCTTGCCTAACATGGACATAACTTTCTGGTTTCCCTCCAGGAGCTCATACGGGATCAATGGCATTGGTATACAGTACAGACCTGTCGCCAGACCTCCAGGCAACACCTTATCTGTCTGCTGAGATAACATCTAGGCCAGAGTTGACAGTGCCTACATCACAGCCATGGTTCCAGCCACAGAAACTATATGGGCCTCAACCTCCTTCCGCCACATTTACTCCATCAGCAGCAGGCCTACGTTCCAATGAGGTTTGGCAAACGATGCCCCCAGCACTGCAGGATATGATAACTAATGCATACTCTCCTTCCAAGGGAGTCAGCTCTTTGGAGGATCACTCAATAAAGTCCTATTCTAACTTTATTTTTAAAAAAATCATTACAAATGTTTTTAGGCCACTTTCAACGTTTGACTCTAAGCAGCTGACAGCAAAAGTTAACATACAGTATATATAGGACATTTAATAATTCCAAAATTATCCAATAAATCAAAATCACAGCTTTAATAAATGTTATCAACATACATTCAACACAATCATATTATCATACAACATCAAAGCATATGAGTGACTAAAATGGTAATACTGTATCTGTGATTTTCATAAGCTGTGTTTGTAAACATTTCTATGAAGGATGAAATATTAGCACTTTTGTGCAGCAAATTAGTAAGAATTATATTTATACTCTATACAACAGTAGTGTATTATAATGGATTCTCTTTAATGAAGATTTTAAAAAAATATTTTAGTTTTGATGGATATGTGATATATTAAGTTTATAATCCTTCCCCCAACCCTTTTTTTTTTGTTTTATTTTGTTGTTACAATTGGGGAAGTTTGTAAAAAAAATTCAAAACAAATAAAATAATTGTTGCAAATAATTCAAATGCAAACAAATGCAAGAATTATTTATTTATAAATAAATGTTTTTGTGAACATTTTTTTAGGTTTAAAATGCTTTGGTATTTTTACTAGAAGGGTTCTCTGAAAAATGTGTCTTTGTGTCTAGATATTTTCTATATCTTCACTATCTTCATGAGATCTAATTAGTGTTGAGAAATAACTTAGAAGGAGAAAGACAATCATGCCAAGTGTTTGCAGTAAGGATAAGTTAAACTCAGTTGGCATTTCTGAAGCATTTATCAATAAAATTGGAAATGTGCTAGAATTCAATCACGGCATCTGGAAATCCCCCAAATGCCTTTTTGAGTAGAAAATACTGCCAAATTGCAGAGACCCTAGTTGAAAAAAAGGTGCCAATGACATTCACTTATTGGATAAACTGTTCTCCCACTGTGAAGCAATTGTGAATTAAATCAGAAATTGCATATAATGTGGTAAAGGTCTCACTCTTTATGCAGCCAATATCAAGCAAAGATAGGTTAAATGGATCCTGCTCTTCCATTTTTCAAACACAGATAGCACATTGTGGGTAGACTAGAAGATTTATCAATAAGGCATCCTAGGCCTTTCAGAATCTTATTTTGCTTAAGGAGAGGCAATTAAAATGGATTATCCAAAGTATAACCCACTTCCTGCAATTAATTAATTTACTACTCATATATAGCATTAAAAATGAAAAAGAAAACAACAGGCGCAAGTGCTTGGACTTACACCACTGCCAAAAGCCAAGCCGGCTGCAAGTTGCATCTGAGCTGAGATGTGAGCAGCTGGCAAGCAGGATATTAGAGCACCACTATTGGTTCCTGGCTTGACAGCTTGAGTATAAAAGGAGCTGTCAAGCTGGCTAGGTTCTGTTCAGAGTTTGCTATGGTACTGAAGTTGAATAAACAATTTATTGTTCAACCACTGGTCTCGCCTACATTACTGTCATTAGAAGGTTCTGTCATTAGAATTGGGGTGATCTATAGGCCTCCAGGGCAATCCGAGGAATATGACAACAAGATGGTGGATGAAATTACCCAAATGGCAATAAAGGGAGATATTGTGGTTATGGGTGATTTCAACATGCCTGATGTTGACTGGAATATCCCCAGTGCCCTTACATGCAAAAGTAAGAATATAGTAGAGGCCTTTACAGGAGCAGCTCTGGCACAGCTGGTTAAGACACCAACTAGAGGGGAGAATATTCTAGATTTAGTTTTTACGAATGGGAATTGGGTTTCAGATGTCAAGGTGGGAGAAAATTTAGGTTGCAGTGACCATCTATGTTTGTGGTTTGATGTAAAAACTCATTGTGAGCAATCCTATAATGCAACCAAAGTATTGGATTTCAGAAAAACAAATTTTAATGCAATGGGAGAATATTTAGATAATGAATTAAAGGGGAGGGATAAAATGGCAGGAGCGAGCACCCAGTGGACTGTATTAAAAAAGGCCATCTTAAAAGCCACTGGACTGTATGTAAGACAAATAACTAAAGGTAAAAGGAAGAAGAAACCGCTATGGTTTAGCAATGATGTAAGGGCTATAGTCAATGAAAAAAAGGCTGCCTATAGGAGGTATAAAGAGTCTGGAAGTATAGCTGATAGGGAGGTATATAAAATGAGACAGAAGGAGGTGAAACAGATAATATATGCTGCTAAAGCCTCAAAAGAGGAAGAAATTGCCAAATCTGTAAAGAAGGGGGATAAAACCTTCTTCAGATATATTAATGATAAGAAGAAGAAAAACTGCGGCATCACGAAGCTTAGTACCGGGAATAATACATGCATTAATGGGAATAAGGAGATCGCTGACCATTTCAATAGCTACTTCTGTTCAGTTTTCTCAAAAGACACCTTACAAAATAATACTATAGAGGGATATAGCATTGCTTCCAGCTGTACGGATTCAGCTCCAGTGATCTTAGAAGCCGATGTCTTAGAAGAACTTGAACGATTAAAGATAAATAAGGCAATGGGTCCAGGTGGCATCCACCCCAGAGTTCTTAAAGAACTCAGATCTGTCATTGCTACCCCCCTGACTGATTTGTTTAACCAATCCTTGTTAACAGGAGAAGTTCCTGAGGATTGGAGAATGGCCAGTGTTGTGCCTATTCACAAGAAGGGCAGTAGAGAAGAAGCTGGTAACTACAGGCCAGTTAGCTTGACATCAGTTGTAGTTAAAATGATGGAGACTCTACTCAAAAAGAGGATAAATCAGCACCTAAAAAACAATAACTTATTAGACCCAAATCAGCATGGCTTTACTGAAGGCAAATCATGTCAGACTAATCTCATTGATTTCTTTGACTATGTCACAAAGGTGTTGGATGAAGGTGGTGCCGTGGATATTGCCTACCTGGACTTCAGCAAAGCCTTTGATATGGTTCCACATAAAGAGCTGATAGATAAATTAGTGAAGATTGGACTTAATCCCTGGATAGTTCAATGGATTTGCAGCTGGCTGAAGCGTAGACATCAGAGAGTTATTGTTAATGGCGAGTATTCTGAGCAGAGTCAGGTTACAAGTGGTGTGCCACAAGGATCTGTTCTGGGTCCTATTCTTTTTAATATATTTGTGAGTGACATAGGGGAAGGTTTGGTAGGGAAGGTTTGCCTATTTGCCGATGACTCTAAAGTGTGCAATAGGGTTGATATTCCTGGAGGCGTCTGTAATATGGTAAATGATTTAGCTTTACTAGATAAATGGTCTAAGCAATGGAAACTGCAGTTTAATGTTTCCAAATGTAAAATAATGCACTTGGGGAAAAGGAATCCTCAATCTGAGTATTGTATTGGCAGTTCAGTGTTGGCAAATACTTCAAAAGAAAAGGATTTAGGGGTAGTGATTTCTGACAGTCTCAAAATGGGTGAACAGTGCAGTCAGGCGGTAGGGAAAGCAAGTAGGATGCTTGGCTGCATAGCTAGAGGTATAACAAGCAGGAAGAGGGAGATTATGATCCCACTATATAGAATGCTGGTGAGACCACATTTGGAATACTGTGTTCAGCTCTGGAGACCTCACCTACAAAAAGATATTGACAAAATTGAACGGGTCCAAAGACGGGCTACAAGAATGGTGGAAGGTCTTAAGCATAAAACGTATCAGGAAAGACTTAATGAACTCAATCTGTATAGTCTGGAGGACAGAAGGAAAAGGGGGGACATGATCGAAACATTTAAATATATTAAAGGGTTAAATAAGGTCCAGGAGGGAAGTGTTTTTAATAGGAAAGTGAACACAAGAACAAGGGGACACAATCTGAAGTTAGTTGGGGGAAAGATCAAAAGCAACATGAGAAAATATTATTTTACTGAAAGAGTAGTAGATCCTTGGAACAAACTTCCAGCAGATGTGGTAGATAAATCCACAGTAACTGAATTTAAACATGCCTGGGATAAACATATATCCATCCTAAGATAAAATACAGAAAATAGTATAAGGGCAGACTAGATGGTCTTTTTCTGCCGTCAGACTTCTATGTTTCTATGTTTCTATGTTTCTACTGTCAACCCTGGTTTCATAAATGAAACACTAGTGACAAAGGTGGGATCCCAGACAGAACCGATGGCCATGATCTCTTAGGGCTGAGTCATTTTCAGCTGAAACACACTAACAAAAAAGTGCTGACCCTAGTCACTAGCCAAGCAACTAGTTACAGCCAGCTAGATTGGGAAGCCATCACAAGTGTTGCTGGAGTTTGCAGATTCTAAGACTATTTTTATGCCAGTTTTTTTCCATCTGGTGACTGACTACAAGCTTCTCTTGGGCTTGTTGGCTAGTGACAGACAGACTCCCCACATTCTCTACCCTCACATGTCTTGGTGGGTTAAAGTTTTTACTTCATACTCTTATCAGGTCCACTATCGCCCTGGCAAGCAGCTGAGCCATACTGATACCCTCAGCTGCTGCCCCCTGTCCTTGGCCCTGGAAGACCCTGTGTGCTCCTTGGCCCTGGAAGACCCTGTGTGCTCGTTATTGATGAGTGACAGGGCCCTGTTTTGGCTACACAGATTGACTCCCTGTCCAGCTCTTATCATATCTAGTCTCAGATTTTGGACTGTGTGCACAGGGGGTAATCCCAATGGCCTCTGGTGCCCGAATTCCAGCCATACTACAGCCATACTACAACAAGCAGCACAAGCTTTCAGTCTTAAGAGGGTGCCTCCTATGGGGACAGAGGGTAGAGTGCCACCTGAGTTGAGGGACACCATACTCGGATGTTTGCATTCTGCCCACCCTGGCATAGTGGGCATGAAATCCCTGGGGAGCAGCTACTTATGGCGGCCCAAAATAGACCAAAGGGTTGAAGACTGGTTAGCTAAGTGCCAGGTTTGCCAGTACAATAGTACCTCTAGATACGAGCTGCTCCACATGCGAGTATTCTAAGATACGAGCCACGAGGGGAGAGAAATTTCTTTTCGAGACCCGAGCTCAAATTCGGGATACGAGCCGAGCGTCCACTAGGTGGTGCAAGAATCCTTGCTTCTGGTTATGTCCGAGGCGAAAAACAAAGTCTAAAGCCATTTGTTCCAGATACGAGTTGTTCGACATACAAGCTCCCTTCTGGAACGAATTAAACATGTATCTAGAGGTACTACTGTAATCCAGACCATCCCCACCAGTGGTCCCGATACATGAATGGGACACTCCAAGATCACCCTGGTCATAACTCTACCTCGAGTTGGCCAGACCTTTTCACGGCCAGACATTCTTAGTGCTTGTGGAAGCCTATTCAAAGTGGGTGGAGCTGGCGTTAATGCTGTATACTTCGCCTGAAGCTGTTATAGCAATACAGTATTAGAGAAGTTGTTTGCTACTCATGGGGTACCAGACATCTTAGTGACAGATAACGGGCCCCAATTCACTTCTGCCACCTTTCAGGTATTCTTAACTAGACAAGGAATATGCCATGCTACCATGGCGTTGGCTGTCAGTGGATTGGGCTGCCTGGGGCATAGAAATTGCTATGATAGCATATGAAAATATTTAATGGCACAACCTATCACCCCGTGCCAGGCAACCGGCCTGAGTTTGACGGAATTGCTCATGGGTTAGAACCCAACTCGAGCATCTGCACCCCGGCTATGACACCAGACAAAAGCCCCACACCGTAAACCAGCAGAGAACTGGCATCTAATTTTTTTTAATCCCACCCTTGCCATAACTCGTTGCTTATCAGGAGAGGGGAAACAAGGTCTGATGCTGTTCATTTCCCTTTTCTCCAAAGAAGTGATGCTGCATTCTTAAGAGTTTGGGCTGAGATGTCTCCAATCTTTCATCCCTTGAAGAACTTTGAATGTTCACTCTTCTCTCTTTCCTCGCACCTGTGATTCTCTTCCCTTCTCTCTCCTTCTCTTTTGGTGCATAAACCATGCAATCGAACACTTGAATGAGTCCTAAGCTGGGCTTTTTTTCCATGCCATTGTCCGTATAGTATAGCATTTATGGCCTTGGTTGGGTCACAGATCAATGGCAGATGGCACTTCATCACTTCTGTTAGGGAACACATTTTCCTCTATGCTATACCATTCCTTTCTGGGATAGAGGGGAATGTAATCTGATGTATAGTTATGTGCTTCTTCAGATATTTTTTTAATGTCTGCTGCCATATAGTCATTCCCTTTTGCATAGAAGTTGGGGTTCTGTCACTTCTGCTGCTCATAAAAGCTACAATTTGTGTTTGATCTCTGTGTGGTTTGTGTGTATTTGTTCTCCTCACCCCCAATCAATGATCCATGATTCCCTTATATGAAGCATATTTTCTTAGAAATTATTGGAGCCATGCAATGCTAGCTTAGTCATCAATGGTTTATGGTTTATGGTTATGACCTTTAAAGCCCTTCATGGCATTGGACCAGAATATCTCCGAGACCTCCTTCTGCCACACGAATCCCAGCTACCGATTAGGTCCCACAGAGTGGGCCTTCTCCGGGTCCCATCGACTAAACAATGTCGGTTGGTGGGCCCCAGGGGAAGAACCTCCTTCTCTGTGGCGGCCTCAACTCTCTGGAACCAGCTCCCCCCAGAGATTAGAACTGCCCCTACCCTCCTTGCCTTTCGTAAACTCCTTAAAACCCACCTTTGTCATCAGGCATGGGGGAACTGAGATATCTCCCCCGGGCCTATACAATTTATGTATGGTATGCTTGTATGTATGTCTGTTTAATAATGGGGTTTCAAAATATTTTAAATTGTAAATTATTAGATTTGTCATGAACTGTTTTTTATTGTGTTGTGAGCCGCCCCGAGTCTACGGAAAGGGGCGGCATACAAATCTAATAAATAAATAAATAAATAAATAAATAAATAAATAAATAAATAAATAAGAATGAATGAATGAATGAATGAATGAATGAATGAATGAATGAATGAATGAATGAATGAATGAATGTCATATGTTACATGGAAATATCCTACCTTATTTTTGGCATTTCAAATTGGGACATATAACATCTTCCCAGAACTCAGAACACACATTGCAAAACAATCAAGTAGCCCTCAAGCTCCAACTACTCAGAATATAAATACCTAGTTTAAAGTGCATTTCAATGAACACACATCTAACTAACTTGATCTAACGTATATTACACTTCATGACTTAGTGGTAAGATTACAAAATCCAGGCTGGTCAAATCCAGACAACCATTAGACAGTGACAAAATGCTAGAGTTTTCTGTATTTCTTTTCTTTCATTTCATGGTAATTCTTATCTGATGGTAGTTATAGTAGCCCTGAAGACTATGTGGCTAAATAAAGCAAGTATAAACTTACAACAGATGAAAGAAGCACTTTCTGGTCTGTCAAGAACACTTGGAAGTGGCTAAACAACACCAGAAGATTGGGATTTGAACTTGATTCTCCCCTTGTCTAGTACTTTAATTACAATCTTAAATAATAATACATGAAGGATTAAAATAGGAAGATGGGAAATGACCGATAAAAATCACATTACTTTCTTTCCCAATATCTTGCTATATTTAAATTTTGCTTTAGACACTCATTTTTAACATGGATACTAAAAAGATTTTCATATTTGGCTAAATCTATTTAACAAATATCACAGAATCATTCGGGTCACAGATTTCTAAGCATCTCCTCACATAAGCCTCTGGTGCCCAGGAGGATAAATCAACAGAGCTGCTAATTGGTTTCCCTTTTGTTTGGTTGCTTCTATATCTGCTCCAGAGACAAGAAAATATAATTAAATTCCTAAGCCAGCCATTTTTAATCCAGATAGCCAGTAAGACCAATCAGTTGAACTAGGAAAATATAAGATGTGCGTGTATTGTTTAGAATCAATATTCTTTGTCCGAGACATCTGAATTTAAAATGTATTGGCAATTACATTATTCAGAGGCTAGCTTTTCCTCACTTTTTAAAAGTCAGTCAACTACTGCATATTGATTTTGATTCTTTTTAATGCAAAAATACCCTGCTATTTTCATGTGCATCCACATAATACTGGGAATCCTGGGACAGAGGTCTGAGTACCTATACTACTGAGTGTGTTTGTTAGAATATACATCTTGTCTCAACAGTAAATTGCCCAACTTCTTTCATGCCATTCTTTAGTTCAACATGAAGGAACTTGGAATAGAACTGGAAAGGTTCCATCAGTTTTGGTAGATTTTGTCTCTCCTGTTGGCTCAGCAGGTTCATCATTTGACTGACCATCTGGAGAATAATTTAGTTCTGACAGTGAAGCAAAACATGAGTAACTTTTTTTTTTAGCAATCAAGTGATTTTGCTAGAAGTTACCTATTTACTGACAATTCACACTAAGCTCAACTTCTTGACTTGAGGTGACAGGAGACTCACAGGTATGGTCCAATGTTATTGTGAATGTTGGCTAAACTATAATATTCAGTCTTTCCCTGGTATTCCCCATGCTAATGTTGAAGGTGTTTACATGGAGAACTAATGCACCTATTCATCTGCTTTAATTAAAACTAATACTTGTACTATGGTCAGTTCACCAGGTAGAAGAACTGTGGGTATTTGGCCACTTCACACTGTGAAATCTCTGGTCAACGTACAGAATTAACAACACTAGAACACACAATAGTTCAAAACCTAAACAGAAGAGTCCAGAAAAAGAACCCCAATTAAAAAGCCAAAATACCACACAAGAGGTTAATTGTCCATTGTAATTAAAAGCCTGAGGAAACAGTCAAGTTTTGAAGATTCATTTAAATAGGGTCATGCTGACTTTTATTCAGGGATGTACTTAGTCTGTGACCAAACACCCGGAACAAGAGAATGATGCATTTGTCTAAATTCATTCACTATACTTCTAGGCAACAGTCTGAGACTTTCTACTTAACAACACTTAAGCTTCCTTTGCATTCTCCCTACCCCATATTATGGACAGTCCTCGACTTTCAACAGTTTGTTTAGTGACTGTTTGTTTAGTCCTCCCTACCCCATATTACGGACAGTCCTTGACTTTCAACATTTTGTTTAGTGACTGTTCAAAGTTACAACGACACTGAAAAATGTGACTTATGACCGTTCGTCTAAGTTACGACCTTTAGGGCATCCCCATGACCACATTATCAAAATTAAGATGCTTGGCAGAGGGTTCCTACTTATGACCATTGCTATGTCCCAAGGTCATGGGATCCCCTTTCATGACCTGATGAGCAAACTCAACGGGGAAGCCTGATTCACTTAGCAACCGGATTGCTAACTTATCAACTGCAATGTTTCATTTAGCAACTTGTGCCAAGAAAGGTAAAAAAAAAATCACTTAAAATGCCTCACTTAGCAACATATATTTTGGACTCAACTGTGGTCGTAAATTGGAGACTACCTGTACTTTCTCCCAATAAGAACCAAGAGGCTAATTGTGGTTTGCGTTTGAACTCTTACTCAAGGTGAGTTATCTCTATAGTCTTGTATTCACCAGTATGTACTTTTGGTTCTAGCTAAACTAGGAAACATACTAATTTATTTTATTCTCTTATGATTTATCATTTTTGATTACTCACCAAGGACTTGAGGATAAGATAACAGATAAAAAACAAGGGAAGAAGATCTATGAGCATCATTAACAAGGAATTACATAGTTAAGAGGATTGTATCTAAGAATAAGGGATAAAGAAACGTTTCAAAGAAATACATTTAATGTTCCCAAATGAGCTCAATGAAACAAGTGCAAGCTGTCAGCTGCGTGACAAGTTCACTATTAAGGACAGGGGTTTATTTCTGTCTTGTCACTGGCAGATATTGAAGGAATGGTCACTTAACATTCTTCAGTCAGACTGTTCTCCGTGGATTTATATAGCCTTATAACATTGTGGGAAATGTTCCCAGGGATTCGTTCTCCCCTTTGCTTCCCAAGCTGTAGTCCAAGCTGTTCCACTGCCTTAAGAAAAGTCTTTATATATGTTACCTGTACAGAAAATAGAATGTAAAAGTTAGATTAAAAGCACTGAAATGACCACTGTACTAACAAATCTATAGTTAGATAGGTTATACAGGATATTTTAGGATGCTGCTAATTCAGATCAGGAAAATAGTTTTTTGTCCTGGAATTTGGGGAATCATAATACTAATCTATCTCATGAAAGTTTAGTTTCAGAGAAGTTGAGAATCCACAAAAGTATCCAGTTTTTCAATGTATAAAGATCTCCCAACTTGTTTTCAACCTTCCTATTACTTTACACTTCTATCAAACCCAAGAGTAGAGATCATGAGAAAATTCCCCCTCCTTCCAGTGGTTCTTTAATGAATAGGATTCAGGGATAGTCAGAAACAGTTGCAGATTGATAGAGAGGTATAACTGAATAGGTCAAAACTGGAAAGGTTTGTGCATGCATCTGTTTACAATCCAATTCCCAACACCCCTACATTCACATCTACTATATAGGGCTTCCCATGTTTAGTATAGAGGTGAGCTGCTTTTTCCTCATCATGTAAGAGATTTCTGTAAATTGGTTTACATATTAATTGTGTCTTGAACAGAAGCAAGGAGAAACAGGGAAAGAGCTAGACAGGGGTTTAGCCATCCATTTTCTCTCTGACGAGGTTCTTTTCCCTTCACTTTTTGTAACATTTTTTCCTCTTCTGTCCTTCTGCCCATAACAGACTATGGTAGAGTTCTCTTGCCAAAAGCTTGAATTAATTAAAATTAATTGAGGGGTATAGTAAATTATTTAGGGGGGCTTCTAGTGAAGTAAAGTTCACAAATGGCCCACTTCTGCTTTAACACAAAGACCTAAATGTAGTATATTTTCTCGTCTGACTTGTGCGTACAAAATTCTTGATATGTGTGGGCGGTGTCTTAATCACATTACTTATTGCAGAAGACGTGTAAACAAATCTGCTCTAATGATATGTTTTGTTTTGCTTGTTTTTTGTAATAAATCTTCAGAACTCCCTAAGGTCCAGGGGCTGGATCTGACCCACGGGGCAGTGTGACCACCCTGGAAACAATGAAGGGCTGGCCAACAGTGCCTCTGCAAGCAAAATGGAGCTTGTGGGGGCTGTGCGTGACTCTCCCTGAGATCCATTTTCACTGTCAGAGAGTGGCAGGAGGCTGTCACAGCCGAAAATGGAGCTATGGAGCCCTTTTTCACCAGCAGAGTGCTTCAGCCATCACAGGCACCCCTGTGGCCACAGCCACTCTGGCCACCCCTTGAGGTCAAACACAACCTGCTGCAGCCCTCAATGAAATTGTGTTTGACATCCCTGCTCTAAGAGAATCAAGCATGCAAAGATATTGAAGTAGAGTTGTGAACATGATCATACTACCTGTCTAGTTTAGGTCTAGTTTAGGAAAGAACAAAAGCAACATGAGAAAATATTATTTTACTGAAAAAGTAGTAGATCCTTGGAACAAACTTCCAGCAGATGTGGTTGGTAAATCCACAGTAACTGAATTTAAACATGCCTGGGATAAACATATATCCATCCTAAGATAAAAATACAGGAAATAGTATAAGGGCAGACTAAATGGATCATTTTCTGCCATCAGTCTTCTATGTTTCTATGCTTCATTTGGTCTGGCATTTACACTGAACTAAGAGCATAAGTATGCCAAGAGACATTATTAAGTTAAAGGGGACCTCAATTCATGAACTATGAGCTGCCGTTCCATAATTAAAGCTTCATAGCAATACCCATTCTTTCCAAATATAATTATTCTGATGAACCACAAATCAGTGGACCAACTGGAAGTGAAATTAGTTTGGTTATTTTTTCCATAGCATCATCTCAGCATTCAATTCTTTATTAAGTTGTAATAAAAGTTTATTAAGTTGTAATAAAAGGAAGAAGAGAAAACTTCACAGAGATATGGTATATTTTTGCAATGAATATGGCATTTTCTGAATTTAGTATTCACCATATTAGGAAAAAGCAACTATGAATGCTTTGTTTTATCAAAGCTACCGTAAAGTGTATTTTAGACCTTTGTGATCCTAACTGGTTAAGTGATGGTCAGAAATTCTTAAACAGTTGCTTCGTGATATCATGGTTTTCTTTTCTTGATAGGCAAATATAATTTGGATAAAATTACTGCATATTCAACTTTGGAAAACTTATAATTCTCCTTAACTTCACAGTTCCATTTACACAGTGGTGAGATCTGGAATGTACCACTTACAGCATTGATGAATATATTTTGCAGGATTTTAAATGGTTTTAGGGAGTTGTAATGCAATTATAGAACTTGAAACTGACATAGTGTATGCAGTTTGACCTCTTTAGAAAGTTTGCTTGATATATGGAACTTCAGTAGTACAGATAGATAAATTATTTTTAAAAAGTTTCAATTTTATTACATTCACTGAATGCATTGTTTGGATTTGATAGGGCTTTCTCATTCTATGTCAGTTGTTAATTTTAGAAATATGGTGTGTTGAAAACATTTCTAATCTAAGTCTCTGTGAAAATTAACATTTCAAGCTTTTTTAATCATTTCTGTTCTTGTTTCTTTCAGTAAGCAATAACTGGACCAGGAAGTTATAGTTAGAAGTTCACCCTTTGTCCCTCTCTCAATGGATTCCAAATCTTCAAAGTAAGATATTTGATCTACTTGTTTTTTCTACTTCAGTATTTGTGTTATACAAATTAGGGTGCATTTTTTCAATATCTACATCTATCAGTATGTCCATTTACACTGCTTTTGTACCACAACAAACAATGCTGTTCTTGTTCAGAAATAAGTCCTATTGAATTCTACAAGCCTTTATTTCAGAATATGGCAAGTTTAAAATCCTTTCTTTTGATATTATCTTGAAATCATATTGCATAGGCTCTGAGAAGCTATGTCTCTTGACAAATGTGTTATTGTACAGCTAGACTCACTAAATATGAGAGACCCAATATTTCTTGTCCGGCCAAGGAAATTTTGGCTATGAATTCTTGTACTGCTTGTTTATAAATACAAAACAGAAGAAATAACCTATCCACTCTATTTCTATATTTCAATACATTGCTTCAGGAAATAACATTTACTTAACAATGGTAGTTAACAATCTTTAACTGTGTCCATCACAGAGCAGTATATATCAAGCAATTAAAACTATAATGATAATAATGAAATAATTCATTCACAAGCAATGTAAGGATAAGTGAAATGATTCCCAGTCAACCTAATATAGGATTCTTCCTCATAACCTTCCTCATAACCATAAGGGGAAAAAATGCCAACATAAGAACCTACCTTTACTACTCCTCAGAAAAGAAGCTAGACAATGTTGCTATTTTTGCAAATTATGTTCAGGAAATCATTAGTGGAGTCTCTGCAATCTGATTCCCACTGACCCCAAGTTGTGTGTTGGAGAAAATATGTACAGTAGGATAGATTTAGGTGCATAGTTCCCTCTAAGCTGAGCAGTGAGCAATCGCTCACTTAAAAATCATCATCAACTCAGAGTTTTTCAAACCTGCCCAGAAGCCGAGAGGGAAAGAGTGAGAGGGAAGGAGAGAGAGAGGAAGAGAGGAAGAGAGAGAGAAACAGATAGAAAAAAGAGAGGAAGGAAAAGAGAAAGAAAAAGAATGGTAGTAAGGAAGAGAGAAAAAAATCAAAATCTAGTTTGAAAGTAGCTCAACTATTTAAGTGGCATTTTAATATTGATAGAGTTGCCCTATTATGAGCTCACTGTTATAGACACACAGTATGTATGTATGTATGTATGTATGTATGTATGTATGTATGTATGTATTTATTTATTTATTTATTTATTTATTTATTATTTCTGTGCCGCTCAGACACTATACTTTTCCGCCCACCCCCCCAAAAAATTAGAGGGAACACTGTTTAGGTGTTCTGTATACATATTTCTGTATGTGTCTGTTGCCATGTGGATGTCAATGTCTTGATTTCCTGCAAGTCCCGGAGGATCCAAAGGTAATATTCCTCTTTTGAAGAATACATTTGTCTCAGGAAAGATCTTGGGAGTTCTTCCATCATTTTGAAAAGAAAAAAAAGAGAAATATAGGTGATTTTTCGTTATTTTGTGTTGTGGTTCAGCCTGGGACCCCTCCGGGAATGGCTGATTTGCTGTCGGTGTCCAGCTCAGAGGCTGAGGACCAGGAGGGGCAGACTGACGAAGAAGCTGAATCCCAGGCTGAAGATGAAGGACAGCCAGAGTTCCACCAGGGGGAGCTCTCCCCAGCAAGCAGCCTGGATTCCCTGGGGGAAGATGCTAGTGACTTCATAGATATGCGACAGAGGAGAGCTAACGAGAGAAGAACGCAATTGGCTAGGTATTTCCAGCATTAGTGGTTGCAGCTGGGTTTGGGTGTGGTGCTCTTGGGAAAGGAAAAAGGGGGCCCCACCCTTCCTGGCTTGTGGAGTTTTATCTTGGAGATTCGTGAGACCTGTCTGTGAACTTTGGTGGCTACAATCCTGGTTTGTGCCTTGGACTATTGAAACCTTGGGGGGGTGTGCCAGCAAGCAGCTTGTGAAATTGACTGGACATCAGGACCCTGTTGTACGTATCTGTAACCTGTCTGCTGTGAAGACAGGTTTCTCCGTACTGAAGGAGCGGGTCCAGCAGTCACATGGGTTGCTCATGTCCAATCCGGTGGAACTGAGCCTAGTATTAAAAAAGCTTGCCGGATCCGCCCCTTCCCCAGAATTCGCTCAGTTCGCATATCCTGCGGTTGTATTGTGATAGCTCGTTCAACATTCTAACACCTTCCCTTCGATCTTTCCTTCAAAAAGTAGTAAGATTTATTGTCTTTATTTAATTACTTGCACTAATTGCGCCAGCCGTTTAAAAGAGAAAAAGAAAAAAAGCGGCTCGGCTTTTTTCCTTGGGAGAAGTTGCGGTTTCGTTTTCCCCCGGCGGTTTTGCCGGTTACGATTCCTGCGGCCGCTTGTGGATTCTTTTAATCCTTTGGCCTGGAGGTCCTGGTGCAAGTATTTATCATTGAATTATTGATTATTTATTGTATACAAATATTTAAGGGCTTATAAAATACCTCCTGCGGAGTGAGACGCCTTCTAGTCTCCTGGACTTAGTCGATCGCTTTTCCCTTAAGAAATTCTACGGAGCGATTTTTTTCGGCGCGAAGGCCTTCGCGCCCTTTTTTTAAATTCTAGGCCTCTCGTGTTGGCCTTCTGCCAGCCGCGTAGGCCTCAGTCCACCGCGTGGATCCGGGAGCGGGCCTTGGGGGTCCCAGGCTAAATTCTCCACCGGCTAAGCCTCCAACCAGAGTGCCTTGGTTTACTTAATTACAAAGTTTAGGGAGGCTGGCCCCGCTGGATTTGGGGGCACGAACTCTGGGTTTGCCCAGATTGTCCTCACGTTTCAGCAGCTTCGAGGCCTCGAAGCAGGATCCATTCCTCTTGGGAAGTCCTTGAAATCTTCTCCTTATAATTCAGTTATTGGCTCAGCCTTGTCTTCTGTTAATTGTCAGACTATGGCTACTTTTCCCAAGAGAGGCACAACTAAAGGTCCCAGAGAGGCCAGGCCTACAGGCGATGAGATTACTAGTATCCCCCAGGCCTCTTCCTCCTCTTCTCCAGGGGCCCGCCCCTCGACCAAGGTCACCAGGGCCGAGAAGAGAAGGGACCTAGCCCTACAAAAAATTCATGACAAATCAGCAAAACGTTTGAAAGTGCAGGCCCAAGTAATCAGTAGTCAAGACCCACCAGAGGCCTCTAGTCTGCCTCCTTCTGGGGTCCCTGTGTTATCTCTGGATGAGCCAAACCTAGACAGACCCCAACCTAACCTATGGGGCATAGGTCCAGAGGAACCAGATATTATTGAAGATTCCCCCCAGCCAGGATCCTCCCAGGCCTTTAGGGATTCTTCTGCCATTTCTGCTGATATTTCCAGTTTACCTCCTGAGTTCCAATCTATTTTTGCTGTGTTGTCCAAAGCCATTGATGCCAAACTCTCCACCATCAATGAGCTTCCTTTACCTCTTCCTCCTTCTCGTTCCTCCCGCCCCTTGGGTTCTTCCCCAGCGGTCAGAGCTCCTATTCAGGATGATTCAGAATCCTCCCAGGATGAATATGAGGATGTAGAGGAGGATGAAGACCCTTTTCAGGGCTTATCAGAGGATGAGGAATCCCAAATAAAGGTCCCTCCTCCAATTACTATTTTTCCTTCTCAACTATTCAAATCTCTCCTCCTCAAAGCTAGAATTTCTACGGGATTAGCGGCCCAGGAGAAACAAGCCTCCACTTCCACTGATCCCCCGGAGGAGAATTTACCTTACTTCACAGAGGAACAGGAGGATAACGAGGTAATTCCTATGCCTAAATTGTTTAAAGATGCCTTACTCAAACAGTGGGATTTTCCAGCCTCTGGCCTTAATCCCTCCACCAAGGACAGAAAGTTGTATAAACTCTCCTCTTCCTATGAAGAGCTTCTGTCTTTTCCCAAACCAGATGAACCTGTCAAGATTCTTCACTCGGCAGCGGCTGTGCCAGGCGAGGCGGAGGAAGTCCTCCGCCCAGAGGACAAGCGCATCGAGCAAATGCTCAAAAGAGGATTCTCCGCTGATTCCTGGGCCATTAAAAGTTCGGCAGCGGCCTCCTTCTTCTCCAGAGCCATGCTGCTGTGGCTTCGCCAACTTCAACAGCACATTCCTCCCGATGACTTGAGAGGTCAACAAGACTTCAACAAGGTCTTTGCAGCTGCCCAGTACGTGGCTGATGCCACCTTGCAATCTACTAGATTTTCTGCTAAGTCTATTGCAGCTTCTACAACGGCAAGAAGACTCCTATGGATTCGCCCTTGGCAAGCGGGAGTTCGCCAAAAGTGGCAGTTATCCCAGGGCCCCTTAAAGCGCGACCTTCTCTTCGGTGATCTTCTGGATCCACTCCTCACGGAGACCACGGACAAGAAGAAGGTTTTGGGTCCAACCACGAAAAAGGTTACCAAAACGCAGTCCTTTCGTCGCCCAGGGCGCCAGCAAGATCAAGCGGCTTCCTATCAGAGATCTCCAGGTCAGTATTCCCCCCGCTTTCGTTCCCAAGGTAGGAACTCCAGGGGTAGAGGTTTTCGTTTCCAAAGGGGAGCTTCCTCTAACAGGGCTTCAAAAAAACCTAGATGGTAATCTTACCTCCATTCCCATAGGGGGTCGCCTAGCTCATTTCGCCTCTAATTGGCGTCTCACCTCCAAGGACCCTTGGGTCATTGACACTGTTCAAACAGGCCTTCTTTTAGAATTTATTTCTCCTCCCCCTAAACGTTTTATTTCCTGCCCTTCTCCCAGGTCATCCTCAGATTGTAACCGTATGGAGGAGGCCATTTCTCATCTATTGTCCATCAGAGCCATTCAACCGGTTCCTTCCGGTCAGAAGGGCCTAGGTTTTTACTCCATCCTATTTATGGTTCCAAAGTCCTCCGGAGGTTGGAGAGCCATTTTGGATTTAAAGAAACTAAACCTATTCATCAAATATAGGAAGTTTAAGATGCACTCCTTGTCTTCTATTTTGGCCACCATTCACTCGGGAGATTTCATGGTCTCCTTAGACCTCACTGAGGCCTACCTTCACATTCCTATAGCCAAATGCCACAGAAAATTTCTACGTTTTTCCTTTCAAGGCAGGCATTTCCAGTATAGGGCGATGCCATTTGGCCTTTCCTCGGCCCCTCGGGTCTTTACAAAGCTCTTGGGGTCCCTGGCGGCCTATATCCGGGCGTCTCCCATCCACATTTTATGTTATCTTGATGATATTTTAATTCATGGGAACTCCCTAGAGAGAGTGAAAACAGACCTTTCTGTCACCATGTCAGTCCTTCAGGACCATGGGTTTTCCATCAACTTTGATAAAAGTCACCTCCAACCTTCCACTTCCATTTCTCACCTGGGATCCATTATTGATTCAAAATCCTCCCAGGTTTTTCTCTCTCCCGAGAGAAAACTCAGTATAGTGGAGTTAATTTCCAACATTTTATCTAATCCTTCAGTATCCATAGTTACTCTATCTTCCCTTTTGGGGAAGATGGTGTCATGCATAGGCATCATTCCCTGGGCTCGCCTTCATGCTAGGGAACTCCAGTGGCTACTGTTGCCTTTTCAGAGATCGGGGCACAGCAACTCAAATCGACGCATTGTCATCCCACTGAGTGTTCGCAGATCCTTCAAGTGGTGGAAGTCTCCGGCCATGGACAGAGGATCCCCGTTCAGGTGCCCGGATCAATTTGTCATCACCACAGATGCCAGTCTATCGGGATGGGGCGCCCACGCCCAGGGGATGATAGCCCAGGGCACGTGGTCCCCGGAGGAAGCTTCCAGGCCAATCAATTGGCTAGAGTTAAGAGCCGTTTCCCTGGCTCTGAAGCATTTCTCTCCTCGCATTCCCAACCGGCACGTTCTCATTCTCACCGACAACATTGCCACAAAAAGCCATATCTGCAGACAGGGGGGCACGAGATCCAAGGCTCTCATGAGGGAGGCCCTCAAGTTGGGCCTTTGGGCGGAAAAACATCTCCAGTCGCTCCTAGCCGATCACATCTCGGGGAGTCTCAACGTCCAGGCGGATTGGCTATCCCGAGCAACGATAGACCCAGGAGAGTGGAACCTCCATCAAGACCTGTTCCATCAAATCACCCTCAGATTCGGCCTACCAGTCCTGGATCTCTTCGCGACCAATGCGAACGCCCAACTCCCTCGCTTCTATTCCAGATTTCCATCCCCGGGAGCGGAAGCAATCAATGCCCTCCGGAGTCCATGGCCTCCAGGCCTACTCTACGCATTTCCTCCAATTCCAATCCTCCCGGACGTGATTCACAAGGTCCTCACCGAGAGGGCCCGAGTAATCTTAATCGCCCCTCATTGGCCCCGCCGGCCCTGGTTCGCGGATCTCCAACAGCTGTCCGTCCAGGACCCTTGGCGACTCCCCGTTTCGGGGGATATGCTGCGGCAGGGGGCCTCTTTCCATCCAGACCCGGAGTGGTTCCACCTCACCGCCTGGCTGTTATCAGGAGAGATTTAGAACTGCGTGGGCATGACCCCGATTCAGTGGAGGTCATTTTAAAGGCCAGGAGGGGCTCGACCAATCGAATCTACGACCACACGTGGTCCAAGTTTCACCAGTGGTGTCTACAGGAAGGTCTCTCCCCTCTGTGCATCCCCATACACAGAATTATTTCCTTCCTTATGCAAGGCTTCCATAAAGGACTTTCCACCAGCACCCTCCGGCGTCATCTGGCAGCCATTTCATCTGTCCTAGGGGGTCCCCGCAGACAGCCTCTCCGATCCCTCCCTGAAGTTCAGGAATTCCTCAAGGGCATAGCCAACCTCAGACCTTCCAAGGTCCACAGGTATCCATCCTGGGATTTGCCACGGGTTCTCCATTCCCTCACGCAGGCACCATACGAACCCCTAAAATCGGCGTCCCTCAGGTACCTATCCTTTAAAGTAGCTTTCCTGGTGGCTATTACCTCTGCCCGACGCATTTCGGAGCTGGCTGCCCTCTCAATCAGGCAGGACCTTTGTCAATTCCATCAGGACAAGGTAGTCTTGCGACTGGACCCCACCTTCTTACCCAAGGTCAGTTCCATGTTCCACAGATCTCAGGATATTGTCCTACCTTCCTTCTGCCTCCAACGAGACCATCCCTTGGCAATTAGATGGCACACCCTGGATCTCACCAGAGCGCTGAGAATATATATCCAACGCACAGGACCCTTTCGGAGGTCAGAAGCACTTTTTGTAGCCTATCATCCCAGAGTCATGGGGGCCAAAGTGTCTTCAACAGTAATAGGCCGTTGGATCAGAGGGACTATATCTAAGGCCTATGAGTCGGCCTCCCTCTCAGTTCCAAGGAACATCACTGCGCATTCCACCAGGAGCGCAGCCACCTCGGCCGCTTGGGCGACTCAAGCCCCGTTGGAGGAGGTCTGCAAAGCAGCCACTTGGGCCTCGCCAAATTCCTTCATCAGGCACTACAAAATTGATTCTTACGCTTCAGCGGACGCTGCCTTCGGCAGAAGGGTACTCCAATCCGTTATCTCACACGATAGCAAGCTAATCCCACCCTAGGGACCATCTATTGGGTATGTCCCATGTGACTGCTGGATCCGCTCCTTCAGTACGGAGAATAGGCGTTGATTGCTTACCTGAACGCCTCTTCTCGTACGGTGAGCGGGTACAGCAGTCACTTCCCGCCCTTGTATGTGTCTTCTTTACCTTTCTATATCTTTCTTCCTCTAACAATGAGAGTTGAACACTACAGAGCTTCACAACTGAGCCTAGTCTATGGATTCGCGAATTCTGGGGAAGGGGCGGATCCGGCAAGCTTTTTTAATACTAGGCTCAGTTCCACCGGATTGGACATGAGCAACCCATGTGACTGCTGTACCCGCTCACCGTACGAGAAGAGGCGTTCAGGTAAGCAATCAACGCCTATTTCCTTTGTGCTTATTTTTTTCCTGCTATAAACTATTTTTGGATTTTACCAGAGTGTCTGGCTGTTTTTTCAGTGGGTGTGGAGGTCTGGGAAAACCCAGACAGAACATTTTGTTGGGTGCTGGTCTGTGTCACTGACAGCACTGCTTCAGCGTGATAGGCTTAGAAAATATGATTTCCAAAATCGCCGAGAGGATCAGGGTGCCCCAAAGACCAGGAAGAAGCAGAGAGCAGTTTAAATCTCCATAATAGAAAGTTTTCCAATTCAAGAAGGAAACGTCAGCTTAACAAGCATCCCCCAGGGAAAGCTCCTTGTTAACGAGGTCCTTGCCTTTACTAACTAATACAGAATAGCACAAGCTATATAATACAAAAGGCTCTTTTAAGTGCCACTTTGGGAGTGGTGAAAGAACCGCTGGCATTTTCAGATCAGATCATTTGTGGAGTTCCAACAAGAGCTACTGATTGCCTCCTATTTTGAATGGGCTTTGGCTAAATTAATAGTAGATTGGAGTACTCAGAAAAATCAAAGGTCTCTTTTCAGGGGTGGCATTTGTAAAGGAAACCTTATTTTTTTTATTCCTGTAGCAATTGCAATTTGAACACTATATTTAGAAGATAGCCACGCAAACCCTTTCATGAAGAAAATACTTTTTGGTTTTATGTTTGCTTGTCAACAGAAATATCGGCTTCCTGGAAGTAACACCTTCATTCAACTACGAAAGTAATGTTCACTCCATCTCCCATTTCCCATCACCCTCCAAAAAAGAATAGGTTTTGCAATCTGGAGCCAACTCACTGCAGAACAATTATTTAATTTAATAGAATTCTTTATTGGCCAAGTGTGATTGGACACACAAGGAATTTGTCATTGGTGCATATGCTCTCATAAAATAAAAGATACATTGTCAAGAATCATGAGGTGCCACACTTAATAATTGTCATAGGGTACCAATAAGCAATCAGGAAACAATATTAATATAAATTGTAGGGATGCAAGCAACAAGTTACAGTCATACAGTCATAAGTGGGAGGAGATGGGTGATAGGAACTATGAGAAGAGTAATAGTAATAGTAATGCAGCCTTAGTGAATAGTTGGACAGTAGTATGTTGTGATCTTAAAAGTTAAACAATTCATAACACATTTGTAATGTGCTGTTAAGAAAATTGGAATCAATTTACAGTGGTACCTCTACTTAAGAACTTAATTCGTCCTGTGATCAGGTTCTTAAGCAGAAACGTTTGTAAGTAGAAGCAATTTTCCCATAGGATTCAATGTAAAAGGAAATAATGCAACCCATTAGGAAAGAAATAAAAGGTCGGAATAGGGGTGGGAGGAGGAGGAGGAAGAAGAGGAGAAGGAGAGTCGCTGCCGAAGGAAGAAGGTGAGGTGAAGGGAATCAAAAAAATCCAAAACTTTAAGGCTTAAAAAAAAGAGGGACTCTGAGGTGGTGAGGAGGAGCACACACTTCCCCTATACCTGGCACGAGGCTGCCTCCCATACACTGCATGCGTGAGAGAAACCCAGGCGGGTGAGGGGAGGAACCTCCTGGTCCTTTGACTGAAAGGTGGCTGCTGCTGCTACCTGCTTCCTCTTCCTTCCCATGCTGATGGACTCCCCTTGTCTCTTGCTTGCTCCCTTTGTAGCCGGCGCCTTTCCCTCACTGTGGTGTCTCTTCAGTTTGGCTGAAGCTGAGTCGATCCGGCCGGGGTGAAGCGCCCATTTTGGCTTTCTGCGCCCAGACACTTTGGGAGACAACCTTGCACCAAGTATATGGGAGGCAGCGCAAGGGAGTCACCACAGCAAAGTGGTTTATTCCCTCTCCCCTCCTTAAGCGCCACTGAAAGGCTTCTCTGGTAGCCCAGAAAAGCCCGAGATGGCCGGGATTAAAGTGGGAATGGCAGAAAACTGACCAGGCCTTCATGCCGCTCTCAAATTTCCTGGGAAATTTTTCCGGGCTCGGGTTCTTAAGTAGAAAATGGTTCTTAAGCAGAGGCAAAAAAATCTTGAACACCTTGAAAATAAACTGGAGAAGCTGATGGCACGATGGAATAAGGTGAAAGGTTATATGCTGAGTAGAATCTGTGATGCAAATGTGAAAAATAAACTCCAATCACTCTTTCAGTAATAACAAATGCAAAGTAGAGCCAAGGAAACATATATATATATATATATAAACTAGTAAATATTTGAACCCCCCGCAATTGGTGGTGGTGGTGATGGGTTTTTTTGTCGGTCAGGTGATGGGCACACGCACTGTGCACTGTTTTATGTTTGTTTTATGTAACCATATCTACAAAATCAATAAAAATATTTTTTTAAAAAACAAACACCTGGTTCTTATCTAGAAAAGTTCTTAAGTAGAGGCATTCTTAGGTAGAGGTACCACTGTACTTGTAATATTTCCTCTCTCTTTCTTCCCTTCCCTTCTTATTTTTTCTTTATTTTCTTGCTTTTCTTTTATCTTCTTACTTACCTTTGTACTGTTTTTATTCTGTTGAAAATCTCTTCAATAAAAATATATTTTTTAAAAGATCAGAATTTGAGGAGTTTTGTCAACCTCTACAAACCCAGGCAAGAGCAAGGAATAGGTTGGCACCTTTAATGTAAGTCTGGGATAAAAACAGAATCTTGGAATAATGTTGAGTAAATATTTTGAAATGCTTCTTCCCATATTTCTATTCATTATTATTATTATTATTATTATTATTATTATTATTATTATTATTATTATTAGGGCTAAGTTAACTTGCTTAAAATCTCTTGATCATTTGCATGCTCTTTACTTCCTTTTTCAGAGTCCCCCACCCTTTCACAGATCAATTTTACTTATAACTATTTAAGACATATATCACTGATGTTAATTGTTCAGGAAGCAATCATCGTGGAAAGGTCCCTAGTAAAAAAATATTTCATTAGGCGAATTAGGAGAGAAGCTTGTTTGGTTTCCATTTTGGTGAGAACCCTCCTAATCTTTCATTCTTAAAATTAATATGTAATCAAAACTCTCATATCTTCCATTATCTTTACTCCACATTTGGTGATACGTTTTTCCAATTAGGGGGAAAAATCACATAATGAATATAGCAGTGTTAAGAAAGTAGACTGCAGCAATGTGTAAATTAGAATAAATAGGAATTTTCATCCCATTTTTTAAAAAATAATGCAGAATTGTAAGATTATCAGAATGGGCAATTGAAGCTGACAAATTCATTAGTCAGTATTTGGAACCTACAACAATGGATTACTTATCTTTACCTACTTTTGATGATGTTGTTTTATTGACCATATTTTCATTTGCAATTAATTCATTCCTTGTGGTTTTAGCTTTTAGAGTCCATTAAAAAAGAGTGATCAATAAACAGACCTGTATGATTTCTTCAGTCCTCGGAGAAGGGCAGCATACAAGTCTAAATAATAATAATAATAATAATAATAATAATAATAATAATAATAATAATAATAATAATTTAAATTAATTCTTTGTAGAAGAATCAGTCTTCTTCTGCCTACAGACCCCACTTCCCTCCCACCGCCCAAAATCTGAAATAGTGCTATGTGAAAAGGGACTTTCAAGTTTTTATTGATTTATTGATTGATTTTGTCCAATACACGAGGGTTTTAGTGGGTATACACATAGTAAAATACATAATGAAGGTTATAGAATATATACTCATAGTAAAATATATCTAAGAAAGAATAGAAGAGAAGATATAGGAATAAAACATATCAATGAAAGAATAGAAGAAGAGATATAGGAATAAAAGAAAGGTATAGGAGATATAGGAGAGCAATAGGACAGGGGACAGAAGGCACTCTAGTGCACTTGTACTCGCCCCTTACTCTTAGGAATCTGGATAGGTCAACCGTGGATAATCTAAGGGTAAAGTGTTGGGGGTTTGGGGATGACACTATGTAGTCCAGTAATGAGTTCCACGCTTCGACAACTCGGTTACTGAAGCCATATTTTTTACAGTCAACTTTGGAGCGGTTAATATTAAATTTAAATCTGTTTTGTGCTCTTGTGTTGTTGTGGTTGAAGCTGAAATAGTCGCCCATAGACAGGACGTTGCAGCATATGATCTTGTGGGCAATACTTAGATCATGTTTAAGGCATCTTAGTTCTAAGCTTTCTAGGTCCAGGATTGAAAGTCTAGTCTCGTAGGGTATTCTGTTTCGAGTGGAGGAGTGAAGGGCTCTTCTGGTGAAGTATCTTTGGACATTTTCAAGGGTGTTAATGTCTGAGATGCAATATGGGTTCCAAACAGATGGGCTGTATTCGAGGATGGGTCTGGTGAAAGTTTTGTAAGTTCTTGGCTTTCCCAGTGGACAATAAAATCTCGAGATGATTTTCAACAAACCCAATCAGTTTTTGTTCTACAGGCTGTAGGACATAATCTACAACTTTCTATATATTACTATTCAAGAAATTTATATTGCTGTCTAACTCATACACGGTGACCTTGGGTGACTTATTAATATTTAAATTTCACAATGTAAGAACCTATAGACATCGCGGCCATGTCCCTTATGTTTTCTTGTCAAGAAAGGAAGTGACATTCTTCAATGAAGGGCAATGCCTCCAATCATTTGGGAAGATATTTATGAATGTAAGCAGAGAAGAGGGAATTGGAGCTTATGAATTTATGAATATCCTTTCTAAATCTGTATCCAGTGACATCAAAATGCAACTTCTATTTTAAAAATGTTGGAAATGGACTCCCTGATGGGATTACTTTGAAAGGAGTCTTTAGTGCTCTCTAAGCTTGATTGTTTTCTGCAGATATTTCATTACCCAGCTAGGTAACATTGTCAGTATGAGTGAGTGTGGTGTTTGCTTTCTGTTTTTATATACTGTAGTAGCTTGCCCTGCCAATTTTTGAAGAGCAATCACATTGAGCAACACCTAATCTATAACAAATGTAAGTGTGTAAGAACTCTTGGAGGGAGGCAGAGGTATGCTTTTTACTTGTTATAAGCACTACGCTTCAGAGCCCTTTTATTTTCATGGCTACATCAACTTGTATAACCTATAACGTTGGCGGTATCCCAGGGCAATAGGAAAAGTATGTGCTACAGTAAAGTATTTTGTACAATTAACTTCTATGCTATGGTATATCTAGTCCTTGGAAAACAAAAAGTTCTCATTGTGTGTAGATATGGTTTATCTCTACGTGTCTACTGATGGCTGGAGTTTTAAGGTTTCATTTTCTGTTGCTCCTAATGCAATGGAGAAAATTTTAATTTCTTGACTTTTTAGACAACAGTATCTATCTGCATTAGCCATGGTTATATTTGCATTGTTTCTATTTTCCTACGGTGAGAAATTAGTTTTGAAGTGCCTTTCCTTTATCTTAATGAACAATCTATTCAAGCTACTATAAGATGAAAGCCTTCACTGGACTTACCACCAATGTCACCTTCCTTCATTCCCAGTTCTGTGATTAACTCCATCAATAATATAACATTCCCTTCAATGATTTTCTTTAGGCCTTCTGGAGAAACTCAAGAAACATAAATTGTGATTTCTTTTTCACTTTCTTCATATCACATTAGCTTTTGGGAATTATTTTAATACATAGCTATCAGGAATCTTTTGTGAAAGGGTTTCGGCTTGACTGTTCTCTCACACTTGCAGACAAGACTACAAAAGGAAATGAAAATTGAGTGCTTTCTTCCCAGTCAGAAAATCTGAAACAGAACAAAGTGAATTGGTTGTATAATATTTTATTTCCATTTTTTTCCTTGTATTGTATTCCTTTTTCATTTGGTAGATGTGAGTCTTAGTGTCATTATGCAGAAAGCAATTAGGTTTTCTTCCTCTTTACATCTAAGGTATTTTGCCTTTATATCTAGATCTTTACATCTGAGGTATAAATCATATCTGCAAGAGAAAGAGTGGACAAGCTACACTCTTGGGAGCCCAGGTAGATATTACAATAGATGCACAATTATTATTTGGAAAAGGTGGATTGTCCTACACAAGGGGTGTCAAACAGATGGCCCGCACATTGAATGCATCACATGCTGGCCACAGCCACCCTGGTTTAGTGAAGTGGGGGGGGGATTGTCATATCTTATGACAACAATGTGCCCTCGCAAGTTTGATACCCTGTCCTACACTGCAATCATATACACATTTTACTACTACCTTCCAATATAGAGTCTATACAAATTCACATATAAAGCCAGCAATGATTTCCTTTCTCAACAAAATATCAAAACTAAACAGTAACAATAAAAAGATGACATCAATGGCCAGGAATGATTTTATTTAATTTCAATTGAAAGCTCACCCCTATATCTAGCTGGGGAAGATTTATTTGTTTGTGTGTTTGTTTGTTTGTTTATTTATTTATTTATTTATTTATTTATTAAATTTGTATGCCGCTGCCCCCCCCACCCCACCCATTAAATTTGTGACCATTTTGAGATGAGTTTAACACAATCCTCCAGGCACCTGGACACAAGCATGCAAAATGCAGTGGGCAGATGGTTGCCTTCTCTGTATTTTTAAGGATTGCTGAACACCAATTTTGTCACTACCATATTTGTTTGTACTTTATTTTTGAGCACAAAGCAAAATCCCCACCTCCACCACCATGAAACCTGAAAGAACTTGTAGTTAGGGTATCTGAAAGAGCAACTTTTCAAACCAGCTTGCCCTGAAATTGGTAAGTACTGTAATCATTTATAGCAGTGGTTCTCAACCTTCCTAATGCCCCAACCCTTTAAATACAGTTCCTCATATTTTGGTGACCTCCAACCATAAAATAATAAAATCATTAGGAAAATCAGGGGTGGGTTCTAGCTTACCTCGCTGCCAGTTTGCTTCCTCCTGCATTGCGTGGCCACGGCGCACATATGCGCAATGCCGGGAAAAAGTTTTTAAAGTAGCAAAAAAGAAAAGTAACATGAAAACGAGATGGCTGCTCTAAATGATTACGTACCAATTTCAGGGCAAGCTGGTTTGAAAAGTTGCTCTTTCAGATACCCTAACTACAAGTTATTTCAGGTTTCATGGTGGTAGAGGTGGGGATTTTGCTTTGTACTCAAAAATAAAGTACAAACAAATATGGTAGTGACGAGTCTGCGGAGAGGGACGGCATGCAAATCCAATAAATTATTAATTATTATTATGGCGATGGATGCACAGTGCCAAAAGTTAAGCTTCTGTGCATGCTCAGACATCCCCATGGTACAGATATATATATATATATATATATATATATATATATATATATATATATATATATCAGAAATGTGTCTTAGGTGACCCCTGTGAAAGGGTCATTCGAGCCTCCAAAGGGGTCGTGACCCACAGGTTGAGAAGTGCTGATTTGGAGCCCTGCTAATACTGTACTATTTGATACAGGATCCATTGCATATTATACTTATTTATGGACTATATACTGTATCTATGGACAAAATGTCTTAGCTATGGATAACCTTCCTTATTACTTTTTTATGACCCTTTATATATTGATAAAGATGACAATTGTCTACTGAATTTTTATTAATAGCACGTATGCTGACCTTTCTGTTATTGCTTCATTGTTCCTTGGATATGTTCTCATTCATATGTACACACACACACAAATACCAGAGGTAGCTTCTAACTTATCTCGCCGCTGGTTCGCTTCCTCCTGTGGCACATGGGCTCATGTGCATGCACAGTGCCAAAAACCTGGATTCTGCACATGTGCAGAAGCAAAAAAAACAGCTTTTGTGAATGCGCAGAAGCAAAACCCAAGACGGTGGTGCCTACACCACTGCTTAGAGAGCCGGTTTATATAATATATATAATAAAATTTTTGCACTTTGTTCTATGTATGATTAACACCCTAGCTCCAGAGGTCATGAAAAGGAAAGACAAAGAAAAAAGTAGCCTAACATTAAATAAATGCAAATGTTACAAAAGAACTGTGGTTTATTGTCCTTTTATAACGGATTACAGGCAGCACCAATACCTTTCAGCAAAAAGACAAACTAGGAGCTTCTGTCTTTGTGATATACTGATAAAGCTTTAATGTTTAAACTTGATCACAGCTGAAAGACTTCTCAGTCAACAATAGTCAAGGCACATCAAGGATGAGATTTGAAAAGGCTAGATAAACACATAGTAATTGTTTCTATGGGGTTTTAGTCAACTCATCTGCTTTTCTATGGAAAGCATTGATTGTACTTCTTGCCTTGAAAACCTAACCTTAGTTTACCTGACCAAACAAAAGTGTTTTAGGCCAAAGAACCTGAGCAAATTTTGAATAGATTTGATCAGAAATTCGTTCAATACTAAATTTTAATTCTGATTTAATAATTTGTATCTCCTGAACTTATAAATTAATTAAGATGCAGTTGTTCAGTGAGATATTTACATTTCTGATTTTTAATGCAGTTTTATGCTTTTTCGTTTGTGGCTATATTTTAATTGCTGTATATAGTATGTTATTATTTATAAAAATGTAGAAAGTGCATTTCTTAGATGGAAAGAGTGGACAAAATGTGTTACATATAGAATATGACTTCTAAAGCAAAGTCTTAAAATATGCACGATTTGCATGTATTTTGGGTGGACTTTAAAAGGACCATATACCAATTGGAAATGAGATGAACAATCTTAAATTAGAAACAGCAGGAATGGAGTGAGCTTGAGCTTGACAAATTCAACTATGTCTTGATTTAAAACTCCCAAAATTAATGAGATACTGGAAATAAGCTTGGGAGAAAATAGCAATAGAAACATTGTAAATGGCCTGGCTAGTGAAATAATATGTATGAAAAAATCTAGATGCTTGAAATGTGTGGCATTAATATATTATTGTTATGATTCCCAGTTTTTGACCTTCCTTCTCTCTTCCGAAGATGGGAATCTTTATTGTAAAAGTTGATACAAATTGATTACACATACACACCCATAGTTCTTGCAATTCATGAAAATGGCACTCTTTCAAGTCCTGATTATATTCAAGTCCTGATTATCTGAAAACCTTTCTAATCTGTATATATATTGCCTTTCCCAGACAGAGCTCTGTTTAAAAATTGTAATGTTATATAATAAAGGCAGTTTGTATAATCATTGTTTGAGGGATGTCCTCTGCTCTCTAAATTAGATAGATTGTGATAAATGGCATTAATTTACCTAACATAGTAATCAAATTCATGTTGAATGAATCAATGAAAGTCCTTCAGTGTAGAGGCCTTACATCTCTCCATTTTGACTTTGCTCTGTAGATCACTATTGTACAAACATAATTGGCATTGCTTTGTCGTTTCTTGGATTTAAATTTCAAATGAGGCAGGACAGTGTGCTTTACATCCATTATTCAGCTACAAGGAGAACCTTATTTTAATGCTCACCCTCCACACCCTTCCTGCACTAGATACAAACTCTGCTTTCAGATTCTGCCTTCTCCTTTGGGGAACGTTGTCAGATCATTTCCATAACCTGTCACAGATAGTGGGATTCATTTTGTCGTGTGGCTTGTGAAACAATGGAGCCTCTTTGACATTTCTTCATGCTTCATTCATACCCCAGTGTGGCAATACACACTACCTGCTGGCACACCATTATAAGCTTGGTGATGTTTTTCCCCCATCCTGGAGCTATACCAGTTTATTTAAAATCAATCCACTTTGACTGGAACTTGTACAACCAGTATAAATGTTGTATAACCAGTGAGGTGCTCATTAATGAGATGTACAATCAAAGAACCATGGTTCTACTCCAGACTACTGGTCATCGTTGTACAACCTTTTCCACTAAATGAAGTAAAGGAGGTAGCTATAAAGACAGGGTACCTTCTCAGCTCCAAATCCCCATTGATGGGATGTCCCTCAAATAAGATTTTCTTGGTCCCCCGCAGTTACCTCTTCATCATCAAAGCTATTCCTCTACAGGTAGTTCTCAGTTAAAGATGATAATTGGGACCAGTAACTCTCTTGGTAAGCAACATGACTATAAGGTGAAAAATCACATCAGATGGTATATATATAATCATAGTTCTCACAATTGTGGTTGCAGTTGCTAAGTGAATCGTGCATGGCTGTTAAACGCAATGTTGCATGGCTGTGACTTGAAACTTCCTGATGGCTTCCCCATTGACTTGGCTTGTCAAAAGCCAGCTGGGAAGACGCCAGCCCACAACAATAGGATGCTGAGACTCTTATAATTACCTGCTGTTTATTAAGCAATTGAAATGTGATCATATGAACACAAGCATACTATGATGGCTGCATATGGTCATAAATCTCCAGATTCACTCATAACTTTGAAAGGCCAGTAAGTGAGGATTATCTGTATTCCCAAAAGTTGTGGAGAGAAGTTAGTGTAGCTGTTTTATGAGCTTTAGATTGTATTCCTGTTCTAGTTACTAGTATAATGAATTTTCTTTTTAAAAATCACCTGTAATCTGTGCAGAATCAGAAGTACAGTGATACCTCGTCTTATGAACCCCTCGTCATACAAACTTTTCAAGATATGAACCCGAGGTTTAAGATTTCTTTGCCTCGTCTTAAGAACCATTTCTGTCTTACAAACATGAGCCTGGGTCCATGGGCTATCTTACTGCATGGCGCTCCCTTACCGATGCAGGGATTCCCCTGCCTTGTGACTGCCCCCGATGGGATTTCCCATTAGTTTCCCACCCCTGCTGGAATTCCCGGCCTCCCGACTGCCAGCCGAAGTGCCTGGGATTTTCCCTTGGCTTTTCAGCGGCTGGTCAAGAGGCCCCCCTTCTCCTGCCCAGCGGGAGGCGAAGTGCTAGGGGGGCTGTCAGGCCAGCCCTCATGCCTCCCCCCAGCCAAAAATGCAAAGCCGGCTGCCGCCAAAGAAGGCTTGAGCCTCCCGGTCCTCCCCGCTCTTTCGTCATGCCTGTCAGCCTGGGCTGGCAGAACCTGCCTCCCGACCCTGCTTGCCTGGCGGGAGGCAAAGCACTGGGGGGGGTGTCAGGCCGGGCCTCCTGCCCCCCCAGCTAAAAATGCAAAGCCGGGCTGCCGCCACTGCCACTGCAAGAGGCTTGAGCCTCCCGGCCCTCCCCACCCCTTCGTCCTGCCTGTCAGACTGGGCCGGCAGAACCGGCAGCGGCAGCAGCGGCATTTTGCATTTTGCATTTTTGGCTGGGGGCAGCAGGAGGGCCGGCTTGACAACCCCCCCAGCGCTTCGCCTCTGGCCAGGAAAGCGGACTAGGGACGCAGGTTCTGCTGGCCCAGGCTGACAGGCAGGGCGAAGCTGTGGGGAGGACCGGGAGGCTCAAGTCTCCATTAGCAGCAGCGGCAGCCCGGCTTTGCATTTTTGGCTGGGAGGGCAGGAGGCCCGGCCTGACACTGCTCCACAGCGCTTCGCCTCCCGCCAGGCAAGCAGGCTCAGGAGGCAGGTTCTTCCAACCGAAGCTGACAGGCAGGACAAAGGGGGCAGAGAGGACCGGGAGGCTCAACCTCCTTCGGCAGCGGCGGCACTTTGCGTTTTTGGCTGGGGGGGGCAGGAGGGCCGCCCTGACACACACACACCCAGCACTTCACTCAGGGTGACAGACAGGACGAAGAGGCGGGGAGGACCGGGTGGTGGCGTCCCGTCTTCTGGGTTTCTGAGTTTTGGGCTTGCACACATTAATCACTTTTCCATTGATTCCTATGGGAAACATTGTCTCGTCTTACAAACTTTTCACCTTACGAACCTCGTTCCAGAACCAATTAAGTTCGTAAGACAAGGTATCACTGTAGTTTGCAAATTGCTCCTTGCTTTGTATAGGATTGTTGTTACAGTTTTACATTTGTTGCAAATGCACAATTGCATTTTTCAAGCCTCCCTAACTTTAAAATGACTGGAGACCACAATCCTGTATCTGTTACATTCAGAATAATAATATTTTGAAATTTTGAAAGGACAGAACCAAAGCTTCATTCACTGCTTAGAAAATGTAGCAATTGCTTTCTTTTTCTCTTTCTTTGTCTGGCAGTGGAAAGAAATATTGATGGTTGTTAACCAATAGGTCCATTCTGCAGAACCTGAGTGGAATTTGGGGGGTGTTGTTGTTGTTTGATTGTAGATGTTATTTTCAATTAATTAGGTTCACCCTTTTTGATGGGAAGAAGGACTTTTTCATGCTCACTTATTTCTGTACATGGATTTTTTTCCTCTTTTTCTTTTTTAAAAGAAGATTATCCTTGATGAAATTCCAGCGTGGGCTTCCTGCATTTCGCTCTGCTTCAATTTTGTTAATGGGCTTAATTATGAAAGCTAATTTCACCAAAATGGATCACATTGTGTAAGAGTAAAATCTGTTGGAATATTTGTCATCGCTGCAGTCAGCAAAATACACTTCGGAGAACAACAGCAAGGTAGATGGATAACAGGATAACTGTGCTCCATGAACACACTTTCTGGATCACTAGTTACAGTCCACTTGAGTGTAATCCTAATGAGATGGTGGTTTTTTTTATAAACTTTCTTTCAAGATGGATGGGGACAGGGGGAAAAAAGCCTGTGCACTTTCAATAACAAATGACTGTCTCCTAATGTCAAACACACTTGCTGAGCTTTCAGAATTTTGTTTCAAAGGGGCAGGAAATAATGTTTTGAAGTTGTCTCTCTCTCTCCCCCCCCTCTCCTCTGACTGAAAAAGTTTGCCCTCTACAACTTCCTGGATTTGGATGGCTTTACTAAGGCTATGTTTATTTAATTTTATTAAGTAGGTTAGGCTTCTTACAGCAAGAACCATTAGAAAAACATGGTAAAACGTTAGCGATATTGTTACCTAATTGGATGAGGAAACCATTTAAGAAGAACGATGGCGTAGGAAACAATTCAATTTTGTATAAATTCAATTGAGCAGATGAACTTTATCAGGCAATCACATTCTAGGCTCCAAGAGCTTGGTGAAGTTAAAACAGAATCTTGGGTTCAAGTTTATTGTGTGTTGCTAAGATATTTAAAAAGCAGGGAGGACCATTTGGCAGTCCAAGGGATGGATCTGCATGGGGAAAATCATTTCATGAAATATAGACTAGACTAGACTAGACTAGGCACCTTACCCACTAGATGGTGAACCTTTTTCCCTCAAGTGCCAAAAGAGCATGGGTGGATGCTATTGTGCATGTGTGAGTGCCCCCACACATAATTCAATGTCTGGGAAGGGTGAAAACAGCTTCTCTTGACCCCAGAGGCCCTCTGGAGGCCAGAAACAGCCTTTTTCTCAACCTCTGGTGGTCCCAATAGTGATTTATTGATTGGTTGGTTGGTTGGTTGGTTGGTTGGTTGGTTGGTTGGTTGGTTGGTTGGTTGGTTGGTTGGTTGGTTTATTTATTCATTCATTTATTTATTCATTTATTTATTAGATTTGTATGCCACCCCTCTCCGGCTAACAACAATAATAAAACAACATATAACAAATCTAATATTTAAAATAACTTAAAACCCTTATTAAAAACCAAACATACACACAAATATACCATGCATAAATTGTATAGGCCTGGGGGGAATGAATATCTCAATTCCCCCATGTCTGACGACAGAGGTATTTTCTGCAGTTGAGTTTCGAGCAGTATAATATATGTGATATATGTGATATAACCAAAATAGGCTTTGGTCTGACTATTTGCCTAGAAGGTTAAAGCATTTGTCCCCCCCCCCCTTTACTCCACCCAATGGGGGAAACAAAGCCAAACAAAACAAAACCCTGACCCAGTTGTTGGGTAATTTGAAAGTTTTTTAAGAGATGGCTTGATCCCTAAACCTCACAAAACATAAAAAAGGAGTGCAGAGTAAACTAGGGGAAACTAAACAAGTGCTGGATGATTCGTGCGGGTTATAGACTGCACTTGACACCAAGAAAAAGTATTAACTATCTAAAATTATTAAGTGGAAAAACAAAATACAATGTTAACAGCATATCTTCAAGTGCCATTACTTAGAAGTAGTTTCCACTTACTCTGGGCATGCCTGCTGTGTAGTAAGCATGCATAAACTCAGAAGTTAAACACTATTCAATGGTTAAGAGTCACAGACTAGATTAAGATTTGCATTTCAATATTCCTCCTATCCTTGTTTGCGCATTTCTGGTTTGAATGAAGGGAAAATTGGGATTGAAAGTGAGCCGTATGAAATGCTTATTTTTTTAACAACAGGTGGATTAACTAAAAGATGCATCCATGTAAGTTATTGTTCAGCCCAGTGGAAATATCTCAGGAGTAAGTGCCTGTGAATCAGATCCTCAGGATGCAATTATCGTTCTTTTTACTGTTTTTAGGGATTCTGAGTGGATGAATCAGCTATGCTCTACAGCTCTTTTATGATTAAGATTTTAGAGTTGTGAGTGGGGTGGGGAGTGAGAAAGGTTTCACAGTGATGATCATTTTAACTTTTTTTCTCCCTACTCCAACATATCCCACTCAGGAGATACAACATTAAAAAGTACTCAGACTTCATAAAAGTTAACAAAGCATATTACCATATAAGAAAAACAAATTAAACAACGATATCAATGAGGAGATGCATGACAGGTTCACTGCGGTTTTTTGTAACCTGAATGTGCAGTAAAGAAAAATCCCAAACATCTCCCTATGCAGATATTATTTCAGAGTAGGCTACATTAGAATTCAAGAATTTGAGATGTCAAGATGGATTATTAATTGCGTTTATAAGAACTTTATCTTATCAAGAGCTGTATCCTTAAATCTCTGCCTGTGTGCCTTCTGGTTCAGATATTGGCATATATGAAGCATAATGAAGCTGAGAAAAATTGCTTTATTATGGTTGGAGACTGTTCTGTCGGGCTCTCTGGTAGACTCCTCCCAAAAATTCACAGGTACAAATTTCAGACACACACACGTTTGAAAATTCAAAACAATGTTCTTTATAATGAAAATTCACTTAAACTAAGCCCTCTTTTGGTATAGCAAAGAGCACTCGTCTCCAAACAAACTGGTAATTTGTACAAGTCCCTTATCAGTTCTGTGATCACTTAGCTTGCAGCTGTGAGGCAATTCACAGTCCTTCTTCTTTCACAAAGTGAAACACACTTTGCTCTGGTTTAGTTTCAAAGCGGGGAAAAAGCAGCACACAAAAGGTCAAAGTCAGTAAAGCAGGCACAAAAAACAAGGATCAGATAACCCTCCACAATGGCCAAACCCATAGGTTGCTATTTATAGCAGCCTCGCTAATTACCACAGCCCCACCCAACCACAGGTGGCCTCATTTTCTTTGATAATAATCTCTCAGTTGTTGTTGCCTATGCATCGCTCTCCGCAGGCGTGGCTGTATCATTAACTCTTGTTCTGAATCCAAGGAGGAGGTAGATAATTGATCTCCTTCTGAGCTGTCTGCCACACTCTCCTCCTCCCTGTCACTCATGTCTTCTTGGTCAGAGGAGCCTTCATCAGCAGATTCCACCAGGGGCAAAACAGGCCTGCAGCATGTGGATGTCTCCCCCACATCCACAGTCCTTGGGGCAAGAGCTGGGCCAGAACTAACTACAATAGAGACCATTGCAGAAGTATCTTATTTTTGCTTATTCATTGATCTAGGGCAGTGATGGCGAACCTTTTTTTCCTTGGGGGCCGAAAGAGCATGAGTGTGTGCTATCTTGCATGCATGAGTGCCCACACCCATAATTCAATGCCTGGGGAGGGTGAAAACAGCTTCCCATGCCCTCCAGAGGCCCTTTGGTGGCCGGAAATGGCCTTCTTTCTGACTTCTGGTGGGCCCAGTAGGCTCATGTTTTGTCCTCTCAAGGCTCCAAAGGCAGGGGAGGGTAAAAACGCCATCCCCTGGAGGCTCTCTGGAAGCCAAAAACACCCTCCCAGAGCCTTTGTGTGAGCCAAAAGTCAGCTGGCTGGCGCACACATGCATGTTTCAGCTGAATTAGGGCAACAGCTCATATGCCAGCAGATATGGCTCCATGTGCCACCTGTGGCACCCATGACATAAGTTCACCATCACTGATCTAGGGGATAGCATAGAAGTATTTGTTGACTTACAGACGTGATAGGGGTCATAATCAGAGTTGCTGAAGAAAGCAGTCGTTAAACAAGATGCTCATGTGACCATTTTGGTTAATGACTGCAATTTCGGCTCTCCCTGTTGCAGTTTAGTGATCCTATGGGTCGTTAAGCAGAGCATAGAGTGCCTGGACAGAATTGAGAGCATAGAAGGATTTTAGAGTTGCTAGTCTCCTGTGTATGCTATAATGTAAGGGAAATGAACATTTTAGGAGCTCTCTTAAAGTTTCTGTTTAGAGCCACCTCCAAAATGAAACATTATGTTACAGTCTTAGCGGTTTCTTGGGGCCACATTAGAATGGCAAAATATGCTTCAATCCCTGTTACTGCTTAAAGTTCAATAAAGCAATAGCATTTAGCAATAGCATTTAGATTTATATACAGCTTCATGGTGCTTTTACAGCCTTGTCTAAGCGGTTTACAGAGTCTGCATATTGCCCCCAGCAATTTGGGTCTGAAATTTATACGGGAAGAAACCCAAATATGCCAAGACCTTCATATATATATATGAAGGTCTTGGCATATTCGGATTTCTTCCTGTGAAAGTTTCAGAGATTTCTGGTGACATTTCGATGAGGTCCCACTCGTCATCTTCAGGCTGGTGCTTTTATCCTTGTGCTTGTTCGCCCTAGCACAAGGACAAAAGCACCAGCCTGAAGATGACAAGTGGGACCTCATCGAAATGTTGCCAGAAATCTGGGGAAGAAACTCGAATATACCAAGACCTTAATATACATACACACACATATATACATACACATATACATACATATACATGTATGTATGTATGTATGTATGTATGTATGTATGTATGTATGTATAATATTTCTGGACTTCTCATCTCCCTCAAAGAGTTGTATATTGTATAGCAATGTACAATAAAATGTTTTAAAAAATCTATAAATAGAATAAAAACTGTCATTTTTAATATTAATATTAATGCTTTCACACACACACACACACACACACACACACAGACATATGTCACATGTTTTTGCTGAATATATATATACAATACACCAGGGTGATTCGAAACAAAAATATGTAAACTTTCCCTGGTGCAGAGCTGAAGGGATTGGATACTGTAGCCTAGAGGACAATTCTCTGCCTTACAAGGCAAAGGTTGCAGGTTCAAGTTCCAGTGGGTATGGCTAGCTGATGAGGCCAAAATAAGGCCGAGCTAGATCTATCCTAGTCTCCCTTAATTTTCAAATTCAGCAAAAAAACATGTGACACATATAGATAGAATTGTCGGCTATCAATAAAATTAACTGCCTTGGAAATGGCTCTGGGTTGGGCCGAGAGGCAAATAAGGAGCTGTGATGTTCCTTCAATACACCAGGGTGATTCGACACAAAAATATGTAACCTTTCCCTGGTGCAGAGCTGAAGGGATTGGATACTGTAGCCTAGAGCAGTGTTTTTCAACCAGTGTGCTGCGGCACACTAGTGTGCCGTGAGACATGATCAGGTGTGCCACGAAGCTCAGAGAGAGAAAGAAAGCAAGAGAGAGAGAAAGAAAGCAAGAGAGAGAGAGAGAGAGAGAGAGAGAGAGAAAGCAAGAGCGGGAAACAGCGAGCGAGAAAGAGAGGGAGGGAAGGAGAGAGAGAGAAAGACATAGAGGGAGGGAGGGAGGGAGGGAGAGAGAAAGAGAGCAAAAAAGAGAGGGAGGGAGGAAGTGAAAAAAAGAGGGATGGAGAGAGAAAGGAAGGAAGGAAGGGAGAGAAAGAGGGAGAGAGAAATAGAGCGAAAGGGAGGAAGAGAAAGAGAATTTTTTTGTCCAAACTTTTTCTAGCCCCACCCCTCCGGCCCCGCCCAATGTGCCCCAGGGTTTTGTAAATGTAAAAAATGTGCCGCAGCTCAAAAAAGGTTGAAAATCACTGGCCTAGAGGATAATTCTCTGCCTTACAATGCAAAGGTTACAGATTCAAGTCCCAGTGGATATGGCTAACTGATGAGGCCAAAATAAGGCTGAAATAGATCTATACTAGTCTCCCTTAATTTTCAAATTCAGCAAAAAAACATGTGACATATATATGTGTGTGTGTGTGTGTGTGCATGTGTGTGTTGTTTGAAATCATGGTGGGATTAAGGCTCTTTTATACAGTAGATTGATAGGAGGGATTTAAAATATAAGACATTAATAAGCGGTTGCTTGATTCACTTTTTGTATCACTTTAAAAATGTGGGTATATATGCGAAATCAAGTTGAATTGGGGCAGAAAAAACTTTATTTTCAATTATTCCAAACACAACTAGAAGATACTCAATTGGCGATATTTTCCTATTATTGCAAACCACAAAATCACAGGAAGAGATATGTTTCCTGATTTCAGATGACTTGAATATTGATTCTGCAGTTGTTCTGCAAAGCTGACATAGCCAGATAAAGGGGGTTGAATGTACTATTAATAAGGTGAACATTTATCTTGGGGGAAAAGAGATTTGAAGAAAATCATCATAATAAAAGATCAGTAGCTTCTGACTATTCTCTTCCAGTTTTAATAGAACTGTTCTGTGGTACAGGGTTCTATATTAAAAGCCAGCACTCAGTATATTCTATATCAGAAAGGTTATTGTTTAGGATAATCAAGAAACTGCTAATAATTCAATAAAAATGTCTTGGTAAGAAAGTAAAACTAGGAGATAGGATCTTTAATTATCTCTTCCTCTGAACCCCCTCTTCGAGTTTCTATTCTTTGGATATCAGCATTTATGAATCAAATGATTCTTTTGGAGGGGTTTTTCCACAGGAAAAGAAAATGTATCTGAAACTATACAGAGTGCGACCCAGAGCTTTATGGGGTAAAAAAGGATCACTCTTTATTTTATTTATTTGTTTTGTCTAATACACATTAATACACAATGAGGGTTATAGAGGATATAATCAAGTAGAATGTATTAAAGGGGGAATAGAGGATAAAATAAAGGAGTGAAATATAACTATGAGAGATTAGCAGAAAAGGATATAGGTATAGAAGAGAAGATATATGAGATATAGGAGAGACAATAGGACAGGGGATGATAGGTACTCTGGTGCACTTATGTATGCCCCTTACTGACCTCTTAGGAACTTGGTGAGGTCAACCCTGGATAGTCTAAGGGTAAAGTGTTGGGGGTTAGGGGATGATACTACAGAGTCCTGTAGTGAATTCCATGCTTTGACAACTCGATTACTAAAGTCGTATTTTTTACAGTCAAGTTGGGAGTGGTTAATATTAAGCTTGTATCTGTTGTGGGCTCTACTGTTGTTGTAGCTGAAGCTGAAGTAGTCTTGGACAGGCAGGACGTTGCAGCATATGATCTTGTGGGCAATACTTAGATCATGTTTGAGGCGTCTTAGTTCTAAGCTTTCTAGACCCAGGATTGTAAGTCTAGTTTTGTAGGCTGTTCTGTTACGGGTAGAGGAGTGAAGAGCTCTTCTGGTGAAGTATTTCTGGACATTTTCGAGGGTATTAATGTCAGAAATGTGGTATGGGTTCCAAACAGGTGAGCTATATTCTAGGATGGGTCTGGCGAAAGTTTTGTAAGTTCTGGTAAGTAGTGTGAGATTGCCAGAGCGGAAGCTACGTAGGATTAGATTAACAACTCTTAAAGCCTTCTTGGCGATGTTGTTGCAATGGGCTTTGGCACTCAAGTCTTTAGTTATTAGTACTCTGAGATCCTTGACCGAGTGGGGATTATCTGTGATAATTTGTTGATTCAGTTTGTATTTGGAGTTTTGATTCTTTTTGCCGATGTGAAGGACACAGCATTTGCTGGTTGAGATTTGGAGTTGCCATGTGTTAGACCAATCAGAAACAGAGTCTAGATCTTCTGCTTTTGTTGTTGTTCCTGTTTAACACTAGTTTTCTTTTCCTCTTTTCTGCTATTTTTCCTGCAACTGGCAAGAATAAGCTTGAACTATATGGAGAATGTGCATTGCAAGATAGCCACTTGATGGAAGGCAATCTGGTTTACCCTTGTTTACTCAGACGTGATCCCTACTGAGTGAAATGAGCATTGGACCTACCTGATATGGCCTTTCTTGTGGGGTGGAGCTAGCCTCTAAGGATGGGAAGACTCCGCCCTTTGGCCAATCAGGACTGAAACTGTAAACAAAATTTTGACCCTCTGCCTACATTCTCTCTCTTTAAATGAAGGACGAAAATCAGATTCTGTGTGCAGTTCCTGCTCAGACAGACTACTTATATGTACCCATGATCCAACACAAGTCAGACAGACTATATGGAAAGGGAGGGACTAATTCTCCCCATGAGAAAGAGCGTATCAGGTAGGTCCAACACTCATTCTCCTTGGTGAAGAGCTAGCCTCCAAGGATGGGACATACCAAAGTAGTCACCGGACCAGGAGGGCTATTAAGTCTGGATGCTATCCTCACCGTCTCTCACTGACTGTTGCAAAACCCTGCATCCAAAGGCCGCCTCATCTGAGGTGAAGGTGTCCATTCTATAATAATGGACAAATGGAGTTGGTGAAGTCCAGGTGGCCACCCTACAAATCTCGTCAATAGGTACTCAGGTGGACCATGCAGTGGTAGTGGCCGCACTGCAGGTTGAGTGTGCCATTATGCCTGAGGGCCGAGGCAAGTCCAATTGTTTATAGGCCAGCATGATCACAATTCGAATCCAGAGACCCACTGTGAACGAAGAAGCCTTATGGCCCTGAATGGTGGGCTAGAATGAAAAATAGAGAACCTCTGTCTTGCAAAAGGAAGCGGTCCTTTGAATATAAATATCCATGGTCTGCCTATCCATCTTACAAGTGCCACAAGATTTCCTGGGTGGTAGAAGGGTTCTCATAAAAGGTGGGCAACACAATCTCCTGAACTCTATGAAAGTAGGAATTAATCTTTAGAACAAGGGTTGAATCTAACCTGAGTACCACCCTGTCGGGGTGAAAAATATAGAGGTCCCCCCAATGGATAAGACAGCCAGCTTGAAAATTCTATGGGCAGTTGTTATCACCACAAGGAATGCTGTCTTACAAGTCATGTGCTGGAGTGAGGCAGAGTGTAAAGCTTCAAAGGGAAATCTAGTGAGAGAATCCAGAACCAAGGCTAAGTCTCAGGTTGTATATCTATGTACTACTGGGGGGTATATGTTAACAGCCTCCTTTAAGAACCTTCAAATCAAGTGATGAGCTGAAATTGACTTCCGGGAGCCACAGGACAACACCGTTGAGAGGCCTGCTACCTGGCGACAGTGTATTGGTGAGAACCCCTTGGTTAATCCCTGGCATAAGAACTGGAGCACATTAATAATAGACAAATCAATTGGGGAGTACCCCACTTGATTACACCAGTGACAGAAGGCTTTCCATGTGGACAAATATATTGGTTATGTGAATGGTTTCCTGGAGGCTTGGATTATGTCCTTTGGAACCTTCGACCTCTCAGAGTGAACCGCTCAAGCACTAGGAGGTCAGTTGTAGCCAGCACGGTTCGGGATGCTGAACTGACCCCTGGGCAAGCAACCATTCTGTAAACAATTGCCTTGTCAATTGATCCCGATCAACAAGGCACCACTGGGAAAGCGAGAACAGGCTCTGATTTAGGACGTTCAACTTCAGCTGAAGGCACAGCCAGTGACTGGGTCACAGCCTGTAGCCGCCCTCAACCCAGGCATAGATGAAGAAGGCACTGGGGAGGTTAGATGAGATGAAGGTGAAAAGATGGAGCAATCACAGGAATTTCTGAGGAGTATTTCCAATTGTTTCAAAGTATTTCCAAGGATAGGAGCTAAAGGCACATGTCCTTTGATGCCAAGGACTGAATCTAAAGAGGGGGAATGTGGGCAGAGGGACATTTTTTTTTACAGATTCAGTCCTGATTGGACAAAGGGCGGTGTCTTCCCATCCTTGGAGGCTAGCTCCACCCACTATGGAGAATGGGCCTTGCATTCTGGTGAGAGAGTTTCTCCTGCTTGTTATTATTCAGCTCACGACAGTGAACAGTTTGAAGTCACATCCAACCTGAGGGTCCGACTCAAATGCACGTGGCTAGTTTTAAGACATGTAGCTCACCATTTTTTTATTGTTTGCCAAGAAGAATATAAGCCATTCTTCTTTCCCCTTCCCATTTATTTTTTCACTTTTCAAAATTATCAAATGCCCAGGAGACAGAAGTAATGTCAGCTCACATGCTTGGTGAATTTACAGTTGGCCTGGACGAAGTGAAGTTGATGGATAGTTTTCTTTCCTTTTACTCAAGAAAAGATAAGGTAGGCAGTGCACTGGAGAAATAAAGAGATTAATTCTAGAGAGCAAGGCAATGACAAACTTGGGAAAGATTATTAGGATAAGGACATTTCAGCTAAAACAAAGTTCAGAGTAAGTCAAGCAGTTGTCTTTCCGCTGGTGGTGACCTACAACTGGGAAAATTGTATTCCGAGAAATAAGATAGACTTCTTTGAGTGATAGATTTGTGGTTATTAAAAGTATCATAGTGCTAAAAAGGCTAATCAGTCTGTCCTGCATGACATAAAGGGTGACTGTTCTCTTGAGAAGATGATCAAGCCAAGTGTTTGATATACTAGGGAAAAATGATTAAACTTGGCAGTATTGAGAAAGGAAGTCATTCTGTAAAAAGACATTAAATCAATTACTGAAATGTCCCTTGAAAGAGCAACAAATTATCGTGAAAGATAGCATCACTAGGAATCAATTTTAATTTGATGACACTTCACTAGCCTAATTATAAACATTTAGGGTTTTGGATTAGGAGTTCCATGTATGAATTGAGAAAGACAGACATCAAACTACAAGTCACATTTTTTTCCCTTGGGAAATCTCTATTCAATGAAAAAACTTCATGAACATTTTTTCATTAAAATTTATTCCTACCAATAAATTGTTTTAAACTTCCTTTTAAAAACAAAACTTTGTGAGGAACAGATTTAAAAAGAAGCATTTGAGGATTAATACTTTTTAGATTTTGTGCAGTAATCCTAATCAGTATCATTACTTTAGTTGTTTACTTTGTAAATCAAAAAAGTGAAGGTAAATTGAATTCTATATCATTAAGAGACATAATGAATGTGATGCGTGCACATACACACCCCACACACACACACACACACACACACACACACAGAGATTTCTGACTCAAAGCAAATAAATAAAAATAGAAGGAGTTTAAAATGAAATTGGATCATAAATACATTTTGTTACCAAAATCTTCTGCAAGACTTTGGAAATAAAATATATCTTCGATCTGATTGCCTTGTAAAACATTTGTGGTTATCTCCTTGGGTTGAGAAAAAGATTCATGATTTCCAACTTGCCAAAATGCACAGACACGATATGCACAAGGTTATTAATTGACATTCTGTGTTTTACTTATATTAGAGGACGATAGAGTAATAAACATCTCATGAAATCCTGCTAAAAGTCTGTCCCATAGATGAAGTCCACAATGTTTCAAAACAGCAGACCTATGTTGTGCAACTTATTTTTTCCCAAATATCCTACCAGTTTGTAAAACTGCAAAATAAGTTTTATTCTGCCCTGCATTTATTATTTATTCATTCATTCATTCATTCATTCATTCATTCATTCATTCATTCATTTATTAGATTTGTATTTAATCCAATTTGATTAACAGAACCAGTGTTTCTCAATTTCAGGAAGGTTAAGAGATCTGGACTTCAATTCCCAGAGTTCCCCAGCCAGTGCACACCTCTTATAGTTCTTGAGGTTGAGAAACACTGGCCCAGTTACCCATCTGTTGTTTCACTTCGTTGTCTACCACCCAAAGAACGCTCTGCATTTAGAATTGAAACTTGTTGCTCTGGGACCAGATCTGGCTTATCTTTACCACGTTCATCTTTAATTTCTACAGCAAGCTGCAAACCAAAGATGCCATGCTAAAGGTTGCCATTAATTGTCAGTCCTCTTCTGCCCTAGAGAATCAAGTTATATTTAGATCCTTCTGCCACTCAGCCAGAAACAACATTCCTACTTACATATTACTCTTAATTTCTGTATTTTGTTGAGAGGACTATCAATCGTTAGATTCCTGCCTCACACTAAACTCCAGAAAGAAAGAAAAATAGAATAGAATAGATGTACATAAAAGAAAAAGATACATTTGTCAAGAATCATAAGGTACAACACTTAATGATAGTCCAGGTACAAATCATATTAGGAACTAGTCAATATAAATTGTAAGGATACAATTCTTTATTGTGTGATAGGACACACAAGGAATTTGTCTTTGGTGCATATGCCCTCAGTGCACATAAAATAAAATATACATTTGTCAAGAATCATGAGGTACAACACTTAATGATTGTCAGAGGGGTCAAATAAACAACAAAGTTACAATCATATGGGCTTCCCTAAGTATGCCCATGTTACACCAACACTCCGCAGTTTGGTTGCCGATCAGTTTCCGGTCAGAATTCAGAGTGTTGGTTATGACCTATAAAGCCCTTCATGGCACCGGACCAGAATATCTGCGAGACAGCCTTCTGCCGCACGAATCCCAGCAGCTGGTTGGGTCCCACAGAGTTGGCCTTCTCTGGGTCCCGTCGACTAAACAATGTTGGCTGGCAGGACCCAGGGGAAGAGCCTTCTCTGTGGCAGCCCCAACCCTCTGGAACCAGCTCCCCCCAGAGATTAGGATTGCCCCCACCCTCCTTGCCTTTCGTAAACTCCTTAAAACCCACCTCTGCTGTCAGGCGTGGGGGAACTGAGATATCTCCCCTTGCCTATGTAGTTTTATGTATGGTATGTTTGTGTGTATGATTTTTAAATAATGGGGCTTTTAGACTTTTAATGTTAGATTGTTATTTTAGACTTTTAATATTAGATTTGTCATTGTATACTGTTTTATCATTGTTGTGAGCCACCCCGAGTCTGCGGAGAGGGGCGGCATACAAATCTAATAAATAATCTAATAAATAATTTGTGGGAGGAGATGGGTGATGGGAACAATGAGAGGATTAATAGTACAGTGGTACTAGGTAATTCTTTTCTAAGATGAGTTATTTATTGTTTCACTTTTATAGGCAAAAACTTGGCAGACTCAAGATTATACTATTTGTATAATATAATACATAATATCCAGGCTGAGTTGCCTCTTACTCCTTTAGACCATATTCATTTTCTCCTTGGAATCCATTTTATCACAAATTAGAGGAAAATAGAACACTATTTACTAATCCGAAATAATATCTGCTTTATTTAGTTGGTATTTAGACCATAGTTTTAATGAGCAAAATGATATTAGAAATTTAATGGTTAAATCAGTGGTTCTCGACTTAGGGTTCGGGACCCTTTGGGGGTTGAACTACTGTTTCACAGGGGTCAACTAAGACCATGGGAAAAGACAAATTTCCCATGGTATTAGGAAATAAAGCATCTATTCTGGTGCCTTGGAACATATTTTTACAGTCCGATTAATCAAGCATTTACAGTAGGGGTGTTCCTCTGACCTTTCTGCCAATCAGTTTAAAGCTCTCTTGGGAGAATTGGCGTCAGACCTATGGTTAGGTGCCACCAAAAAATGAGGAACTGTATTAAGGGGTCGCGGCATTAGAAAGATTGAGAACCACTGGGTGAAATCCTTTCTAAGGTGAATGTGTCTTATTTAGCCGACTTGTCCGCTGGAGGTCAATTGATAGGTTTGCTCTTTAAAGCCAAAGGAGCTTTGAAAAATTATTCTGATTATTTGAAGCATCATTAAACCCGAAGAAAACAAAACCCACAAATATGTTATTTAATAATGTTTTAAAGTAACGCGAAAAGATAGAACATCAAACATCAATGTCAAATTAAAGTATTTAAAGTAGGCTTTCTTGCAAACACTGGCAATAGGGCTCAGTAAGTAACTAGGAATGGATACGAGTTTGCATTTCAGTTGTCACCCAAGTGCAGTGATGCAGCACATTATTGCTTTCAAGAGAAAATAGCATTCATTTATTTCACAAATAGAGTCATTGAAAGAGGGAAATTAGTTACGTCTTTCTCCTCCTCGGATGCACAGAGTTTATATGAAAGGTAAGAACAATTACCTTAAATACCTGCAATTTTGGAGGGAAATACTTAAGTCGCAAAAAAACAAACAAACAAGTGAGTGATTTATATGTTTAAATATGGGGTAAAATGCGTACAAGTAAATGTTTACTTATTTTTTAAAAGAAACAATCAAAAATATACCCTACCATAAGAACACGGAATGTACTTTTGAAAACAATATTGCAAACTTCTTCATTTAGAAATGTTATAACTCCTTTCTTTAAATGAGCCGGGGTGGCGCAGCAGGTAGAGTGCTGTACTGCAGGCCACTGAAGCTGATTGTAGATCTGAAGGTCAGCGGTTCAAATCTCATCACCGGCTCAAGGTTGACTCAGCCTTCCATCCTTCCAAGGTGGGTAAAATGAGGACCTGGATTGTGGGGGCAATATGCTAGCTTTGTTAAAAAGTGCTATTGCTAACATGTTGTAAGCCACCCTGAGTCTAAGGAGAAGGGCAGCATAAAAATCAAATAAATAAATAAATAAATAAAATAAATAAATAAATAGGAATTAACAAGTCTGTAGTGGTAAGTGGTATCTTTGGGAGGGGGAATTTTTAAAAAAAATTCCAAAAGGCAATTATAACAGCATAATTGAAGACCCAACCCTTTGGCAAATCAATCAATCAATCAATCAATCAATCAATCAATCAGAATAGAGCTAGAAGGGACTTTGAAGATCTTCTAGTCCAGCACAACAAAATCGTAAATTAAGTGAATAACCAAAACCAATTTTCTTACATTATCGCTCGTATTAGCCATCAAATTGACTTACTCTAAGATGTGTTTGATGGATATGTACAAAATAATTAATCATTAGATATTTTGTTTTGTTTTGTTTTGTTTTGTTTTGTTTGTCTGCATTTTTTTTCTATGTTCTGTTTTTAATGTAAATAATTCAATAAAAAACTATTTTTTTTAAAAAAAGAAGATCTTCTAGTCCAATCTCTTCCTTAAGCAAGAGACCCTATACCCGTGGTGGCGAACCTATGACATGTGTGCCACAGGTGGCATGTGGAGCCATATAGGAGGGTATGGGAAGCATTGCCCTGTATAAGCTCCAGCATGCGCATGCTGGCCAGCTGATATTCAGCCTTCTTTTCCACCGTTTTTGCTCTTACCAAGCTTCAGAGAAACCTCCTGAAGCCTGGGAATGGCAAGAAATGGGATAACGGGCCAACCAGAAGTTCAGAAACAAACTTCTGGTTGACCTGTTGGGCCATCCCCAGGCTTCAGGAGTCCATTGTGAGGTCTGTACGTATTCATCGGGGGGGAGTTGTGCACATGTGCAAGGAGGGGACATAGCATACATGCACACAACCTTTTGGCAGGAGAACTAAAAAAAATTCACCATCACTGCCCTATACCATTTCAGGCATTCATTTCATACATTGGCATTGTCTACACCAGGAATGTCAAACTCAATTTCATGGAAGGCCTCATCAGGATTGTGTTTGACCTTGGGTGGGGTGGGGAGCTGGGTGTGGCCAGCTTGACTTCCTGGGGTGGGTTGAGTGCTCTGCCAATGAAAATGGGTTCCCAAACTTCATCTTTGGCTGTGATGGCCTCCTGCAACCATCTTCCAGTGAAAACTGAACTTAGGAGGGCTGTCTGTGGAGGCCGTCTGTTTTTGCTGGTTCTTCACTGTTTCCAGGGAGGCCCTGTGAGCCAGAACTCAGCACCCCACTCCTGGCCAGTTCCAGCCACCGGGTATTCAGTTTGTTACTCCTGCTCTATACCACACAAAGGGGAAAATTCTGCAACTTCTTCACCCCTCAACTGCAAGCTGGATCTGAAATGGCATTGTTTACTATTCCTAACAATAAGACTAGTTGAATCTTGGTACACATGATTAGTCAGGAAACAGAGGTCAGATTCACCAGGTTCTGACCAGTTCTGGAGAACTGGAAGCGGAAATTTTGAGTAGTTTGGAGAACTGGTAAATTCTTCTGACTGGCTCCACCCCCATCTATTCTCTGCCTCCTGAGTCCTAGCTGATTGGGAGGAAATGGGGATTTTACAGTATCCTTCTCCTGCCATGCCCACCAACAGAACAGGTAGTTAAAAACATTGAATCCCACTACTGTCAGGAAAGTCAAAATACATATAGAGTAACTTTCTTCTCTTAGCCTGTTCTGTCCTAGTCTTTGACATTTAAAAGCTCAAAACAACAAGATGAGCTTTTGTCAATATTAATGTGTCCCTAGATTGTCTTAAGATGCCTCATGCATCTTAGAGTACAAGCTGAGAAAGAGACATCAATCTTATCTACAAAGGAGGATCAGCCCCACAAGGTAGACCAAATGAAGAAGTGGAAGTCTCATAGGCTCAGAACTACTTTACAGGTAGTCCTCAATCTATTACTATAATCGAGCCCAACATTTCTGTTAAACTAGACATTTGTTAAGTAGGATTTATTTATTTATTTATTTATTTATCTATCTATCTATCTATCTATCTATCTATCTATCTATCTATCTATCTATCTATCTATTTATTAGATTTGTATGCCGACTCTCTCTGTAGACTCAGGGCGGCTCACAACATATAATAAAACAATTCACAACAAATCTAATAAATTTAAATTTAAAAAAAAAACCATTATTAAGCCAGACATACACACAGACATACCTTACATAGATTGTATAGGCCCGGGGAAGGGGGGAATGCCTCAATTCCCCCATGCCCGACGGCAGAGGTGAGTTTTAAGGAGTTTACGGAAGGCAAGGAGGGTAGGGGCAGTTCTAAACTCCGAGGGGAGCTGGTTCCAGAGAGTCGGGGCCGCCTCAGAGAAGGCTCTTCCCCTGGGACCCGCCAGATGACATTGTTTAGTCAACGGGACCCGGAGAAGGCCAACTCTGTGGGACCTGACCGGTCGCTGGGATTTGTGCAGCAGAAGGCGGTCCTGGAGATATTCTGGTCCGATGCCATGAAGGGCTTTATAGGTCATAACCAACACTTTGAATTGTGACCGGAAATTGATCGGCAACCAATGCAGACTGCAGAGTGTTGGTGTAACATGGGCATACCTAAGTAGTGCAGGGTCTGACTCATAAGGGGGGGCACGCACCCAACATGGTATTCCTCTCTGAGCAACTGAGTAATGGTCTGAGATTAAGGGGCTTAGAAGTATTGCCTTTGTCATGGTCAGACCATTTTCTACTGCGGCTTGACTTCCTGGCTCCAATCCTCCCTCGCAGGGAGGCGGAACCGATTAAGTTGTTCCGCCCCAGGCGCCTGATGGATCCAGAAGGCTTTCAGAAGGCGCTTGGGGCTCTTCCAGATGCACTCGTCCAGAGTTCGGCAGAGTCTCTGGCTGAGGCCTGGAACAAGGCTGCAGCGGAGGCCCTTGACCGAATTGCACCGCTGCGACCTCTCCACGGCACTAGACCCCGTAGAGCTCCATGGTTCAACGAGGAGCTCCGGGAGTTGAAATGCCAGAAGAGACGTCTAGAGAAGCGATGGAGGAAGAGTAAGTCCGAATCCGATCGAACACTTGTAAGAGCTCATATTATGACTTACAAAGTGGCACTCAAGGCAGCAAGATGCGTGTATCATGCCACCTTGATTGCATCAGTGGAATCCCACCCGGACGCTCTGTTCAGGGTAACCCGCTCCCTTCTTAACCAGGGGGGAGTTGGGGAGCCCTTGCAGAGTAGTGCCGAGGATTTTAACACATTTTTCACTGATAAAATTGCTCGGATTCGAGCGGACCTCGACTCCAATTGTAAAACAGAGTCAACTGACAACGAGTCAGTCGAGGTGACTGGGGCTAAACGTCTTCGTCCATCTGTCTGGGAGAGGTTTGACTTGGTGACACCTAAGGAAGTGGACAAGGCCATTGGAGCTGTGTGTTCCGCCACCTGTCTACTGGATCCGTGTCCCTCTTGGTTGGTTTCGGCCAGTCGAGAGGTGACGCGGAGCTGGGTCCGGGAGATTGTCAACGCCTCCTTGGGGAGTGGGTCCTTTCCGGCTCCTTATAAGGAGGCACTTGTGTGCCCCCTCCTCAAGAAGCCTTCCCTGGACCCAGCCATACTCAATAACTACCGTCCAGTCTCCAACCTTCCCTTTATGGGGAAGGTTGTTGAGAAGGTGGTGGCACTTCAGCTCCAGCGGTCCTTGGAAGAAGCCGATTATCTAGGTCCTCAGCAGTCTGGATTCAGGCCCGGCTACAGCACGGAAACTGCTTTGGTCGCGTTGATGGATGATCTCTGGCGGGCCCAGGACAGGGGCTTGTCCTCTGTCCTGGTGCTTCTTGACCTCTCAGCGGCTTTCAATACCATCGACCATGGTATCCTTCTGCACCGACTAGAGGGGTTGGGAGTGGGAGGCACTGTTCTTCAGTGGTTCTCCTCATACCTCTCTGGTCGGTCGCAGTCGGTGTTAATAGGGGATCAGAGGTCGACCTCTAGGTCTCTCCCTTGTGGGGTGCCTCAGGGGTCGGTCCTCTCCCCCCTGCTATTTAATATCTACATGAAACCGCTAGGTGAGATCATCCAAGGGCATGGGGTGAGGTATCATCAATACGCCGATGATACCCAGTTATACATCTCCACCCCATGTCCAGCCAACGAAGCAGTGGAAGTGATGGGCCGGTGCCTGGAGGATGTTAGGGCCTGGATGAGTGTCAACAAGCTCAAACTCAACCCAGACAAGACGGAGTGGCTGTGGATATTACCTCCCAAGGACAATTCCATCTGTCCATCCATTACCCTGGGGGGAGAATCACTGGCCCCCTCAGAGAAGGTTCGCAACTTGGGCGTCCTCCTCGATCCACAGCTGACATTAGAGAAACATCTTTCAGCTGTGGCGAGGGGGATGTTTGCCCAGGTTTGCCTTGTGCACCAGTTGCGACCCTACTTGGACCGGGAGTCACTGCTCACAGTCACTCAAGCCCTCATCACCTTGAGGCTTGACTACTGTAACGCTCTCTACATGGGGCTACCTTTGAAAAATGTTCGGAAACTTCAGATCGTACAGAATGCAGCTGCGAGAGCAATCATGGGCTTTCCCAAATATGGCCATGTTACACCAACACTCCGCAGTCTGCATTGGTTGCCGATCAGTTTCCGGTCACAATTCAAAGTGTTGGTTATGACCTATAAAGCCCTTCATGGCACCGGACCAGATTACCTCAGGGACCGCCTTCTGCTGCATGAATCCCAGCGACCAGTTAGGTCCCACAGAGTGGATCTTCTCCGGGTCCCGTCAACTAAGCAATGTCGCCTGGCGGGACCCAGGGGAAGAGCCTTCTCTGTGGCGGCCCTAGCCCTCTGGAACCAACTCCCCCCAGAGATTAGAACTGCCCCCATCCTCCTTGCCTTTCGTAAACAACTTAAAACCCACCTCTGCCACCAGGCATGGGGGAATTGAGATCCTCTTTCCCCCTAGGCCTTTACAATTCTATGCATGGTATGTATGTATGTATGTTTGGTTTTTATATTAATTGATTTTTAATCATCAATACCAAATTACTATTGTACACTGTTTTATTGTCGCTGTTAGCCGCCCCGAGTCTCAGGAGAGGGGCAGCATACAAATCCAATAAATAAATAAATAAATAAATAAATAAATGATTGCTCTCGCGGCTGCATTCTGCACAATCTGAAGTTTCTGAACACTTTTCAAAGGTAGCCCCATGTAGTGAGCATTACAGTAGTTGAATCTCGAGGTGATGAGGGCATGAGTGACTGTGAGCAGTGAGTCCCTTTTTATGACCTTTCTTGCCTTCAGTTCTTAAGTGAAACGCTGCAAGTAACCCAGTTGGTAAGTGACATTGGCGTTCTCATTGAGTTTCCTTGTTAGAAAGTTGCAAAAGTTGATCACAAGACTTTGGGACACACAGCAACAGTCATAAATATGAAACAGCTGCCAAGCATCTGAATTTTGATCGTATGACCATGGGAATGCTGCAAAGGTCTTAACTGTGAAAAACAGTCGTAAGTCACTTTTTTCAGTGCTATTGTAACTTCAAATGGGTCATTAAACGAACTGTTGTAAATTTGAGATGTACAGTAATACCTCATGATATGAACTTAATTGGTGCAAGGAGGAGGTTCGTATGACGAAAGGTTCGTAAGACGAAACATTGTTTCCCATAGGAAACAATGTAAAGTCAATTAATCCGTGCAACCAAAAAAAACCCTGCAAAAAAAGGGCTTTCGGCGACTGCTGGGAAGCCGCACGGCTGTTTTAAAAGGTGACAGCCAGCCTGGGGGGATTCCCAGCACCCCCCCGAACCCCGGTTCGGGGTTCGGGGGGGTGCTGGGAAGCCCCCCAGGCCGGCTGTGACCTTTTAAAACAGCCACGCCGCTTCCCAGCTGTCTCCTGAAGCCAAACGCGGAAGTTTGGCTTTGGCATTCGGCTTCAGGAGACAGCTGGGAAGCGGCGCGGCTGTTTTAAAAGGTCGCAGCCAGCCTGGGGGGCTTCCCAGCACCCCCCGGGTTCAGGGTTCGGGAGGGTGCTGGGAAGCCCCCCAGGCCGGCTGCGACCTTTTAAAACAGCCGCGCCGCTTCCCAGCTGTCTCCTGAAGCCGAATGCCAAAGCCGAACTTCCGTGTTCGGCTTCAGGAGACAGCTGGGAAGCGGCACGGCTGTTTTAAAAGGTCGCAGCCGGCCTGGGGGGGCTTCCCAGCAACCTCCCAAACCGAACCCGGGGTTCAGAAAAATTTTGCCTCTTCTTACGAACTTTGTTCGAGTTACGAACCGGCGTTCGGGAGGCTTCTGGGAAGCCCCGCCACCCAGCTGTCACCTTTTAAAACAGCCGCGTGGCTTCCCAGCAGTCTCCGAACGCCGGTTCGTAACTCAAAAAAAGTTCGTAAGAAGAGGCAAAATTTTTCTGAACCCCGGGTTCGTATCACGAGTTGTTCGTAAGACGAGGGGTTTGTATCTTGAGGTACCACTGTACTTATATTTATTAGGATTGATTATAGTAACATAATCTTGCAAATATTGCTTCCCCTCCACTCTCTTTTAGGTAGCAAATTAATAAATTAGGGTGAAAGCTCACCTGAAACATTTTTATTACTCTCCTCTGGTCCTCCACAGCGCTTATCTACTCGTTGCCTTGCTAATGGATCTTTCCTATCACACCATTAAGGTCATCCTGTTTATATTTCTCAACCTCAGCAACTTGAAGATGCTGCCTAGGGAATTCCGGGAATGGAAGTCCACACATCTAAAAGTTCCTGAGGTTGAGAAACACCATTCTACAAGGAGACCGCAATGCTCACAGAAATCTCCTGCCGTTCTGGATTTCCTTCTTTGGTGAAAAAAGCGGTAGGCAATGCAGAAACCTTGTGATAAGTTACATTCATTGTTATGGAGGAAGTCTTCCCATGGGATCCCAAAGGAGGTTTTTTTTCCCAAGAGGCAGCTGGACTTTCTGGTTTTGCTTGGAAGATGTCTCGCTTCTCATCCAAAAGACTTCTTACGTTCTGATTGGATGATGGGGAATGGAAGGATTCATACTTCCTGAAAACAGCTGATCATTGCATTCCTTTTAGAGAGTCCTTGAGACCACCTGAAGGTTGATCTGTATCATCAGCATATTGGATTGCTACCGGTACGGGTAAGGATGGTGCACCGGTACCGAAAGTGGTGTTGCGTTTGTAGCTTCTGTTCTCCTGTGTGTGTGCATGTGCCTTGCAGTGTGTTTTTGCTTCTGCGCATGCACAGGAAACAAAATCTTGCAAGGGGACGTGTGCAAGAGATTTTAGCAATTTTTTTTGCTTCTGCTCATGCTCGGAAGCAAAAACATATCTGAAATCTCATGGGTGTGTCCCCTTGTGAGCTTTACTTCCTGCGCATGTGCAGAAACAAAAACACACTGGGATTTACACATGCGCATGCAGGAGAAACAAAGCTGCACATGCAGTGCACCGATATTGGGAGGAATGGGAATCAGCCCATGGTCATCAGGACCACCTGAGAAGTGCAAATTGGTGTGGAACCTTCTTGGAACTGTTGAAAGGACTGTGTTGTAGACTGAGGATGGATGATGTTGTATCTCTCTCCCTCTGTTTAAGAAAGAGTTGTTCAATTTTGACATAGATGGCCTCTTTGACCCATCTTTCACACCAGTGGTCCTCTCTGTCCAAAATGTGGACTTTGCTGTCTTTCAAAAGACAACCTTTGTCTTTTAATTGCATTGAAAAAGCACCTTTGGGACAACCATGACTGGATGACTGAGAATCTCCATAGACATTCCCATGGGGTGTGTGTGTTTCTGTCTTGGTCTCAATCTGGTTTCTACAAATCCCATTTTTGGGGTTGCATTTGATAATGGTTCAATTTAAACAGGAATACAATCTATTTCTGTAGTAGGAAATACCAGGTGAACTTTGGGCTAAACTTTTTGGAAGAAAAAAAGTTTATTCTTTTTAAGTGCTAATTCTTGTGAGTTTCTTAAAAACATGTCCTCGGGCGGAAAATTATTCTTGAGCGGATGGATTTTTTTAAAAAAAATCTCATGCAGGAGTGTTCGTTGGGCGAATTATTTCATACAGATCGTTTCCCGAGTGGAATCGAGTCTGCATGGTTTCATTTTCAACAGCTGCTGAGATGTTCAAACCGGGTCTCGGTTCCATTGATGTAAATGAATGTTGTCTCCTAGTAGTTGGGCATCAATGAGAATATGCACATGGATGGTCTCTGCAGACCCTTACTGAAAGCTGAGCGCAATGTTGCATGTAGAATATTCTATGCTGCTTGGTGAGATTTATCTTCCATATTTAATAGGCTGCATTAAAAATGAAGGACATGGCTGAAGTAGAACTGTTGAGTATGTAGGTTAGTTCTGAGATTTAAACTATTTTGTTCTGGAAAAACAGGCCCCTTACAAGACTTTTTAAAAAAATAGAAGCCAATATAGCAACAGCCGCCGCCGTTATGTAAATATATTTGCAACACAGGAAGCCCCAGTCAGTTTGAATATCTGTGACCTCTGTTGCTGAACATGTTTAGTTATTAGATCTTCAATCTGTAAAAGTTCAGGCTTTCCAAGTTGTTTGTTTTCTAAACTGGAGCATTCATCCTGATATTTACTTATATTTATTTCTACATCTATATGAAATATTACATATAGACTAAATATAGCCTTGCAAGGATTTTATATCTTATACCCAATCCTGGATTTTGAAATCGCCTTTCAAAATCTGTCTCTCTCACCATGGGGTAAAACTCTGTTCATCCCAATAGGTTTTTATTGTGCTCTTGTTCATTTATGCCCTCTGCTTTAATTTCATGTTTTACTAAGTTTTTAAGACTTTGAGTTGATCATAAGTACTTTAGGCAGCATGTTATTAGAAATTCAATATATGAAGTATGGACCAGAATCAAAAGAGCACACTATTCACAAATCCCGAAATGGCTCTCCAGCATGGAGGCTATAATGCATCCCAATACAAAAGATTTAAATAAAATGATTAATTATTATCAATTATTAGATGGAAGTGGAGAATTGAAGACTAGAGAGCAATTAGAAAAATATGGGATAATAATGGATTGGTGGCCATATATTCAAATAAAATCACGGTATCAAGAGGATAAAAGAATAAGTGGGATACAAAAAGGAGAAGTAGAACTTGATTAAATAATTTTAGGTCAAGAAAAAAAAGATTTCAAAACTGTATAAATATTTTTTAAATTACAAAATTGAAGATTATATAGTAAAGAACAATATCTATAGCTGGAGCAGAAATTCTGGATACAGTGTCAATTTAGATAAATGGGACACAATCTGGTCAAAAAATTATAAATTAACGAAATCAGTGGCATTTAGAGAAAATATATACAAAATGTACTATAGATGGCACCTCCCTCCTGCAAGATTAGCGTAAATGCATACCGGGATAAATCTACAATGTTGGAGATGCAAAGAACACATGGAGACGTATTATCAAAACAATACATTATCATTATGTATTGTTTTTGTCTTGCTGTGAGCCGCCCCGAGTTTTCGGAGAGGGGCGGCATATAAATCCAATAAATCTAATCTAATCTAATCATATTTGGTGGACCTGCCCAAAAATAAAGAAATTTTGGATCAAGATTCAAAAATGGATAACGGATATACTTCAAATTAAGATAAATAGAAAACCTAAAGCTTTCCTTTTAGGAATTATTGATAAAAAATAGACAAAAATAAATATTATTTAATGATACATATATTGAATGGTGGTAGCCCAATGTTGGAAACAACCTAATCCACCGAAAGACTCACTAATATTAAAAAAAAAATTGGATTGTGCAGAATCTGATGCTTTAACTCTTAAATTAAAAAAACAAGGAAGACTCTGATTACTATAAAATATGGAATTGTTTTTATGATTGGTTCAAGAGGAGAAATGAAAGTTCAAACTAAAATATGATAACAGCAATATATTATGGCATATGGGTTTTTTTTTAATACAATGGATTAAATACGATATATATACAACAGTTTATTGAAAACAAAATTTCTGTGAAATTGAATTAATTAACAAAGAGTGTATAGAAGGCGGCTAAGAAAACAGCAATAACAAATAAGATATTGATAACCAAAAGAAATAATAGTGAATAGCGACTGTCTGTTCTTTCTTCACCAGAAAATAATTTGATACTAGAAGGGATTGTATTTTCCCTCCTCACAAGAAGACATTAATGATGTATTTTTTGTTACTTATTTATTGTTGATATTGTTTATTGTTTTTGTTTTTGTTGTTGTTTTGTTTTTGTATGTATTTACTTTCTTCTATATTTTATTTTTTAAATCAATCCAATAAAATTATTTTAAAAAAAGACTTTGAGTTGAGTCCTTCTGAATCAAAGGGACGGGAATAATTAAAAACAAAAAAAAAGTGTTTTCTTTTAACATTTATCTCTTGAAACAAACATTCAGATTTTAATGTGTTCCCATAAATATTACTAATTTCATTATAATGATTTTGCCATTCTTTTGCGTGGCTTTAAAATTTCCATTTACTTTCACTATCCAAATCATATTTTCTTTACTCTGTCATATACAATATGCATATCCACAGACATAAGTACACACTGATACAATCTTTTAAAAACCACAAAAATGTATGCTTGAGTGTTAATGTGCATCCCAGGAACATCTTCTGTGAAAATTGACATTCTTTCTGTCATGGTACAAAGATGTGCAAGGACTCCAGCCCCAAAGCTTTCTTTCTTTCTTTCTTTCTTTCTTTCTTTCTTTCTTTCTTTCTTTCTTTCTTTCTTTCTTTCTTTCTTTCTTTCTTTCTTTCTTTCTTCCTTCCTTCCTTCCTTCCTTCCTTCCTTCCTTCCTTCCTTCTTCCCTCCATCCCCTCCCCTCTCTCTCTTTTCCTTTCTTTTCCTCTCCTCTTTTTTTTTTTTTGAAATTACTAAAACTACTATGAATGGCCTTAGCAGAGTTTTATTTATTATTATTTATTTATTATTTGGATTTGTATGCCGCCCCTCTCCGAAGTTTTACTTTTGACATGAAGTAAAGGGCATAGAATTCTAAAAGATAAATCAATATGATGTCTAACAATTTAAGCCGAGATCAAAATAACTCAAAAACTGGAGAGCAAACGAAACACCTGGATGACAATGGAGACAAGAGAGCTCTTGTACAGTTAAAAAGGAAACCTAACTTATACTATTACTTTTACAATTTTATTTATTTATTAGGTTGCTACATCACATTTCTCACCAAAGTGAATCTTTTTGTGTTACATGTATCTTACTATTGCTATAGAGTAGCACCTCTAGATACGAGCTGCTCTATATACGAGCATTTCAAGATACGAGCTAGGAGGGGAGAGACATTTCTGTTCTACTCCCGAGCTCAAATTCGGGATAGGAGCCGAGGCCAAGTCTCGCTCCGGGCTGTGCCCCCTCCGAGCGCTCACCGCCTGTCCCTGTCAGCAGCCCAGCCACCTTCACCCGCCCGGACAACCGCCAGAGGGGCTCCTCCGGAGGGGCTCCTCCGGAGGGGCGCACGGGGAAGGGCTTGAGCCGCCGCCTTCTCCCTTCCCCGTGGGAGCACCGCACCTCTTGTCTGCCCGGCCCGAGAGGCACGAAACCGCTGTTGTTGTTTTTTTAAAAAAGCTAGATGTGGAGAACATATTTGTCTTTTGGTCTATGTATCTGTTTTTATATGTGTTGTGTGCATATACAGACATGCATATACATATACACAGAGAGAGGGGGGGAGAGAGGGGGAGAGAAATGCATGAAATTCTACTTTTCTATAGCGTTAAAGGCACTAGGTAGAAACTAGGAATCTGTATGTACACATACATATATATCCAACCAATTACAACATAAAATAGGCAATATTGAATTTCAATTTTTTATTTTATTTTTGACCCCAAAACTGGCTCTGTGTGGGTGAGAACTTAATGCAACATGTTCTACTCACAGAGCTGAATTAGCATTGGCACTCACTTCCCTCCCCAAAAGCAACCCTTTATCGACAAAACTCTCTTGAAAAGTACACCTACATTGATGGAGTGGGTTTTCCTCTAATTGGCTTTTCTGTAATCAATAGGCATATGACAAAGGCTTGTAAATTAATACGTCCCACCGGCTCTGTTTTCTATATACACGCCATTTTATGGAATATCTGGAGAAATGTTTGGCAATCAATTATTTTATTGTGTGCCTAAAGATACTTCTGAAATAGAAGCAAAATTACCCATACCCATTGAAGGCCTCAAATTATGAGCAATATTCGGCCAGCAGGCCAGCAATATTCATGGGGTTATAATTATTTTAATGTAAAATCCTAACAAGTTGAATGCTGAGACCATAAAAAGAAAGCACACCTGTTATTTTCCATACTTTAATTTCATTAAAGTCCAGTGCCCAGAAAGAGCAAGGATTTCAGCATAGCAATGGGAAAATAAATCCATAGCGGAGAGCTGACAGAAGATATTGATCTGCCCCAAAGTGTCTTAGTGTTAGGAAGCTCCATATTCTGATGGCAAAAGTCAGCTCCCAAGTCAGAAGGGATAAATGTTCTTTTGTGCACTTGTATTCATTTATTGATCCCTCTTTCAATGCAGTAACTGTTGAAAGCTAAAAGTTTTCATCTCACCTTTTTTCTTTTTTAATTTTTTTTAAATAATTCAAGAAAGAGAGAGAGGGGAAGGAAGGAAGAAAGAATGAAGGAAAGAGAGAGAGAGAGAAAGAGAAAGAAAGAGAGAGGGGGGGAAGGAAGAAAAAGAGAAAGAAAGAAAGAAATAGAAAGAAAAACAAAAAAGAGAGAAACAGAGAGAGGGAAAGAGGATGAGGGAGGGAGGGAAACAGAGAGGGAAAGAAGGAGAGAGAAGGTGGGAGAAAGAGAGAGAGAGACCCAAACCCAAAATAACCCAGCTGGTTTTCATGCCTAAGGCTCGACTAAAATTCAGAGTTAACTAGTTGTGTTGGCCAGCCCTCAACTGCTACACCAACCTGGCTCTTTTCTAAATAAGGAAAATGGCCAAGACTATATCACAAAAATAACATCACTTTTATTATTTTAAAATAAACTATACATCATCTCTGTAAAAGAAATAATTCTTGTTTTGCAAGTTAATGCAAATATTATCTACCATACATTTTGGCATTCATGATAGCTCTTTGGACAAAAGCTTATCAAATTACAGTTGGGAATTGCCTTTGCAAAAACTTTTAAAAATGCATAATGATATATGTGTCTGTTAAAAGATATTTGCCAATCGATGCAGAGACCAAATGGAATGTCCCCTATATTCAATGCTGAGGCTATGGAACTCTGATTGTGCCAGAATATTAATCTGAATGGAGGATGACAGTTCATAGTGTACTTGGACAGCCATATTACAAGTAGCCCTTAGTTAATAACCACTCATTCAATAACCATTCCAACCTATGACAGTGCTGAATGTGTTCCTTATGATTGGTTCTTGCCATGTCTTAAAGTTCCAGCCATCCTAGTATGTGACCATGCTCTGGGCTTCTGGAAACTGGAAACTGGCAGTGAAGCTCCAAACTTGACTGTAAAAAATATGACTTCAGCAACCGAGTTGTCGAAGCGTGGAACTCATTACCTGACTCAGTAGTGTCAACCCCTAACCCACAACATTTTTCCCTTAGACTATCCACGATTGACCTCTCTCCAGGTTACTTAGAGGTCAGTAAGGGGCGTGCATAAGTGCACCAGTGTGCCTTCTGTCCCCTGTCCAATAGTCTCTCCTTATCTCATTTATCTTTTCTTCCTTTCTAATATGTTCACCTATACTTTTATATCTTTTCTTCTATTCTTTTCTTTACTTATATTATTACATATCTTTCTCTTCAATGTGTATTATGTATTGGACTAAATAAACAAACAAGCAAACAAACAAACAAATAAACAAAGGTTGTAAGTTACTCAGGCAAATCTCTACCAGCCTAACCATCCTGCTGCACGTGTGCCACGTTTTCCTGACCCCTTGTGTATCCTCCCATACCCTCTTCAGCCACCTCCACAAGTCCCTTCACTCTTGAGCCATGCAGCATCAGCCCTTGAATATCCTGTAGCAGCCATCTCAAGCCCTGAGGTGCTCACACTCCATGCTGTAACTGCCCCTCATGCACCCTGCCACAATCCACAGTGGTTACTTACCTGCAACCAACCAGCTGCCTGGCGGTTGCAACTTCCTGCCTATTTCGCCACTGTCTTTGCTTGTTGGAAGCTGTCAGGAAATTGAACTAAAAAGTCCTAATTTCATGAGGGAACAGGAATTGTCAGGATTGTTGTCACTAAGGGATGTAGTCACATGACCTTGTGCTGTACGACCGTATTTCTCAGGGATGGAGGAAAAAAACCCTTCCCATGATTGTGTTATAGGTACAAGGTAATCCTCAACTTGCTACCGTTCATTTAAGTGACCATTCAAATTCACAATGGCACTGAAAAAAGTGATGGTTTTTCATACTTACGACCATTGCAGCATCCCTATGGTCATCCAATCAAAATTCAGATGCTTGGCAACCGGCATGGATTTATGGCGGTTGCAGTGCTGTGAGCAAGTTGAGGACTACCTTGTAACTATAATACAATCATGGGAAGGGTTTTTTTTTTTCCATCCCTGAGAAATACGGTCATACAGCACAAGGTCATATGACTTCATCACTTAGTGACAACAATCCTGACAATTCTTGTTCCCTCATTAAAGGAGGACTTTTTTAGTGCAACTTCCTTTTGCAACATTTGGACAAGCAAAGTCCATGGGAAAGCCAAGTCCACTTAACAACTGTGTTACTAACCGAACCACTGCCGTGACCCACTTAACAACCGTGGCAAGAAAGGTCATAAAATTTATTTATTTAATATTATTTATTATTTGAATTTATAGGGCACCCTTCTCCAAAGGACTCAGGGCGGTGTAATTGGGCAAAATTCACAAAAATTGAAAAATGGGGCAAAATTCACTTAATAAATGTTTCACTTAGCAACAAAAATGTTGGTCTTAATTGTCAACGAAAATCAAGGAGTACCTGTACTTGCAGTCTGAAAAAAGAACTGAAATGTGCAGTAAATATTTAATAATAATAATAATAATTATTATTATTATTATTATTATTATTTATTAGATTTGTATGCCGCCCCTCTCCGAAGACTCGGGGTGGCTTTAAATATAACCTAGGGCAGTGATGGCTAACCTTTTTTGGTTTGTGTACCAAAAGGGTGTGTGTGCATGTTCTGGCTACCCCTGAGCCTGCACACAATGCCCCCCATCACCAAAAATGTGCACAGGCCTCACTGAAGCCTGGGATGGTTAAAAAAATGGCCAAACGGGCAAACTGGAAGTTTGGAAAAACGGACTTCCGGTTTCCCTGTTGTGCTGTTTTTTGCAGTCCTGAGGTTTTAGGGAAGCTTCCTGAAGCCCCGGAGTGTAAAAAAACAGCACAATGGGGAAACCGGAAGTCCATTGTTTCAAACTTCCGGTTTGCCTATTTGGTGGTTTTATTGTAGTCTGGGGCTTCAGGGGGAAGCTTCTGGAGGACGAAACTGGCTAGCATGCATGTGTGCACTGGAGCTGACATAGATCAACACCTTGTATGTCCTTCTATATGGCTCCACATGTCATAGGTTCAACATCACAGATCTAGGGCCTAGATTCTAGTCAAGGAACTGCTCATGGAAATATAGCATTCAAACCACTGGAAGTACGGCGCCTAAAACATGATTTGAGTATTGCCCACAAGATCATATGCTGCAACGTCTTACTGGTCAATGACTACTTCAGCTTCAACTGCAACAACGCAAGAGCACGCAACAGATTCAATCTTAATACGAGCCGCTCCAAACTTGACTGTAAAAAATATGATTTCAACAATCGAGTTATCGAAGCGTGGAACTCATTGCCGGACTCAATTGTGTCAACCCCTAACCCCCAACATTTCTCCTTTAGACTCTCCACGATTGACCTCTCCAGGTTCCTAAGAGGCCAGTAAGGGGCATACATAAGTGCACTGATGTGCCTTTCGTCTCCTGTCCAATTGTCTTTCCTTTCCCTCACTTATCATATATATTTTCTTTCTTTCATATATCCTCTCCTCTAAGTTCACTTTACCCTTATATATATCACTACATGTCTTTTTTTCTTCATATGTATTTGTGTATTGGATGAATGAATGAATGAATGAATGAATGAATGAATGAATGAATGAATAAATAAATAAATAAATAAATAAATAAATAAATATACTGCAGTTTGGTAACTCAAGTTGGCAGTTATCTAAATTTCTGTCCTTTTTTACTTTTGCAGATGTGTTGCACACATGCCAGTTTTCAACCAGTAGATCTACACGAGGCTCTTGTTATTTATCAAGTCATCCAAAGAATAGCTCAATCCTGAAACAACAGTGCACATTTTCTAAAACCAATTAGCTGATTAGACAAGGTCTTGGCCATTATTCATGGCAGAGTGTACGACTTCCTCATTCTTTGTTATGTGCTTTTTGTCAGTCAAATCTAATTAGCCAGTTAGATAGAAACTGTTCTTTCAAGTCATAAAGTGGTATTATTACTTCCCTTGTCATTCTTCATCCTGAGCTCATGCTCAAAATGAAAATTATTGAAATCTCGGATAGATTATAAATTTAGAATATAATTTATCATTTTTTTTCTATTTTGTACTTTCTTGGCTCCCAACACCCTTTTAGCTTAAGGCTGATAATAGGATTTGCTTGACGTCCTAGTTGATTCCTTTTGGTTGTTTTCTAGTATTTTTTGAAATAGTTTAGCATCTAAATGAGTTTGGTGCAATGGTGAAGGCACTGGCCCACAAAGCAGGAGATGTTGTGTTCTAGCCCCACATCAGGCATGAAAAGTGGCTGGGCGTCTTTCAGCAGTCTCTGCTGCTGAGAAGTAGAGTCTGAATAGTGGTAAGAATGTGGCAGTCAGGTTGCTTAGCCAGCCAGCTACTGATCATGCATTTGTTACACCCTTCTTGAAGCAACTGTACCAAAGCCAGTTAGTCACTAAGCAAGTTCAAGACTGTGCTCTCTCTTTCTCGCGCTCTCACTCTCATCATCATCATCTAATCCAGGGGTGTCAAACTCGCATTGTCTCAGCATTGTCAATTACCATTTGTTGGGGATCAAGGAAAAGGGAGGGGAGGGGTTTGCCTTCTCTTTCTGCTCAAGATCCCCATGTATAATTGGTGGGCCAATGCTGGACTTGATGGATTCAGGCATGGCTCTTCTTATGTTTTTTTTTTAATTATTATTCATTTGTCCAATACACAAATACATAGGAAGAAAAATAGACATGTGGTAATATATATAAGGGTAAAGTGAAATTAGAGGAGAGGATATATGAAAGAAAGAAAATATATATGATAAGTGAGAGAAAGGAAAGACAATTGGACAGGAGATGAAAGGCACACCAGTGCACCTATGTACGCCCCTTACTGGCCTCTTAGGAACCTGGAGAGGTCAATCGTGGAGAGTCTAAGGGAGAAATGTTGGGGGTTAGGGGTTGACACAATTGCGTCCGGCAATGAGTTCCATGCTTCGATAACTCGATTGTTGAAATAATATTTTTTACAGTCAAGTTTGGAGCGGTTCGTATTAAGTTTGAATCTGTTGCGTGCTCTTGTGTTGTTGCGGTTGAAGCTGAAGTAGTCATTGACCTGTAGGACGTTGCAGCATATGATCTTGTGGGCAATACTCAAATAGTGTTTTAGGCGCCGTAGTTCTAGGCTTTCTAGGCCCAGGATTGTTAGTCTATTTTTGTAGGATATTCTGTTTCAAGTGGAGGAGTGAAGGGCTCTTCTGGTGAAATATCTTTGGGCATTTTCAAGGGTGTTGATGTCTGAGATGTGGTATGGGTTCCAGACAGATGAGCAGTAGTCTAGGATGGGTCTGGCAAAAGTTTTGTAGGCTCTTGTGAGTAGTGTGAGATTGCCTGAGCAGAAGCTGCATAGGATCAGGTTAACAACTCTAGAAGCTTTTTTGGTGATATTGTTGCAGTGGGCTTTAGCACTTAGGTCATTCAATATTAGTATTCCAAGGTCTTTTACTGAGTGTGGGTTTGCAGTGAGAGATTGTTTATTCAGTTCGTATGTGCAGTTTGGAGTCTTTTTGCCGATGTGGAGGGTAGAGCATTTGTTGGTTTATATTTGAAGTTGCCAGGTGTTAGACCAGTTCAGGTCTTTTCGGAGAGTGAGTGTGTTGTCAGTGGTGTTGAAAAGTTTCACATCGTTGGCAAAAAGAACACAGTTGCTTTCGATATGGTCACATGTTCTTATGTGACTTTTTCATCCTTCGCACATCTGGGCCCTGGCCCACAAGTTTGACACCCCTGATCTAATCTTCCAGGCCTGAAGTAATCTTGTTTCTTTTAAAAAAAAACCTCCCTTCATGTCATGTTTTCAAAGACAGACAATTTGCATTTCAAGACAGAAAAGAGGCATCCCTTGCCGAGCTCACCTTGCACTCCAAGTTTGTTTCTGTCTATTATGCAGCAGAAACTGCTAGCTTTTCATTCTTACGGTGATGTCTTGCAAGGGACCATCATTATGCATGCATTGCTAGTTTTTTGAGCCAGCAATTATGTCTGTTGAACAGGGAATTTAGCAATTTGGGGAAGCTGCTTCCAAAAGAATCTCAGGCCAAGCTCAGCCATTTGGCAACCCTTTTAAATACAATTTGCTGCAAAATTGCTCTTACTCCAGGGTCCCTAATAATAGTTGTCTCTTTTCAGTCTCTATCTCTGCTGTAGGAACCTGTTATGTCAAAACTGTGTCTGAAGGGATATCATTCAGGAGATAGCACCATCCAGCAGCATTCTCCTATGTTGTGAAGAGGATTAGGCTTCTTTCGATTCACCACCAAGAGATGAATGTCTCAAGTGAGATATGTGCTATTGTATTTTTAACAATATCCGCACATTCCAGAATCAAAGATTTCCTCTTATTCTGAAATAGGCAACTGTAACCACTTATGTTCTATTTCTTCTCCATTCTCTCTTTAACTAAAGGAGTTGGGGGTGGGGGGGATCACTATTTTCCTTGCTGTTTTTGTTGCACAGAAATTTTCTGTCCTACATTTCCACTGTATGTCTTTTTATTCTTAGCTTGGCAAATGTTAATTTCTCCAATTGATGTCACATATTTATGGCTGGGATATTATATGACTGCCTAACTCAGCAAAGTGACTCTGGATGGAAATAGAATTTTTTTAAAAAGCAACATAGTATATTAAAAAGCAATTAAAGCCACAAAATAAAATAAAATAAAATACAATTCAATAGTTGGGATTCCTTTCATCGAGACCCCCAAATCTTTTTCTGTCTCTGTACTGTATTAGGATATAGTGCATGCACCAACTTAAGCTACTTTTCTCTTTTGCAATATGAGTATGTACAGTAATACCTTGTCTTACGAACTTAATTGGTTCCGGAAGTAGGTTCGTAAGGCAAAAATTTGTAAGACGAAACAATGTTTCCCATAGGAAACAATGTAAAAGCGATTAATGCGTGCAGGGGGGGGAAATCGCAAAATGGCGCTCTGCTGGGCGCCACCGCCCGCCTGTCACCTTGTAAAACAGCCGGGGGGCTTCTCGGTGTTCTCCTGAACCCGAACTTTTCAGGTTCGGGTTCGGGAGGCCGCCGAGAAGCGCTGCCGGCTGCCTGTCACCTTCTGAAACAGCCGGGAGGGCTTCTCGGCGTTCTCCGGAATGCCGAACCCGGAAGTTCGGCAAAAGTTTGGGTTCGGGTACCGGAGGCTGCCAATAACCGCCTGGCTGTTTCAGAAGGTTACAGCCGGGCGGCGCTGCCCGGCGGAACACCGTTTTTACAATCAACGCCGGGGTTTTCGGCCGATCTGGAGGCTGGAAAGGAGGTGTGGAATCCCAATAGGGAATTCCATAGGCAGAGCTTTGACGTCACGAAGACGTCCTTCCTGGTCAGCCAAAATGTGGTGAACCCAAGAGATGGGGGTCATTAATACATTCAGGTCAGGGGTGAAAACTAGCAGGTTATGATAGGTTGTGGAGAATCGGTAATGGAAATTTTAAGTAGTTCGGAGAACCCGGCAAATACCACCTCTGGCTGGCCCTAGTGTAGGGTGGGAATGGAGATTTTGCAATATCCTTCCCCTAGAGTGGGAGGGATTGGAGATTTTGCAATATCCTTCCCCTAGAGTGGGGTGGGAATGGAGATTTTGCGCTATCCTTCCTCTGCCGTGCCCACAAAGCCACGCGCACAGAACCAGTAGTAAAACTCTTATTCCGGCCAGGTTTAAAAAGCCTTACAAAAGGCCAATAGGATTGGGGGCTATTCTAATCTCTGAGGGGAAGACATTCCACAGAGCAGCAGCACAGGCCTAGCTGAAGAGACAGCAGTTGTGTTAGTTGACCTAGAACTAAATGTTGTGAGCCGCTACATGTTGTGAGCCGCCCCGAGTCTTCGGAGAGGGGCGGCATACAAATCCAAGTAATAAATAAATAAATAAACTGAGCTGGGTAAAATTCCAAGGCCAGCAACCCTGTCACAAATCATGAAAGGAAAAGCACAGGAAGTCAGGCCGTGTATTTGAAAAAAAGAGGGACATGGCATATATACATAGAATTAAATAGTATTTTTTGGATGTTCAGTAATAGTAAGGGAAATTGTATCTCTTGGATGTTCAGTAATAGTAAGGGAAATTGTATCTCTTTGAGGCAAGGAGAGGCCAGGCACCCTAACCTAAACCCTTGATGTGAGTGACGTCAAGTTGGCCATCTTTAAGCCAGTCACATGACCTTTAAGCCAGCCCCAGTCACATTATTGTCCAGCCACTCCCACCTAGTCACATGGCTGGCAAGCTACACCCACAAAATAAGCCACCAAACAGTGTGGTAGTAAAAAAAATTGCAGCCCTTCACTGACTTTAGCTGATTGTCAGGGCTTTATTTTTTTAAAAAATGGCTTTGATAAGTAGCTCTCTGTGTATCTCTGTACACTGCTGTTGGAATACCTCGAATTTTGCACTGAGAAGTGACTGTCCTTGTATTGTCCTGAACTCCAGATTTGTCTCTGTGGGCCCTTTTTTGCAGATCTAAGCTCCTGTGCCTGTTTTCTACACAGAAAGCTTTGAGTTTGCAGTGTGCATTTTGTTAATGGTGGTAAAAGATTTTTGACAGCCAAAAATATTTTGGGGTCATTATCAGAAGGTGGCTGTTTGCAGTTAAACTGGTAACACAAAACATTCACATCAGAAAGAGCTAATCCCCATTTGTCAGAGCTTAGTGAATAATTATCCAATGCACTGCTGCGGAGAGTCCAACATGAGTAATACTTCAGCCTGATTGGCTAGGGACTGAGTTATATTAGAATAATTATATTAGCTCCACCTCATCGCTACCCCACCAGCTCAGTCTTAAAAACTCAGTCGTAGTGTAGGGACTAGAATTTTTCTGCTCCTAAACTGCGTGTGACAAAGTGGGGTCACAGGCCACCAATTTGGCACCCCTGCTAGAATAAGGACATATGGGGGGGGGGGCATACCTGCATAGCTTCTACATTGATAGCTTTTTCAATTTAACAAATGTTTCTTCTTCCCATTGCCTTAGGTTAAAATGCCCAAAGTTTGTCAATGTGGACAAATATTTCAGGAGAGTTTTTCTATACAACAGAAATGTCTGAATTCTTATTTTCAGTGTCGAGTCAAGGTAGTAGAGTCAAGGTAGTTACCTCTACTAGTAACTGAATGGTTTGAGATTAAATAACATGGAGGCTCTCCATGTGAAGCACCATTATCAAGAAGTGAGTTGCAACTAGATAGTCTGTTTGATAGTCTAACAAGATACTGTTTGCTCTACAACTTCTTCAGGTCCAGCCACTTTGGTCAGTGGTAGGACACTGGAACTTATAACGATCTAAAATACCTGGAGGACAATAGGTTGCCTAGCCATTGGACAGAGCCTTAAAACACCTAGCTTGCACTTAGCTTGCATTAAGTAACTCCTATGTTTCCCAAACTCAAGCCTGGTTTATACAAAACCTTTTGACATTCTGCGAGTAGCTGACAGCCTGTATTTGAGGTATCATTAAGAACATTTTAAAATAGTGGTTGGTAGCAAAAATATTTAATGTGAATTCAGATTGTTTTCAGAAATTGTGTTATTTTCCTTTATGGCTGCCATGGTGATAAAAAGCACCATGTAAATGCCATATTATTTGTTCCCTTCTAAGGTTAGGATGCACTGTATTCTACATAGCTGTGCTAAGAGCAAAACACTAGTTTTCATATTTTATTTCTGGCTTTTCGTCTTTAGAAAATGGACTGTTTCATTCTGAGTTGTGTTTCCCCCACGTCCCTTTGGTGTGGTGCAGAACCAAGCAGTTCTTTTACAAATATATTATATATTAGGAGTGGATAGACTTTCGGTGAGTCACCCCAACAAGAACCTTTCCTTTGTTTGAATGCATCTCATCAGACATGATGTACACAAACGGAAGTTGTGGTGATCAAATGAATCAAAGAGATCACTCTGCTGAAGAGGCACTTTAAAGAGCCATAAAAACATCCTTTCAGTGATCTATTTTTATATGTATGCATGTATGTATGCATGCATGTATGTATGTATGTATGTATGTATGTATGTATGTATGTATGCAAAGGGATCATCAAAAGGTCCTGGGTGATCTAGATAAAATTCCAGTGATGTGAAGTCTATAATTGTAGGGTTCCTCTTGTGAAAATTAAGTATATGAAGGGAAGGGGGAAATGGCCTATGATCATGGATGTGGAACAACTATGAAGATGCCGGTAGTCCTAATATGCCTTTAGTGACTGTTCAATTTGAAACACCACTGAAAATGGTGACTTACACCTATGACTTTTGCAGCATGCCCAAATATAGAATCAAATTCAGGTGTTACACTACTAGCATGTATTTGTGACGGCTACATGACCAACATGTTTTATGACATTATGACTTAAAACTGAAAAGGGCAGGCTCCATTATTGTTGTAACTTGTGGGCTATTTATAATTAGAATAAAGGACCCCATTAAAGGTTAGAAGACAAATATGTTTTGAATTAAAACCTAGAAGGTAAATATATTACACTACTTCTGAATTCTGATTGGATCGCCTTAATACTATAACCTTATTACTCACAAAGGCTAAGGCTTTTTACTTTTTTGCCTCATCAAATTCTTTAATATTTCTGTTCTTTAATTTTTAGCTATTAATCCTTATGTTTTCATCTTTTACTTTAAATAATTTTTCTGATTTTCAATTATAGGCTTACAGGGTACATACACTATATCCAAAACAAATTGGTTGGACAGAAAGACAGAAAGTCAGACAAGCACAATGATTTGAAAGGCAAGGGCCACAGCGGACAGGCAATGACACAGTATTTGGGATATTTTTATGAATGGTATAACCATTTTTTTCTCCACAGGAGACTTCATCTAAACTTTTGTTAATATATTTTAAACCTGGCTAGTCTTGAATTAAAACATTTGTGTGTATCGTACTGCCATCTGAATGTAGAAGTTTAATAAGTGGTGCTGCAAGTTCACACTTATTTTTTTCAAATTACTTATTTGGCCATGTCTGCTGTTGTTTTTGCTGTTGTTTCTATTTTAGGTTACACAATATATTTACTGTCTGTCACTACCCTTGCCTCACTAGCCCCTGTTTCTCACTTTTTCTCACCTAAAACAAAATTTGGGTCCTCAGACACTTGCTGCAAATCCATCACTAAATATACTGTAGTTTATCCTTTAAGTATCTGAAGAAGCTACCTGGCTTGCAGAAAGGAAATGAGGGGATGGGCTACTCACTCCTTCCATACAAAATTATTTCTTTGTAATTCATTATCAAAGAGACAAGACCAGTCTTCATGAAACAACTAAAGCTTGGAAGTAGGGAATAGTATCTTTTTTCCAGCAACCATTAGCCAGAAATTACTCTAATGATAAATGTTGGAGTTTGCATATTTTATTTAAAACTCTTAATTCTTGGCATTTATTGCAATTAATTGTTATACTGGTGCAAAGTCCATAGCAAGATGATTTTAGCCCAAAATATTTGTTACTAAGCGAGACATTTCTTAAGTGAATTTTGCCCCCATTTTACAGATGTTTACAGATGTTAAGTGAAGTTAGTAAGATGATTGTTAATTGAATCTGGCTTTCCCATTGACTTTGCTTGTCACATGACCCCAGAGTACTGCAACCCTCATAAATGTGAGTCAGTTCACAAGCAACTACATTTTGATCACATAACCATGGCGATGGTTGTAAGTATGAACAAAAGTCATAAGTCACTTTTTCAGTGCTTCGAATGGTTAGTAAGTGAACTGTTGTAAGTCAAGGACTTCCTGTATTCGTTGTTAACATCTTTGCATTTTATTTTTCTCTTTTGTTTATGCACTTTATATGGTCACTTATCTCACAAACTGGCATTCTGGGCGACCAATATAGGATTAAGAACATGAACAAGATAAGCAATGAATATAAAAACCACAAAAACAAAATATGAAGCAACATAAAAAAGGCCAGATCAGAGGTGGGTTCCTCCCGGTTCAGACTGGTTCTGTGGAACCGGTAGCAGCTTGGCAACTTGTGTCACCAGAACCAGCAGTGACCCAGGCCTGCCCCGCCCCCAAACCAGTTCTCTCGGTGGCGCCATAGGCACTGCCATCTTGTTTTTAGCTTCTGTGCATGTGCTGAAACATGTCAAACATGTTCAACAATCCAAACCATTTACATTTACCCAGATTTCTGGTCCAGTGTTGAGGGAAAAGCTGTGGTTGATGAAAGGCTCCAGGAAGGTTAGCAATCTGAATCTCAATATATCACAATAGAGAGTTTCTTTGTGCATTTCTTGAATTGACAACTGAATTAGTGCATGCAGGTTCTCTAATAACGCTGTTCAGCCATTGTCATTTGTAGATTATGCCAATATAGATTTCCATAATTTTCTTAGCGGTGATGCCAATCAAGTTGGACAGAAGCATTAAAATTTATGTAAAGATATCACTGGTGGTATTATCGTTGTTCAGTAAGGCATTACTGCAATATGACACCAGAAAAAAAATGATCTAGATCTCTTGCTTACTTGTTATTTGTTTACTGTATTTATTTACTTATAGGACTGTCAAATCAGAAAGACTGACAGAGAAGTCTGCAAAGCACACACACACACACACACATGTTCCTCATTGTTCCTGGGTCCGTTTGTTGATTAATCAATTGATCTCTGATGAAGTCTTAGTTTACTCTTAAACTATACCACTACTAGCAACCACCTGAATTCTTCTTTGATTTGTAGAGACAATTTGTTTTTGATAAGAACAAGAGTGACAACTGAAAATAATACCCATGTCTGATCTCTGGAATGCTATACTGAAGCAAATATATATTTCAAGAGCACAACATAAGACTGTTGAATTGGGATTCTTTGTTTAGAATTGTCCCCATGTCTCCTCAATTTAATTTGATGATTATAATCAGTTGGTTAAAGTACCAGGTAAGAAACTGGGAGACTGTGAGTTCTAGTCCTACCATAGGTATGAAAGCCAGCTGACTCACACTCAAACCACTTCACATAATTGTTTTGTTTTGGGGGGATGGGAGGAGGAAAGAGTATTAGGTATGTTTGCCACCTTGAGTTATTTATAAAGGGTGGGAGATGATAGATAGATAGATAGATAGATAGATAGCTAGATAGATAGATAGATAGATAGATAGATAGATAGATAGATAGATAGATTTTTGTTATGATAAAATATTTGTAAGATTTTGGAATAGAATAGAATAATAGGGAAGGGACCTTTGAGGTCTTCTATTCCAACCCCCTGCTTAGTCAGGAAACTCTACACCACTTCAGACAAATGGTTATCCAACATCTTCTTAAAAACTTCCAGTGTTGGAGCCTTCACAACTTCTGTAGGTAATCTGTTGCACTGATAACAGTAGTCCCTCGCTATATTGCGCTTCACCTACTGCGGCTTCACTTCATCGCGGGTTTTCAAGAAATATTAATGAGAAAAATCATTCGCGGATCTTCGCTGGTTCGCGGGTTTCTGAGGAAGTTGATCGGCAGGTTTTTCAAAAAAATATATATCTAAAATTGTAAATACTGTATTTAAATACTGTATCTAAAATAAATACTGTGTGGGAAGGGTTTATAAACACTTAAAACAATGAAAACCTACCAAACAATTACAATATAAATACTTAAATAAGTACTATCAGTCGATAAATTCCCCATCGCGGATTTCACCTATTGCGGCCGGGTCTGGAACGTAACACCAGTGATAGGTGAGGTCTTACTGTAATTGTTCTACCTGTCAGGAAATTTCTCCTTAGTTCTAAGTTGCTTCTCTCCTTGATTAATTTCCACCCATTGCTTCTTGTCCTACCCTCAGTTGCTTTGGAGCTTGTCTCCCCCTTCTTTGTGGCAGCCCCTGAGATATTGGAACACTGCTGTTACGTCTCCCCTAATCCTACTTTTCATTAAACGAGACATACCGAGTCCCTGCAACCTGTCTTCATTTTATGTAACTTCAAATAAAATAGAGGATTTTATTTACTTCTGTCTTAGATTTTCCACAGCTGAAAGGTTACTATCCAATAAGTTTCTGCAATCTTCGAATTAATATATGTGCCACATGTATGTACATGATAGGCTTATTTTTTTTCATTAATCTTTTCAATCCAACAACAATATTAAGAAAGAGTTTCCGGACTTTGCCTGTCTCTCCAACAGAAGGAAAAAACACTGGACAGAAAGATAATAAATTTTGTCTGAGTGAAGAAGCTGAACAAAACTGGCCAAAGGTCATGTGCATATGTGTGTGTGTGTGTGTGTGAATACACACACAGAGATATATTTATTTTATCTCGGGTGTGTATGGGGGAAATTCCCTGGTGCACTCAACATGGGGAAAAAAAGTAGACATCTGCTCAGAATGTTGCTGACCATTTCTTTCTAAATCCCTTTTCCAGCAGGTAATGGGACCCAGAGTGGCATATACACAGCTGCATTGTGCTATTTTTCCCTGGGAGTTAAATTTCTATTGCTGCCAAAAGGGGGGGGGGTGGAGTTTGGATCATCACTTGTAGAGTGGGGGCAGTTGTCATTGGGAAATGGGTAAGGAATGCCATTATCTGAACAGTGTGTCACATCTCTCTGGCTATTGGCCAGACTATCAATTGGCACAATAGTTTTCAGCTGTATAATACAACTTGATTTTAAGATAAATATTGAACTTCCAGAAAGTGGTAAAGACCCGGCTTTTCCAACAGGCCTGCGGCTGTGGATCTTATGGTGGTAACCAGTGAAATCCAGCCATGAATGGTACACGGAGGTTTAACTGTTTGTATTGTAAACCATTTTTAAACTGTTTTCAGAGGATTTTGTACTATTATTGATGTTTTATATTTTTGCTGTGAGTCGCCTAGAGTCTCTAGGGCAGTGATGGCGAACCTTTTTTCCCTTGGATGCTGAGAGAGCGTGCACGCTCACTATCGCACATGCGTGAGTGCCCACACCCATAATTCAATGCCTGGGGAGGTTCTCTGGAGGCCGGAAATGGCCTGTTTCCCAACTTCTGGTGAGCCCAGTAGGCTCGTGTTTTACCCTTCCCAGGCTCCAAAGGATTCCCTGGAGCCGGGGGAGGGTAAAAATGCCCTCTCATCCCCCTGGAGGTTCTCTGGAAGCCAAAAACACCCTCCCAGAGCCTCTGTACGAGCCAAAAATCAACTGGCCAGCATACACATGCACATTGGAACTGAGATAGGGCAACAGCTCGCGTGCCAGCAGATATGGCTCCACATGCCACTTGTGGCACCCGTGCCATAGGTTCGCCATCACTGCTCTAGGGATTTGGTTGGCATAGAAATTGAATCAATCTATGCTAATCTTATCTGGCCTAGTTTGAATTTCATGTCGTATTAAGGTTTTGCTCCATAAATGTTGTTATCAAGAATGGCAGGCATTACAACTTCTTCATGGATACCACATTTAGCTATGTGTCCATCTCAGGCTCATATCACATTCTTGAACTCAATTAAAGAAACGCTTCCCATGTGTTATTGTAATATGTAATTTGTTTTCCACCGAGCACAATTAGGCTGGAATGGCAAATGTCTCAGATGATACATAGGAACATCTACTACTAAGTTATTTTCTTAAAAGGAAAATATGCTTCTGTTTTACTTGGTTTTTATATCCAGTTCATTTTTTCCAAAATTATGACTTGAGCACCTGAAGTTGTGCATTGTACTCCATAGCCTCTTTACTTTCTTGTAGCTGGACTGTTTTCATTGGGAAATTTTATTGGCCAAATATTTATGTGAAGCTTCTCCAATATTGAGTAGGAAGGCTCAACTCAGAGAATCTGCCAACATAAATTGAGACTTTCCTGTACAGTATCTGTTCTCAGTATGATATTTTGATAAATGCCAAAATTCCACACATGCACTGGAATCCCTCGGAGTTTTAAGATAGAGTTTAGTCATAATTGCTCCTAGTTGCTTGTGATCTGAAAACAGGGTTTCTGGCTGCCCATAAATGTGCCAGTGAAATTGCTCTATTTCAAACATTATAACAGCAGCATTTTTTCTTCTGTTCAGTACTGACAGGCTTCTGCTTATATATTCAGCTGACTGCTCCTAGAAAAGACCACACAATCCAGTACTGTACTTTTTAAGATCCATCACAAACTATACAGTCTTTCACGCCTGGTAGCTTTTTAGGACAGGTGTTTAATGAATAGCTGTTTTAATCTCTCGAACACATTTTACCGTGAGTCTGATTGTTCCTATTCTACAGTCTATTTTACAGGATAGTAAATAGTCATGCTATATTGCAAATGTAGACAGATTCCTGCCCACAATACTCAAGCCACCTTTTTTGATGATGGCATATTTTGAATTGCCTGGGTTCCCTTGAGATGCAGTTCTTTTGCTGACAATACATGCCCTGTGAATGTGTCCTGGGTCTCTTCCCAAGTTTCATTTTCTCTAGTTTCCGTTTAATGTTCTTGTCTTTGCTGCACCAAGAAGGAACCTTAGTTTGCAGTTGTGAGTCCTTTTCTGACTCTTAATCATTTGTCCCTTTTGCAAAAATCAAGATATCGTCTTTGGGAATCTGGTTTCATTCCAATTGAAATTGTTTGGATACCAGGGAGAGAATTAACAGAAGGTATAGCTCTCTAGCCTTGCGGTAGGAATACAAAATAACAGTTTCGTATGAGTAAATTGGAGAGGCCAGAAACCACTGATGAGGTTTCAGCCTGTAAATATTCATTCTTGGAAAATATTATGTAGGATATCAACAACCATAGACACTGGATAATGACATTGTTTGAGTGCTGGGTTAGGTCCTATGCAGGTATGTATGTATACATGTATGTATGTATACATGTATGTATGCATGCATGCATGCATGCCTGTATGTATGAATGCATGTATGTATGTATTTATTGACTCACTCACTCACTCATTCATTCATTCATTCATTTGATTTTTTATGCCACCCTTCTCCTTAGACTCAGGGCGGTTTACAACATGTTAACATTTTTTAACAGAGCCAGCATATTTCCCCCACAATATGGGTTCTCATTTTACCCACCTCGGAAGGATGGAAGGCTGAGTCAACTTTGAGCTGGTGATGAGATTTGAACCGCTGACCTGCAGAGCAGTCATCTTTAGTGGCCTGCAGCATTGCACTGTAGCCACTGCGCCACCTCGGCTCTTTACTGACCTTAACCTGCCTGAAGGCTTCTTTTCTATGAGTGTATTACTTATGTTAGTTTTATTTACCGTAATGATAGCCCTTGTTTGCTACCATTATAAGCAATAGCTCTTAGAGTTATACACCGCTTCACAGTGCTTTACAGCCCTCTAAGCGGTTTACAGAATCTGCATATTGTCCCAAACAGTCTGGGTCCTCATTTTACCAACCTTAGAAGGACGGAAAGCTGAATCAACTTTGAGCCAATGAGAAAGAAAAACGCTTTATAAACAGTTTTATACTGCTACACAAACTCTTGCTACCATGGAAGAACTGTTTGATCAGAGGTTTTAGCTTATCTGTATGTATACAATATCCAAATGATTGGCTATGTCAGATGTTGTTGTTTTTTCCCCCCACCTGGGACTCTAGTATGTCACAAATAATTCCATCCTTATCAATGAATCTTCAAACCCTCCAAAATCTCATATGCTTGCTAAAATTCTCAATCCTAAATACAGTAATCCAATCTTTCTCTTGTCTGCTGATTTGTTGTAAACTGTTTATAGCTTTCCACTGCCTCATTTTGCCTTGGGCAATATTAAGCCTCTAATGCTGCCAGCCAGAGAAGACACTGTGCATGTCGTGAGGAGCTTTCAAGGAATACAAATCTTTTTAATGATATAAAAAGGAATTTCAATTTCCTACTTTGATCCTCATCAGGCATGGAAAGGGGCAGAATTCTTCAAACTTGGCAATTTAGGCCAGAGATCTTAAAACTTGGCAATTTTAAGACTTCTGGACTTCCTGGGAGTTGAAGTCCACAAGTCTTAAAGTTACCAAGTTTGAAGACCTCTGATTTAGGTCTTCTGTTTCTAGTAGGTCCTTTTCTGTACTAGGATAAGTTTTTCTTTTTAAGGATCTCAGGAAATTTCAGTGACTGTATTAGGCTGGCTGCTTCCAAAAATAATTTCAATTGTGTGCTCTTATTTTTAAGCACCACTGCTACCATGTTTCATAATAATAAGGCAATCATATTTTTTAATTAATAGAATAAACATTTCTGCCTATATTCATCTTTTATCTCTCATAAGTGGACAGAGCAACACAGTTCCTGACCTAAAATCTTTTGTTCTCTTTCAGATCTTGTGGTTTGTTCACATATCCCTTCTTAAGAAACTGTCCATTGTGATAACAAAGTATCACACTGAACAAGAAGAGGTCAGATTAGTGAATTGTTGATAGCTAATACTTGCTTACTGAATAATTTTTGCCCGGTTGTGTTATTTTATTTTAACCTTGTTATAAATAGATGTTTTTGTCAGGCTTTATACAGAGGGATGCTGGAACAAAACTCCAGCAAAAAATTCACATAAACTTTCAGAAAAACAACAAGGTAAAGACCTGGGGCCCAATTATAGCTCCAGGGAATGATTTTCCATTGGGAAGGGGCTACCGCTGAAAAGGCCCTTTTTCATGGTCTCCACCATATATTTATCCCTAATTGTTTGGACCCATTGCATAGGCTGTCTACCCATCCTGATGAGCTGGGTAAATGTAACGGGGAGAGACTGTCCTTCAAAGAGCCAGGCCCCAAGCCTTGCCAAAGTTCAGTTTTAACTTATTGCTCTGTAGTCAGACCTCAACAGTGTCTAGGCACAGATAAAGGCCAACTGTAGCATTGCTTAATTTATAATGGACTAATATGTACATCTGAGTATCATCAACATACTGCTGATATTTGACCCCATGGTGCAGATCCCCTACAGTTTCATGTTGATGTTAAACAGAAATAGAGAAAGCAGTGAACCACAAGGAATCCTGGAGGTGGGGATTAGATCTCTCATCCTTGATCAATACTGACTGAAAACAGCCTCAAAGGAAGTGAACCAGGACAACACAGTGCTCCCCATTCCCAACCACTGGAGTAGTTCTTGAAGGATACCATGGTCAGTGGTCCCAAAAGTTGCTGAGAAGTCAAGTAGAGTCTGAATAGTGGTAAAAAGAATGTGGCAGTCAGATTACTTAGTCAGCTTCTTGAAGCAACTGTACCAATGCGAGTTAGTCAATAAGTAAGTTGAAGACTGCTCTCTCTCTCTCTCTCTCTCTCTCTCTCTCTCTCTCTCTTTCAAGTCAGTATTGACTCTCACCAACTGCTTGGACAGGCTGTTTCAGATTTTTTCGCAAGAGTCTTGGTGGTGCAGTAGTTAGAGTGCAGTACTGCAAGCTACTTCCGCTGATCACCAGCTGCCAACATTATGGCAGATCGAATCTCAGTAGGCTCAAGGTATCTGGATATACAGAGCTATGCAGCAGGACTTGACACGATATCAGAATTTATAGTGTGGCAGTTTAGGATCCAGTGCAGATAAATAACGAAGACACTTTGTAGAAAATAGTAGTAAACAGTTTTACTCTTCAGTGCAATCAAAATATCTTCTGTTTTAATCTTCTATTTACAGGAAAAAATGTTGCTTTAACAATATGCAGTAAAGCTTACTAACATGTAGATACTAAACCAATCCAGGTTTTTTGTTTTGTTTCAACATTACAGCTCTAACTCAATTAACTCACGCTCAAACTGCTCTAGCCAACTAACAACATTACCACCACCAACAGCCAACATAAAGAGGCAATCTTAACAGCCAACAATCATTGTAAAGTTGCTTTGCATTTTATAATGCTCTGGTCCAATCAGATTGCAGTTTATACCCTCTGACTCAGCATTCAGTATTTTTTAACAGGCTTACATCCTTCTTTTACCTTATATGGTAACATAATGGAATATCTCCTAGTATTGAGCTAATCCTTGACACAAGGTTGACTCAGCCTTCCACCCTTCCAAGATCGGGAATATGAGGACCCAGATTGTTGGGGGCCATGTGGTTGCTCTCTATAAACCACTTAGAGAGGGCTGCATATAGGTCTAAATGCTGTTGCTATTTCAGAAAACGTTTACCATTGCCGGCTTCCTAGAGCAGTGTTCCCTCTAATTTTTTTGGGGGGTGGGCGGAAAAGTATAGTGTCTGAGCAGCAGTCCCTTCAGGACTGGGCAGCACAGAAATAATAAATAAACAAACAAACAACAAACCCACCCTGTTTTGCCTCAGAGAATTTCAAAATAAAATACTGTACTGTGTGTCTATAACAGTGAGCTCATAATAGGGCAACTCTATCAATATCAAAATGCCACTTAAATAGTTGAGCTAGTTTCAAACTAGATTTTGATTTTCTTTCTCTCTTCCTTACTCCCATTCTTTTTCTTTCTCTTTTCCTTCCTCTCTTTTTTCTATCTGTTTCTCTCTCTTCCTCTCTTCCTCTCTCTCTCCTTCCCTCTCACTCTTTCCCTCTCGGCTTCTGGGCAGGTTTGGAAAACTCTGAGTTGATGATGATTTTTAAGTGAGTGATTGCTCACTGCTCAGCTTTAGAGGGAACTATGTCCTAGAGTTGAGAGAGAGTGACTGGCCCAAGATTGCCCAAAAGCAAGGCTACAAACCATGGTCTCCCAGTTTTTATCTTGGTGCCTTAACTGCTATACCAAACTCAATCTCTTGATAAATAATACAATGTTACATGTTATCTCAAAATCATGCATATGGAACAGAATATCTGAAAGGCAGCCCTTATGGTTGCAAATGTGACCACTGTTTGGAAAAAATAATTAAAAGGAAGTTTCCTTCCGCTTGGATGATGCCCCACAGAAAATTAACCTTTGGTCATTCAAGGGTGATGACTTCTTAACTGCAGGATATTCTGAAGTTCATAATCTCTGCCATAATCTCTTTTAAGCACTTGCAGAGATTTACCTCATCACCCAGACATTTTTATATAAATGTTGCATGGATGGTTTCTATTGGATATTAGTTTTTGCTTTCCACTTCCACCTTTTAAACTGAATGTGCTACTCTTATAGCATTTTAACTCACTGTTGTATTATAGTGCTTTAATTGTTTTAATGTAAACTGCTTCATGTTTCACAATAATGAGAAGCAATTTACAAATATATTAAACACATAAATAAAGGCCCTAGAGTTTTAACCGTGTAAAAGAGACGTAGTGTGAACTGTCCACTTGAGTGACCCGCCTTGGGCTTATTTTTGAAGATGCCATCAGACCTGGGTGATCTCACAAGATAAGAAATGAGCCACCAAATAAAAACCAAGAGCATGGATTTGCGTAAGACAGCAAAAGGTGCAGATCTTCATATTGTCTGCAAATATCCATAGCTTAACAGATTACCTCAGGGACCACCTTCTGCTGCACGAATCCCAGCGACCAGTTAGGTCCCACAGAGTGGGTCTTCTCCGGGTCCCGTCAACCAAACAATGTCACTTGGCGGGACCCAGGGGAAGAGCCTTCTCTGTGGCGGCCCTGGCCCTCTGGAACCAACTCCCCCCAGAGATTAGAATTGCCCCCACCCTCCTTGCCTTTCGTAAGCTGCTTAAAACCCACCTCTGCCGCCAGGCATGGGGGAACTGAGATACACTTTCCCCCTAGGCCTTTACAATTTTATTCATGGTATGTCTGTATGTATGATTGGTTTTTATATAATGGGTTTTTAACTGTTTTTAGTATTGGATTATTGTTATATACTGTTTTATTACTGTTGTTAGCCGCCCCGAGTCTGCGGAGAGGGGCGGCATACAAATCCAATAAATAATAATAATAATAATAGCTACATAAGGAAAGGCAATTCAAATAGAAATGTTTGTCTCACCGTGTGGAGGGGAGGGAGAGGCTGTTACCAGCAGACTGATGATTCTGCACTCCTTTATTAAGATAGCAAAAGCACTTAGACTTATATACTGCTTCAGAGTGCTTTACAGTCCTCTCTAAGTTTACAGAGTCAGCCTATTGCCCCCAACAATCTAGGCCCTTGATGGCGAACCTATGGCAGAAAAACATTACTATTTCTTGGCAAGGGTAGCTGATTTTCAGGCCTTCTGGTCTCACTGTGAGTTCGGAAACAATCTAGTTTCAGCCTCCAGTGGAGGTGGGGAAGGCTCGTTTTTTGCCGTCCCCAAACTTCAGAGTCTTTCAAGGAGCCTGGGGAGGGCGAAAATGGCCTATCCTCACACACACAGAGCGAGGTCCTCCAGAGGCTGGAAATGTTCTGTTTGCCAACTTCCAGTGGAACCAGAAGTTATGTTTTTGTTTTATTTTTTTGTTTTGCTCTTCCCAGGCTTCAGAGCCATTCTAAGAGCCTGGGCAGGGCGTAAATGGATTTGTCAACTTGAAGAAGTTGGGAAATGGGCCATTTCTGGCCTCCAGAGGGTCTCTGGTAGGTGGGGAAGGCTGTTTTCACCCTCTCCAGGCTCCTAGAAAGGCTCTGAAGCCTGGAGAGAGTGAAAAATGGGTGTGTCATTGCATACTGGGATTGGGGTGGAGGCTGTCATGTGCGCATGATTGGGGGTGCATGGAATTATGGGTGTGGGCATGCACCTACATGCCCCCTCCATACACATCCTTTTGGCATGAGAACCAAAAAAGGTTCACCATAACTGACCTAGGCCCTCATTTTACTGATCTCAGAAGGAATGAAGGTGGAAACAACCTGGTGCTGGTCAGGATCGAACTGCTGTCAGTGGACAGAATCAGCCTGCACCACTGCATTCTAACCACTGCACCATCCACGATGCTTTCAAGTTTGACTAGTTTACTCTTTAAATGATAACCTCTTCCATTATAACAGGTGGCAGTCCTAGAGATGGCTTTTTAGGGATTCTGTATAGGCTACCGAGTGTACAGGCAGCTGCTGAAAATCACCCCCTCTGTATCTTTTTAACTTGAGCTGCTTCCCCATTTCTAAATTAAAAAATTAAAAAAATGCTACTTCTTGACAATTTCCCTCCTATTCTCTTACCATTTCCTTATCTGAATTTTAGAAATGAGATTTGCAGGTGGACGATCCTTCACCCTAGGTTGGTGATGGTGAACCTTTTTTTGCTTGAGTGCCAAAAGGGTGCATGCACACATGCAAGATTTATTTTATCTATCTATCTATCTATCTATCTATCTATCTATCTATCTATCTATCTATCTATCTATCTATCTATCTATCTATCTATCTATCTATCTATCTATCTATCTATTAGATTTGTATGCCGCCCCTCTCCGTAGACTCGGGGCGGCTCACAACATATAATAAAACAATTCACAACAAATCTAATAAATTTAAATTTTTTTTAAAAACCCCATTATTAAACCAGACATATACACAGACATACCATACATAAATTGTATAGGCCCATGGGAGGGGGGGATGCCTCAATTCCCCCATGCCTAACGGCAGAGGGGAGTTTTAAGGAGTTTACAGAAGGTAAGGAGGGTGGGGGCAGTTCTAATCTCCGGGGGGAGCTGGTTCCAGAGAGTCGGGGCCACCACAGAGAAGGCTCTTCCCCTGGGACCCGCCAGACGACATTGTTTAGTCGACGGGACCCGGATAAGGCCAACTCTGTGGGACCTAATCGGTCGCTGGGATTCGTGCGTCAGAAGGCAGTCCCGGAGATATTCTGGTACAATGCCATGAAGGGCTTTATAGGTCATAACCAACACTTTGAATTGTGACCGGAAATTGATCGGTAACCAATGCAGACTGCGGAGTGTTGGTGTAACATGGGCATACCTAGGGAAGCCCATGATTGCTCTCGCAGCTGCATTCTGCACAATCTAAAGTTTCCAAACACTTTTCAAAGGCAGCCCCATGTAGAGGGCATTACAGGAGTCAAACCTCGAGGTGATGAGGGCATGAGTGACTGTGAGCAGTGAGTCCCGGTCCAAATAGGGCCGCAACTTGTGCACCAGGTGAACCTGGGCAAACGCGCAGCATGTACCCATACCCATAATGCAATACTCTCCCCTTGTGCATGTGTGCTGCCCCCCCAGCATGTGCGCAATCCCCCCATGTTCCTCCCCTTCACATGCACACAGGCCTCACTGAAGCCTCTGAGCTTCTGGTATGCCCGTTGGGCTGTTTTTTGCCATCCCCACAGTTAAGGAAAGCCTCCTGAAGCCTGGCGAGAGTGAAAAATGGCCAAACAGGCCAAACGGAAGTTTGGAAATGAACTTCTGGTTGGGCTGTTGAGCCATTTTTCACTCTTGCCAGGCTTCAGGAGGCTTTCCTGAATCCTAGGGATGGCAAAAAAAAACCCAGCCAAAAAAAGAAGGCAGAAAAATCAGCTGGCTATGCACATGTGCACTGGAGCTGACATAAGGCAATTCCTCGTGTGCCCTCAGATATGGCTCTGCATGACACCTGTGGCACACATGCCATAGGTTCGCCATCACTGCCCTGGGTTTTCACAGGGTATCATTTTTCAGAATTTTTTTAGAGGGGGGTTAGGAAGGTTTGCTTCTTTGTCAGACTCTTCAGTGAATATTATTATTATTATTATTATTATTATTATTATTATTATTATTATTATTATTATTAATTGGATTTGTATGCCGCCCCTCTCCGTAGACTTGGGGCAGCTAACAACAATGATAAAAACAGCATGTAACAATCCAATACTAAAACAACTAAAAACCCTTATTATAAAACGAAACATACACACAAACATACCATGCATAAAATTGTAAAGGCCTAGGGGGAAGGAATATCTCAGTTCCCCCATGCCTGATGGCAGAGGTGTGTTTTAAGGAGCTTACGAAAGGCAAGGAGGGTGGGGGCAATTCTAATCTCTGGGGGGAGCTGGTTCCACAGGGCCAGGGCCGCCACAGAGAAGGCTCTCCCCCATAAACATGTCCAAAGTAGTGGATAGTTTTTCAAAGCACACCCACTGAGTACCAGCCACAGACTTCTCTTGTAAACCAAAATCCTGTTTAGTATTTGAGCTCGAGACCTTGCTTTGAGCAGGAAAGGAATCCGGCCTATGTGTAATTCTGTTTGGTGAGAAAGCGGAAAAGCGAGGAGTTAAAGAGGGCTTTTATATACTTCTTTTTTTCTAAAGATCCAAAGAATGGCAAGTCTCCATAATTCCCAGACTTTCTTTTAGACAGACAAGTAACGTTGCTTGTCTTGTTTTGTACTGCATCCTGGGTTACTATTAAACACATTGGCGCATATGAAGGGCACAGAACAAGGCCCGTATCCTGTGAAAGAAAGATGTGATCGTTTTCTCTCTCTCCTTTATTTTCCTGGTACGATGCTATGAGGAACTTTCCAGGGGTTTCAAATGGAAAAAAGCTGCCTTTTTTCCCTCCCTCATGGTTTTGTTTCCCACCCTCCCCTGCCTGCCACCATTCTAGTTTCATGAGCGGCTGAGCTACTTTGAAGTTCCCCCTTAAAAAGGAACAGAAGACATGGTGCTTAACAAGGAGGCAGGGGCTGAGTGAGCTGGTGAGCCAGCAAAATATTGCAGCATGAAGCTTTTGTGGTATTAAAAAAGAAATTGGGGAGGAGAAAAAAGAGAGAATCTGTGAATGGACGTGCATTTTGTTTGACAGACTGAAAATGGAATAGTTTTGAAATGCTCAAAATGTACTTGTAATGTGCCTGCCAGCATCTAATATTTAGAAGATGGAGGCTTTCAGCTTTGCCTTCTGGCATTTTAAAAGCCTTATTCCGTAGATCACCCGTAACATTGGCCCCATTCCTCTGGTGCATTCTTTGTATATCACTGCTGGCTCTTCAGTGCTGACAACTAGAGATATAAAGGGAATCTGCCATGGATTTGCCTTGGAAGCTGATTTGCAAAAATCTGTCAAAACATATCTCATGGAGTCCTTTGGTGTTCCTCTTTCTCCAGTGAGAAATATGCACTGGAAATAAAATGTATATATTTGTAAAAGAATGCGCTTTTTCTGGAAACAGGGTTCTGTTCATTTTTAATGCCCATTGGAATATTCTTTAGTAAATTAAATGACTGTTTTTATCAGTTATGTCCATTAACAACTAGAAGAATAACATCTTGAAAGTATTATGACCTGAAACCATCTCTTCAGAGATTTGGAGTGTCTTTAAACAGAGATGAGGTAGACAATGGTGGTTATACAGTAGTACCTCTAGATACGAGCTGCTCTACATGCGAGTATTTCAAGATACGAGCTAGGAGGGGAGAGACATTTCTGTTCTACTCCTGAGCTGAAATTCGGGATACGAGCCGAGCATCCACTAGGTGGCGCAAGAATCCTTGCTTTTGGTTATCTCGGAGGGGAAACAAGTTATTTGTTCCAGAATACGAGTTGCCTCGAGATACAAGCTCCCTTATGGAACGAATTATGCTCGTATCTAGGGGTACTACTGTACATACATATGTACGTACATACATACATACATACATACATACATACATACATACATACATACATACATACAAGCAAAATGCCACTCATGTATCATCATAAAATCTTCAGAACTGTAAAAGCTATGAATTTGAAATTTGCCACAAATGTTCCTTTTCACTTCTAGGTGCTCACTAAGAAGGGATTTTTCAAAATGACCATCAGAGCATTAGTATTTCCTATATTATTGTTAACACGCTCTGATGCTAATGAGTTCATTTCCTCCTCCCCACCTGCAAATAAATATGTTCCAAATGCAAAACACAAGCAGAGGAGAGGAGTTTCAATTTCATTTTTACTTTCACAGCAGCAAGCAGCTTTACTACTAAACAGTTGAGCTAAGCCAGCAAGGCTGAGGGAGAGAAGGGGAGAGGAGAGGCCGATCATAGCTACACATCAATTTTCAAGCTGTAAGTGTCGATTTATCAAGTTCAATCATATAGTTTTTTAGGGGAGCATGGGTATTCAGCTAATATGAGGTAGATTACAGCTGCTTCATCAGTTAATAACTGTAATGTGTTAAAATCATTGTATCTGTTAAGACCTTCCAAAGCATAGTGGTACATCTAGTTATGAAGTTAATTCATTCTGTGACCAGGTTCTTAAGTAGAAAAATTTGTAAGAAGAAGCAATTTTTCCCATATAAATCAATGTAAAAGCAAATAATGTGTGTGATTGGGGGAAACCACAGGGAGGGTGGAGGCCCTGTTTCCTCCAAAGAGATTCCTAGAGAGGCCCCACAGAGGCTTTTCCCTTCCTTTTCCAGCCCTGTTTCCTCCCAAGAGATTTCTAGAGAGGCCTCACAGAGGCTTCTCCATGCCCTTTCCAGTTACAGAACTGGCTCGGGTTTGTAAGTGGAAAATAGTTCTTGAGAAGAGGCAAAAAAATCTTGAACACCTGGTTCTTATCTAGAAAAGTTTGTAAGTAGAGACGTTCTTAGGTAGAGGTGCCATAGTAGCTGGAAACATTTTGACATATGTAAGTTTGGCAATCTCTTGTTCTATAATGCTGTTGTAGTTGTTTTTGTTTTTTGTTTTGTTCTGAAACAGCAACCAGGAAATGTGTAATTGGATGTTCAGAGTGAAGTAATGCTCTGGTGTGACTTTGTTCTCGCTTTGAGTTCTGATGTCAAACTTGTGATCATTCATTGTTTGGTATAAAGTTATACCCTGTTTTTCCAATTTAGTATTCAGAATGGCATTGCTGGCAGATGATGGCATATAACATATTAGAGGAATAGCGTATGAAGACTCTGTTAATCTTGTGTGTAAAGTTGTTGCGACTTATAATAATGCTGTTGATATAAAAGTGTTGTGGGGAAGTGGCATTTAGATTTCTTGGAGTATTTATGAGGGTCTCCCAGAAAGTACCACATTTTTTTCTTCAACAATTATTTATTGAACACAATGAAACTTACACACAAGAAAGAATAATGTTTCTTCTACACTCTCTATTTTTCCACATAATCTCCATCCTGTTCTATGGCCTTCCTCCAGCGAGACACAAGGACATGTGTGCCCTGTCGGTACCACTCCTTGTTCTAATGGCCTCACCCTCTCTTCTTCTGTTCTTCTAATGGCCTCACCGTCTGTGCTCAGTGACTAACCGTACTTCTGTCAACTGCAGATTCTTCATAAACTATACACAAACATTTGTGAATGTTCCCAACAGTTTCTTTCTCCGCAGTGAGAAATTCAATGATGACACACTGCTTGTAACGTACATCACTTATAGATGCCATTTCAAAACACTGTTGCAGCTATGCTACCTGTCTGAAGAAATGTAAAATTTACACACACACTCCTGACAATTCAAATAATGTACAGTGTTCCCTCGATTTTTGCGGGGGTTACGTTCCAAGACCTCCCGCGAAAGTCGATTTTCCACGAAGTAGCGGTGCGGAAGTAAAACACCATCTGCGCATGCGCACCCTTTTTCCAAGGCTGCGCAAGGGCTTGAAGTTGGGGGCGGGGAGCGACGAAAGTGCGGAGGCCGGCAAAGATTGCTTTGAATGTCGGCTGCCCCCGCCCCCCCAGCGCCTCCGGCCCCCTTGCCGCTACCGCCCGCCCGCCCGATCCCCCCTCTCACCGGCTTTCTTTGGACACGGGTCCTCCTGCAGCAGCGCTGACGGCTACGGCTTCTCATCCTCCTCATTCGGCCGGTAGCCGCTCTGAGCGCTTTGAGAATGCCTGCCTTACCCCTCTCACAGTCCCTTAGCTGAGAGCACTTTTGTCCCAGCTATCAGCGAGGGGGCTGCAGGAGAGGTGGGGGCAGGCGTTCTCACAGAGAGGGAGAGGGAGAAAGAGAGAGAGAGAGCAAGAGGGGGGAGAGTGGAAGGTAGAGAGAGAGAGAAAAATGATAGAAAAAGGGAGAAAAAAGAGAAATGATAAAATGATTGAAGCAGAGAATGACAGGAAAGAAAGAGAAAGAGAGAAGTGACTCTTGGTGGGAAAAACCGTGGTATAGAAAAAAAAACGCGGAGTATTTTTTAATTAATATTTTTTGAAAAACCGTGGTATAGCGTTTCGCGAAGTTTGAACCCGCGAAAATCGAGGGATCACTGTATATCTAAAGTTTCGCATTCGTATTATTACTGTAGGCTGAGAGAAAAATATGGTGCATTACTTTCTGGGTGACCCTCGTAGTTAGATATACCACTTTTTGGCCTTATGAGAATCTGTTTCAGGTTGGATTCAGGTTGAATCTCTCACCCAATGCCTGAGAAAGTATGATATCCAATACCCATTGCAGCGTATTAATAATGTGTCTGAGTGGCTTAAGCTGTGAACCATCTGTCAAGTAGATCAGAACAAATGTGGTTGTACAAGAGTGTATGACTGTAAGCAATAGATTCTGGATGGACAAATTGATGTTTATATGTCCATTGTACAATTTTACTGCAACATAACAGAAGTAAACTTGTTCCATAGTTAAGTCAAGAGTGAACTTGATAATGAGGTAGATGTTGCTGAGATCATGATGGGATTTAGTAAGAAGTGATTTTCTATTAAAGAAGAATATTAAGTTTACATTAGGGAGTATATTAAAGAATAACAGTTGGAGTAGAAAAAAAAAATCAAATTTACAAGAAAACCACGAAAATTGTCTGAATGACCTGGTTAAATTTATCATATAAATACAGGCATACATTAACCAAAGTTGTAAATAGAATAGAATAGAATAGAATAGAATAGAATACAGAGTTTGAAGGGACCTTGGAGGTCTTCAATCCAACCCTCTGCTTAGGCAGGAAAGCCTACACTACTTCAGACAAATGGTTATCCAACATCTTCTTAAAAACTTCCAGTGTTGAAGCATTCACATCTTCTGGAGATAAACTGTCCCACAGATTAATTGTTATGTCAGGAAATTTCTCCTTAGTTCTAAGTTGCTTCTCTCCTTGATTAGTTTCCACTCATTGATTCTTGTTCTTTCCTCAGGTGCTTTGGAGAAAAGCCTGACTCCCTCTTCTTCATAACAACCCGTTAAATATTGGAACACTGCTATCATGTCTCCTCTATTCCTTCTTTTCATTAAATTAGACATACCCAGTCCCTGCATATGTTTAATATAAACACATCATATGTTAGGAAAGTTGAAAATCAGAAATTGAGGTGAATTATTGATGTGCCACCAAGTGGTTTTCAACTAATAGTAATTACATATACTGTATATATTTTCTCCCTGATGACCCATACCCAACCTGATCTTGTGAGTCTTCTAACTGTGTATACATTTCTCCTGTAATCCAATTGGTCATCATTTTCTTATCTTTCTATCTTTCCTAGCATTAGAACCTCTTCTCAATAACTCAGTCTTCACGTAAAATGTCTAAAGTAGGATTTCTTTCACCTTGGCCATTTATGTCTTCAATGAGAACTCTGAGCAGATTTGTTTGATTTGTTTCTTATTTCCCAATTTTTTTTTAAAAAAAATTCTCCTCTACATCACATACAGGTTAATATGTATATACTTTACAATATTAAAATGTATATGGCTCTTTTATTTCTATAACCTACTGCTCTTGAAACATCACATTTCTTAGATAGCAATTGCAAAGACATAGCTCATTTCGTATGGCAAACCCTAGTCCAGAACAATTTGGTTGTTTCTGTTACTCTTCCCCAAAATATTTCTGCTATGGTACTTACTGCAATAGAGATACCCATTAACTTTCCAGGTGAAGGGGTTGGTAGTAAAATATTAATGAAGCAGCTTTTCTGAATAAAGTTTATTCTGGAGAAAAAAAAATCTTCAAATGGCTTACCATTGTGAGAATGAACTTCATATAGTTATGTTACTAAATTCATTGTGATGTTTATTTCAGACTTCAGGGAGTGGAAAGATAAGGTTTCGTTCAGAATAGTAATGTGCCAATTCATATGTTTCTGTCTATCGCAACGTGATGTCATCTGGAGAGTTGTCTTGATAAAAGCTTTAAAAGTAAAATGGATTTCCTCAAATATTTATTTCACTCATATGCATTTTGTGAAGCTAACGCTATGAACTGTGTCTGCCTCTTTTCCCTCTGGTTAGGAAGCATTCATTTAATCAACCCAAGTCCTCAGGCTAGTAAAGGTAATGACCTTTCCACAGTTGTCTTTAGAGAAAATGCTTGCATTTTTTATGAGTTGTAGACTCTGTGTCTTACAAATTTATCTATAGCATGAAGCTATACTTTTTTATGAGAATTGGTGCATTGATCAATCTACTGTAGTTTATGCTAGTATTCCCAGTCTTGCTGCAAATGTATTGGGGCTATAATCCCCAGAATTTCCAACAAACAAAATTCTTGAAGTGTCTGGGAATTCTGAGAATTCCCAAGATACAGAAATATAACAAAATTAGACATCAGAGAGTTATTGTTAATGGCGAATATTCTGAGCAGAGACAGGTTACAAGCGGTGTGCCACAAGGGTCTGTTCTGGGTCCTATTCTTTTTAATATGTTTGTGAGTGACATAGGGAAAGGTTTGGTAGGGAAGGTTTGCCTATTTGCCGATGAAACTAAAGTGTGCAATAGGGTCGATATTCCTGGAGGCGTCTGTAATATGGTAAATGATTTAGCTTTACTAGATAAATGATCAAAGCAATGGAAACTGCAGTTTAATGTTTCCAAATGTAAAATAATGCACTTGGGGAAAAGGAATACTCAATCTGAGTATTGCATTGGGAGTTCTGTGTTAGCAAAAACTTCAGAAGAGAAGGATTTAGGGGTAGTGATTTCTGACAGTCTCAAAATGGGTGAGCAGTGTGGTCGGGCAGTAGGAAAAGCAAGTAGCATGCTTGGCTGCATAGCTAGAACCCTTATATAGAGCGCTGGTGAGACCACATTTGGAATACTATGTTCAGTTCTGGAGACCTCACCTACAAAAAGATATTGTCAAAATTGAACGGGTCCAAAGACGGGCTACAAGAATGGTGGAAGGTCTTAAGCATAAAACGTATCAGGAAAGACTTAATGAACTCAATCTGTATAGTCTGGAGGACAGAAGGAAAAGGGGGGACATGATCGAAACATTTAAATATGTTAAAGGGTTAAATAAGGTTCAGGAGGGAAGTGTTTTTAATAGGAAAGTGAACACAAGAACAAGGGGACACAATCTGAAGTTAGTTGGGGAAAAGATCAAAAGCAACGTGAGAAAATATTATTTCACTGAAAGAGTAGTAGATCCTTGGAACAAACTTCCAGCAGACGTGGTTGGTAAATTCACAGTAACTGAATTTAAACATGCCTGGGATAAACATATATCCATTGTAAGATAAAATACAGGAAATAGTATAAGGGCAGACTAGCTGGACCATGAGGTCTTTTTGTGCCGTCAGTCCATGTTTCTATGTTTCTACTATCCATTTTAGAAATGATCTACTGGTATTTTCTGGTATTTGAAATCAGATTAGGAGATTATTAGGACTCTCAATGCAGTGCACAGAGAAGACCCTTCCAGTAAACCAACGGCACTTCTAATCCACTTTGAACACGGTCTATCCTATTTATAGGAAATTGCATAGAGGATGGATGTGCAGGTATGTCATTAGCTTTGTTTCACACTTCTAGCCTGACATCCAAAAGAGAAACTAGAACACCTCTGATGTGTTGAGCTGTACCTGTCACTTTTATTCTCACATCTTATTACCAGTTTTCTCCCTATGGTTGTTAACTTGGAAACATGAAAAGCAGGTTGTGTCTTTGTCCAAAAGCATTTCAAGTAAGGAGACCCATTCATATTATGTTATTGTTCAACAGCATAACCTAATCTCTTGATGAACGTACTTCAGATGAAGTTTGTGAACATATCTGGAATTTAGAATGGACGGTAGCCTCTTTTAAGAGCAGGGTTTCCTGGGAATAAAGTCCTCCCCTTCTCAAATATTATCTTACTTTTTCCCATGATGAGAATCTGAAATCTTACCTCTCGTGTCATTATTTTCTGGAGCTATCAATAGGCTCATGTTCCTTTCCATGGGACTTGATTTCTGAAGCCAGGAAGCATTATTTTTTTGCTTAGCACTGTTGCTAAAATAATAAACCTAAATATCATGATTTAAAGCATTGACTTATTCATTAATGAGGAACGTGTTTCCTTGTTGTTTGTAGGTTTGGCAGAATTCTCCAAGACTAAAAAACTTTGGATTGATGATCTTCCCTCAAAAGGGAATGACAAATTATGTCTCCAACACAATTTCTCATTCTTCCCTCTCTTCTTTGTCTTTTCTCTGGGGGGAATATCTGCAGGTTTTGGACTAGTCGTTCCCATATCCTTTACATGATTTTTGTGAGAATCTCATGTGAGAATCTCTCTCTCTCTCTCTCTCTCTCTCTCCCTGTGTGTGTGTGAATGGTGGGTTCCACTTACCTTCACTACCGGTTTTTATCACAACATTTCACGTGCACAATTTCACTTCCATGCATGCTCAGTAGCCTGATACAGCCCGAAACACAGCTGAGGAGATGATCAACTGTGCTTTGGGTGAAGAAATAAACCTCAGGATTAAACCAGGGAATGACCCCCTACTTACCTTCCCTACTGGTTCGGAAATGTGCACTTTGCGCATGTGCCACCATTGCACACACTATTTCCTCATCTGCACATGCACAGAAGGCTTTGTGCATGTGATGTCCAGGTGTGTGTGTAGGGGCAGAGCCTCGTACTGCCCCTGCTACTGGTTCTCTACCGGTAGCTGCCACTACCAGTACATCCATACCGAACCGAACCGGTAGCATTTTACCCATGGGTGAGTTTAAGATGTTCTGTAGAATGAGATTGTGGTCTGCTATGGTGATGGAGAGGACAATTTCCCTCTAGCAATGTGTGGACAGAAATTCTCTGTTAGATTATTTAAAAATAATAATTTGCCTTTCGTAAACAACTTAAAACCCACCTCTGCCGCCAGGCATGGGGGAATTGAGATCCACTTTCCCCCTAGGCCTTTACAATTCTATGCATGGTATGTATGTTTGTATGTTTGGTTTTTATATTAATGGATTTTTAATCATTTCTAATACCAAATTACCATTGTACACTGTTTTATTGTCGCTGTTAGCCGCCCCGAGTCTCTGGAGGGGGCGGCATGCAAATCCAATGAATGAATGAATGAATGAATGAATGAATGAATGAATAAATAAATAAATAAATAAATAAATAAATAAACAAACAAACAAACAAGCCATCAGCTATCAGAGCAGTAAACAACATCAAAATAATTTTCAACAAAGCTAGGGGGGGGGAAGTCTTCTCTTTGGGGTCCAAGTATCTTCAATGTCAAGTGATACTAAGGGATGAAGACATTTTCTAAAGAGTTCCCAGAGTACCTGGACTCTGATTTAGCTTCCCAGTATGAGGTATTTGAGTCTGAGCTTTACTGGGTTGAGTGAATTTTATGATTGACTGAAAATTAAGATTTAGATTGAAAGAAGCATATTGGCCATGCAGAACCTCCATCTCTGAAAGTAATGTACCGTTAGGTTTTTTTTCTTCCTATGCATAATACATATACCAAAAAAGATGGAATAGTTTGCTAAGGAATCAAAGGTGAGAATTACAAATGAATGAGAATTTTTTGTGCTTACTATATTTTAAGAAACCAGTACAGTAGTACCCCTAGATACGAGCATAATTCATTCCATAAGGGAGCTTGTATCTCGAGGCGACTCGTATTCTGGAACAAATAACTTTTCCCCCCTCCGAGATAACCAAAAGCAAGGATTCTTGCGCCACCTAGTGGACGCTCGGCTCGTATCCCGAATTTGAGCTCGGGAGTAGAACAGAAATGTCTCTCCCCTCCTGGCTCGTATCTTGAAATACTCGCATGTAGAGCAGCTCGTATCTAGAGGTACTACTGTATTTGAATTTGACATTAACAAATAGAATGTGAGGGAAATCAAAACTGACAAACTCATCTACGTTGAGGGGTTTTCTACGTCTTTAGATTCAAATTGCTTGATCATTCATCTGGTTGTGGCACAAAATGAGTGTTACTGCCTATTTTTAACACATTTTCTTCTAATACAAGGTAACAACTTGTACATAGCATGTAATATATATAGTCTTTTGTCATCCCTGAATCAATTATGAGAATTTTACTTTGTACTTTCTTGGTAGTACAGTATCTTCGACCAGATTACAACTTCCTTTGAAGTAAAAATGCATGAGGAAAAATGGCTATGAATTTTCATGTGAATGAAAATGTACACAAGTATCTATAATGAGGACATAACCCTCTGCCGTGGATTCCCCCGAAGAAACTAAATTAACTGATACTAAATGTTATTATTATTATTTTTAAAGTCTTGTATTGAGAACATCAAGTTATCTCAAAAGTAGGTGAATGGTTGCATCCTTTGGCCGCATCACAAATTATACGACCACTAATGAAGTATAATGGTGAAGGTGTTCAATGCTCTCCTGATCCAGAGCTGAACTTTTAAGCATAATTTTTGAAAACTCCTTCAGGACTAGCTTCTTACCCACCTTATGGTCACTAGCTACAGTCTCTTCAAAAAAGATCCAAGTAAGGTTGAAAATTTACATACCAATCTCTTTATATTGCATCACCTGCAAAGTCATAGAATCAGTCATAAACCAATCCATTACCCTCCACCTAGAAACCAACAACCTACTCTCTAACAAACAATTCGGTTTTAGAAAAAAAATATCATGTAATCTGCAACTTGATCATGGTAAAACAATAGACGCAATTTTCATAGACTTCTGTAAAGCCTTTGATTCAGTGATAAATGACAAACTTCTCCTGAAACTCAAATCCTATGGCATCTCTGGTTCCCTTCAAGCCTGGATAACTGCATTCTTGTCAAACAGACAATAAGTGGTTAAAATAGGGAGTCCCCTATCAAATCCTGCACATGTCAACAGTGGTGTCCCTCAAGGCAGCGTTCTAGAAAGCTTAGAACTACGACGCCTTAAGCATGATCTAAGTATTGCCCACAAGATCATATGCTGCAATGTCCTGCCTGTCACTGACTACTTCAGCTTCAACCATAACAACACAAGAGCACACAACAGATTCAAACTTAATATTAACCACTCCAAACTTGACTGTAAAAAAATACGACTTTAGTAATCGAGTTGTTGAAGCGTGGAACTCATTACTGGACTCCGTAGTGTCATCACCTAACCCCCAACGTTTTACCCCTAGACTATTCCTGGTTGACCTCACCAGATTCCTAAGAGGTCAGTAAGGGGCGTGCATAAGTGCACTAGTGTGCCTTCCATTCCCTGTCCTATTGTCTTTCCTATATCTCATATATCTTTTCTTCTATTCCTATATCCTTTCTCTATTCTTTCATTGATATATTTTATTCCTATATCTTATTCCTATATCCTATATCTTTATTCCTATATTTTATTCCTATATCTCTTCTATTCTTTCTCTGATATATTTTACTACGAGTATATCCTCTATAACCTTCATTGTGTATTGAACAAAATAAACACAAACATACATACATACATACATACATACATAGACAAACAAACAAACTATTCATACTTTAAAAAAACAAACTGTGATCATATTACAGGCAACTGTGTTCTCTTTGCTGATGATGTTAAATTATTTAACACCACCGACAATACTGCTACCTTCAAAAAGATCTTGACTATATATTAGACTGTTCAGACAACTGGCAACTTCAAATCTCAACCAATAAATGTTCTGTCGTATACATTGGCAAAAAGAATTAGAACGCAAATTACAAGCTTGCGGGACACGGCCTTGTAGATGACCCTCACTCTGTGAAGGACCTTGGAGTTCTCATATCTAATGACCAATGTACCAGAGCCCATTGTAACAACATTGCCAAAAAGGCACTAAAAATTATGAACTATGATGCCTTAAACATGATCTAAGTATTACCCAAAAGATCATATGCTGCAATGTCCTGCCTGTCAAAGACTACTTCAGCTTCAACCACAACAACACAAGAACACACAACAGATTCAAGCTTAATATTAACCGCTCCAAACTTGACTGTAAAAAATACGACTTTAGTAATCAGATTGTCGAAGAGTGGAACTCATTACCGGACTCTGTAGTATCATCCCCTAACCCCCAACATTTTACCCTTAGACTATCCACGGTTGACCTCTCCAGATTCCTAAGAGGTCAGTAAGGGGCGTATATAAGTGCACTAGAGTGCCTTCCGTCCCCTGTCCTATAGTCTCTCCTATATCTCATATATCTTCTCTACTATATCCTCTATAACCTTCATTGTGTATTATTGTGTATTGGACAAAATAAATACATAAATAAGTCCTCAGCCACAAAAGCTGACTAGGGAATTCATGGAAGTGAAATCCACATATCTTGAAGAAATACTGTATGAGATTAATGCTGGGGAAATCCAGGTTGTAATCTACCCACAGCTTCAAAAGCTCAGTACAGTAGTCCCTCGCTAAACCGCGCTTCACCTACTGAGGCTTCACTTCATCGCGGGTTTTCAAGAAATATTAATGAGAAAAAATCATTTGCGGATCTTCGCTGGTTCGCGGGTTTCTGAGGAAGTCGATCGGCAGATTTAAACAGCCCGCCGAACTCGATCGGCAGGTTTTTCAAAAAAAATATATCTAAAATTGAAAATACTGTATTTAAATACTGTATCTAAAATAAATACTGTGTGGGAAGGGTTTATAAACACTTAAAACAATGAAAACTTACCAAACAATTACAATATAAATACTTAAATAAGTACTATCAGTCGATAAATTCCCCATCGCGGATTTCACCTATCATGGCCGGGTCTGGAACGTAACACCAGCGATAGGTGAGGGACTACTGTAGATAACTTTAAATTAATGTTTCTCTCTGTACCCAACTTACAGTGGTATTGTTATGGAGAAACAAAAGGAGGAGAGCGTATACTTTAGGACAGAGTATATTCCTCAATGAAAAGAAGGTTGTGACTGCTCTAGGACCGTGGTGGTGAACCTATTGCACGTGTGTCAGAGGTGGCACACAGAGTCATATCGAAGGGCACACGAGACTTTGCCATGTTTCAACTCCAGCGCACATATGCACGCTGGCCAAATGATTTTCAGCCTCGTCCTCTGGAGGCAAAAAAATCCCCCAATGGACAAAATTGAAGTTCGGAAAAAACACACTTTGGTTTACCGTTGTGCTATTTTTTGCACTCCGGAGCTTCGAGAAGCTTCCCTGAACCCTCCAGAGTGCAAAAAACCAGCACAACAAGACAGATGTGGGTTTTGCCTCCCAAGGACAATTCCATCTGTTCGTCCATTACCCTGGGGAGGGAATTATTGACCCCCTCAGAGAAGGTTCACAACTTGGGCGTCCTCCTCGATCCATAGCTTACATTAGAGCACCATCTTTCAGCTGTGGTGAGGAGGGCCTTTGCCCAGGTCTGCCTGGTGCACCAGTTGCAGCCCTATTTGGACCGGGAGTCACTGCTCACAGTCACTCATGCCCTCATCACCTCGAGGTTCGACTACTGCAATGCTCTCTACAAGGGGTTTCCTTTGAAAAGTGTTCAGAAACTTCAGACCGTGCAGAACGCAGCTGCGAGAGCCATCATGGGGCTTCCAAGATCTGCCCACGTTTCACCAACACTCCGCGGCCTGCACTGGCTGCCGATCAGTTTCTGGTCACAATTGGTTATGATCTATAAAGGTCATACATGTTGGTTATGACCTATAAAGCCCTACATGGTATCGGAACAGAATATCTCCGAGACTTCCTTCTGCCGCACGAATCCCAGTGGCTGATTAGGTCCCACAGAGTTGGCCTTCTCCGTGTCCCATTGACCTAACAATGTCAGCTGGCAGGACCCAGGGGGAGAGCCTTCTCTGTGGCAGCCCCAGCCCTCTGGAATCAACTCCCTCCAGAGATTCAAGCAGCCCTCACCCTCCCCGCCTTCCGTAAAATGCTGAAGACCCACCTTTGTTGCCAGGCATGGGGATAATTACCATCTTCTCCCCCCTTTTTTATTATGTTTTTGGCCTTACTGTATGATGGATTAGATTGAATGTGTATGATTGTACAGTTAGGGATTTTACTATGTTATTAATGTTTTTTAAATTGATTTAATTTTTCTACTATTGGATTTGTAATTTATTTTATCACTGTTATGTTGTGAGCCACCCCGAGTCTTCAGAGAGGGGTGGCATACAAATCTAATAAACCATAAACTTATAACTACAACAGCAAACTGGAAGTATGTTTTCTTGAACTTCTGGTTTGCCAATTGGGCATTTTTTTCACCTACCAAGCTTCAGAAAGGCCTGTGTGCATGCGCAAGGGGCATGGTGTGTGTGTGTGTGCGCATATGTGGGAGGGAGGGAAGGGGTGTGGGCATGTGCATGCATGCTAGCACACCCACCCACACCCCTTTTTAGCGCACAAACCAAAAACGGTTCACCATCACTACTCTATGACTTTTCTGTTAACAATCCATCCACAGAATATATTATATTTGTTTTAGGCTACATAATGGATTGTCCCAGCAGTATTATTCGACAACGTAGAACTTTGGAGCAATTGAACATGATTCTTTTAGAGAAGCAAGGCTATAAGAAGTAATAAGAGGAAAACGATCAGAATACCATGAGCTGCAGTTATTTCTCTTTTTGAAGTGACAAATCCACTTGCAATAACACAGCACAACTTGATCAGTTACACTGCTCTGAGGAACACATTAAACTAGATTCTCAAAAGAGTTTTTAAAGTTCTGGAGGTTTATTATTATTATTATTATTGCCATCTCTTGTGTTTTCATTCTGCAACTTAGTAGAAAAGGTTAAAAAAATCAAGCTCATGATGACACTACCCATCCTTAGGTGGTTTTTAAAGAGGATTGTTCTTAATATATGTGTGTGTGTTGTGCTTTATTGTCAAAAGCTACTGAAAGAATCACCGCCGGAGTCTTTCCTCTGTGTGTCAGAATTATTAATTATGTAATGAAAGTGTGTTTGCTAGTTTATTCTCCCCATCAGAATTAAAGTTTCAATAGTGGATCACAAAAGAAAATAGGCAAACATATTTGTATTCAGGTGGGATTTAATATTGTAGGGACATATAATGTCACAGAGCCATTAATTTCTCTGAAACTCTGGAGGAGTAGAGAAACTTAAGAATGTCAGCTTATTATTTTTACATGTGAGTTGGCTGAAGATTATTATCTCTCTGACAAACACAAGAAACATAACCAAGTGATTGAAAGCTGTAGGCTCTCTCAAATGTTGTGGGGGGAGGGTTGAGTGTACATATGTCTGTGTAATAAAAAAGAACAACAGATGAATAATTCAGCTTGGGACTGATGTATAGACTGTAAGCTTGCATTTTCTTTTTTATCGTTGGAATTTGAATATATTAAAGAGGAAATAGGCAAATCTAACATTATAACAAGTTCTACAGCAGAAATGGCAAACCGTTTTTTCTTTGGGCACAGAAACTGCGCAAGCGCCCACACCCATAATTCAGTGCCCTGCCACTCATGTGCATCCCCCCATGCTGCCCCAAACCCTGGTCCCCCATTTCCCAACTTCCAGTGGGCCCAATAGGCCTGTGTTTTGCCCTTCCCAGGCTCCAGAGGCTTCCATGGAGCCAGGGGAGGACAAAAATGCCTTCCCCTTTCCCCCAGGCCCAAAACACCCTCCCAGAGCTGAAAATCAGCTGGCCAGTGTACACATGTGCACTAGAGCTGAGCTAAGGGAATGGTTATGGTTCCGCGTGTCATCTGTGGTACATGTGTCATAGATTCACCATCATGGTTCTACACATTTAATAATAATTATTATTATGGCATCAGACCAGAATATCTCCGGGCCCGCCTTCTGCCGCACGAATCCCAGCGACTGGTTAGGTCCCACAGAGTTGGCCTTCTCCGGGTCCTGTCGACGAAACAATGTTGTCTGGCGGGACCCAGGGGAAGAGCCTTTTCTGTAGCGGCCCCGACCCTCTGGAATCAACTTGCCCCAGAGATTAGGACTGCCCCCACCCTCCTTGCCTTTCGTAAACTCCTCAAAAATCCACCTCTGTCGTCAGGCATGGGGAAATTGATTCCCCTGGGCCGTTCCTGATTTGTGTATGGTATGTATGAGATGCATGATTGTTTTTTATATTAAGGGTTTTAAAGTGTTTTTAAGTATTAGATTTGTATTGTTCCTTGTTGTGAGTCGTTCCGAGTCTACGGAGAGGGGCGGCATACAAATCAAACAAACAAATAAATAAATAAAATAACCCTTTTTACTGGGGTTGCACACATAATTCACCATTACATCACACAGTCCTAAGTGTTTGGGAAGCGCCCGACTGATAATGAAATACGAAATCCAGCATATTTTTCTCATTTGCTGTGTTGTATTGTTAACAACAACAACAATAACAACAAGAGTTGGAAGGGACCTTCAAGGTCGCCCCCCCCTGCCCCCGCGCTGCAAGTGCCGAAAACCTCGTGTTCGAAGGGTCCCTCAGATCGCTCTGGATCGCCGGCACTAGACGCCGCCATCTTGGGGGGGCAGCAGGGCGGGAACGGAGGAGGAGTTCCCGCCAGTTTCCTCCGGCGGCCATGTTGGTGCCACGCCAAGACCGGCTCTTCGCAAGCGGTCGCCATGGCAACAATGAGCCTGGCTCTCGGCAGGAGTTCCCGCCCACAGCCCTAATGAGGCCAGATCGGCTTTCAGGCCGGGGCCAGAACTATCGGGCAAATGAGTGGGCGGTTACCAGGGCAACCACATGCCACGGCCTTTCTGTGGCCAATCGGCTTGCTAGGCACGTCAGGCTCTGCCCAGTGCAGTTAGCAACACAGGCTTCAATCTGCCCTGGTAACACGCAGGCGCACTAGGAGCCTGGGGGTTAAACGAGCCGTTATTCCATGCTTCGCCTTTCTCAGAGAGACAGGGTTGAGCGGTTTTTGGCTGTTTGTTTCTTCACATTTGCTTTCACCAACTGTGAGTGTGTAAAAAGGAGAATTATGTCAGAAACTCCTGCTCATGTGGGGGAGGAGGCCACCACCGTCGCTAGGCCCAACACCCCCAAAGAAAAGAGTCAGAGGCCTAAATCCTCCCAGGGCACTTCTCTCAGGGAGGCTGAAAAAAGAATAAAGGCCCTTGAGAGGCAGTTGGAGGCCACACAGAAGTAGGCCTCTCTGTCAGCTAAGGCTTTTGGCCCCACGCCTCCGCCAGCCTCCCCCATGCCAGGGGTAGCAGGCTCGGCTTCTGAAAGGGACTGGTCGCCTGAACGCCCTGCGCAACCTACTCCTCCAGAGGTGTTCAACTGGGGGCGACAACATAACATATGGCCTGGCAATTTTCCACAGCCTCAGGCTTATGTTCCTCCTCAATATGGCCCAACACAGTCATCCACCTTCACGCCAACTGTGGCGGGACTGCGCAGCGCCCAGGACACCTGGCAGAGCATGCCTCAGGCCCTGCAGGATTTGATTGCGAATGCGTTCTCCCAGGGCGTGGAGACTGGAGCACATCAGCAACAGGCCCCAGTGGGACAACCCCCACTGAGATCCAGAGACCCCTGGACTGCTCCGGCCTCATACTCCTTGACCGGGTCTATGGAGGAGGATGATTCGTTCAAGGGGGATTACAGTGATCGGGAGGATGACATATCGGGGGATGAACACCCTCCGGAACAGCCTGCCTTCACAGATCTCTTCAAGTCTTCCCTGTTTAGGGTCTTGCTTAATAAGGCCAAACTCACTATCGAACAGGCAGGAGAGGCCGGATGATCGGATGCCGCAGCTTCGACCTAGGCTACCGGTGGACTCTTTGTCCTGCCAAAGCAAGAAACAATAAACATCCCTTCCTCACATCTGTTCTTGGAAACTATTCAGTGCCCTTGGGAGAACCCGGCGGCTGCACAGGGCCCCTCCAACCTGGACCGCAAATTATACTCATTCGACCAGCAGATGGAAGACATGTTAGCCTTCCCGGTGGTGGACAAACCGGTTACCAGTTTGGTTTCCAATGCCCTGGTCCCTTCTGAGTCTCAGGAATGTTTGAAGGCTGAGGATAAGAGGGCCGAAAACATTGTGCGCAAGACTCACCAGATGGCGGCCTGGGCCATACGGGCCGCCTCAGCTGCCTCGTTTTTTAACAGGGCAACTCTTCTCTGGATTAAGGAGGTCCAATCCAGGGTCGATCCTGAAGACGGACACCTTCGCCAGGATCTTAATAAAATCCTGGCAGCCACCGAATTCTCCGCGGACGCTTCAGCCAATGCGGCCAAGTTCGCGGCCAGGGCCATGGCCTCGTCGGTATCATCTCGCCGACTCATATGGTTACGTAGCTGGCAGGCGGACGTCAAGTCCAAATGGAGCTTGGCCTCAGCACCATTTAAGGGCAGCAAACTCTTTGGGGAGGTCCTCGATGATGTCTTAGTTGAGGACAAGGATAAAAAGAAGGTCATGCCCAGGTCCAAAAGGCAAGACAGGCGGTTCACCCCCTATCAAAGGCGCCAGCCCTTTCGCGCAGAGCCCTCCTCGAGCACCACCCAGGCGTCGAGGCCCTACTTCCAGGGCTCCTTCAACCAGGGGTCTTTTCGATCGGACAGGTCAGCGCCTCAGGACCGCAACAAGTCCTACCAGGGACGCCGGCCCTTCAGAGGAGCCAATCGGGGCTTCAGGAAAAACAAATGACTCCCTCATGTCCGTTCCATTGGGGGACAGGCTTGGCCACTTCGCGGAACCCTGGGCCATTACGTCTTCGGACGCTTGGGCGGCGGCCACTGTGGCCCAGGGTCTGAGGATCGAGCTCCTCTGCCTTCCCCCTCAGCGCTTCATCCCATGCCGGATCCCCTTGGATGCTCAAAAGAGGATCCTTCTTTACTGAGAGGTCTCTCATCTTCTGGGGATAGGGGCCATAGAGGAGGTTCCCCCGGAAGAACGGGGCAAGGGGTTTTACTCCGTGATATTCCTTGTTCCCAAAGCCTCCAGAGGGGTCAGGCTGATCCTGAACCTGCGCCAGCTGAACCTCTACGTAAAATACAGAAGGTTCAAGATGCACTCGCTGAGAACCATCCTTGCATCTATAAGGCACAAGGACTTTCTAACATCTATAGACCTCAGAGAGGTTTACCTACACGTTCCCATCTTTCCATCACACAGAGGTTTCCTTCGGTTCAGTCTGGGCGGGAACCACTTTCAATACAGAGCAATGCCTTTCGGGCTTTCATCTGCTCCGAGAACGTTCACGAAGCTTTTAGACGTTCTCACAGCTTCCCTGAGGCAAAAGTCGGTACGCCTCATGGCGTACCTAGATGACATTATTATACTGGCAAAGACAAGGGACCAGGCGTATCGGGATCTTCGGTTGACCATCCACACTCTCGAACGTCATGGGTTCACAGTAAACTGGGACAAGAGCCATTTGATGCCCACGACAAGGCTGGCTTACTTGGGAACCACCATAGATACCGCCTTGGGTATGGTCTTTCTCTCCCCAGAGAGAAGGTCCTCCATCAAGAGGCTCTTATGCGATCTGGACAGTCAGAGGCTCCCAAGACTTTCCTTTCTGTCAAAGGTCTTGGGGACTCTGGTTTCTTGTATCGATATCATACCATGGGCAAGACATCACTTGAGGCCACTTCAGTGGTTCCTGCTTCCTTTCCAATGGACGAAATCAAGCCACCTCCACAGGAGGGTGCTTCTTCCCCATGGAGTTCGCAGCTCGCTTCGCTGGGGGACTTCCCTGGCGTTGGACAGGGGCTCATCCTACCTACCAAGAAACCATTTTACGGTAACGACGGACACCAGTTTATCGGGATGGGGGCCCCACCTTGCCTCTCATATGGCAGAGGGCCTATGGGACAATCAGGACTTGCAGGAGTGCAGCATCAACTTCTTGGAGTTGAAGGCGGTCTCACTGGCCCTCTGGAGCTTTGCCCCCTGGGTATGAGGCCATCATGTCCTCATCCTCACGGACAATGTCTCTACCAGGGCCCATATCAACAGGCAAGGAGGAACACGATCACGACGACTAATGGCGGAATCAGAGTCCCTGTTGAGGTGGGCAGAAGCCAATTTAGCTTCACTTTCAGCAGAACATATCTCGGGGGTGGACAATGTATGTGCGGACTGGCTGAGTCGGGAGACTCTGGATCCCGGAGAGTGGCGGCTGGACCCCACGATCTTCAGAGAGATTGTCGGGAGGTTCGGCGAGCCGATACTGGATCTGTTTGCGACCTGCCACAACGCCCAGCTTCCCCGCTTCTTCGCCTATTTTCCCTCCCCTGGGGCACAGGGAGTGAATGCTCTACGTCAACGATGGCCATCAGGCCTGCTTTACGCTTTTCCACCAGTCCCGCTAATACCGAGGGTAATTCGGAAGGTATTGGAGGAGCGAGCGGAGGTCCTTCTGCTGGCTCCATATTGGCCGAGACGCATTTGGTTTGCCGACCTGGTAGAACTATCGATGTCCCACTACTGGAGAATTCTGGACCATCAAATTCTCCTCAAGCAGGGGACAATGAGCCATCCAGAGCCTCAGTGGTGGCAGTTGACTGTGTGGCACTTGAGCGGGAACATCTGAGAAATCTGCTCGTGCCAGATGCGGTTATAGACACCATGCAGGCGGCCCGCAGACCTTCGACTAGGCGTGTGTACCAAGCGATGTGGGCGGCGTTCTGTACTTTCTGCGAGCAACGACAAGTGGACCCGCAGACAGCCTCTCCTTTGATGGTGCTTTCGTTTTTACAAGCGGGTCTGGAGAAGGGCCTGGCTCCAAACACCCTTCGACGCCATGTGGCAGCTTTGTCAACCATTCTAGTCAGGGATCATTGCCGTCCCCTCACAAGGCATCCCTGGATTAGAGACTTCCTACGAGGGGCGGCCAACTTAAAACCATCCACGGTTCATAGGTTTCCTTCCTGGGACCTGTCACTGGTGCTGCATGCTTTGACAGGTCCTCCCTTTGAGCCTCTAAGACAAATTTCCCTAAGATTCCTGTCTATTAAAACTGCCTTCCTGGTAGCCATTACGTCTGCCAGGAGAGTCTCTGAAATCTCAGCATTGTCAACAAGACAGGACCTGTGCAGGTTTTATCCGGACAGGGTTGTGCTGAGATTGGACCCGATGTTTATCCCTAAGGTAAACTCCACTTTTCATAGGTCTCAGGACATAGTTGTACCGGACTTCTGCACCCACCGTAGCCACCCTTTTGAACTGAGGTGGCACAAACTGGACGTTAGACGTGCTTTGAAAATTTATATACGCCGAACTCAAGGGTTCAGGGCTTCTGAAGGTTTGTTTGTGTCTTTCTCCACTAGAGCTATGGGAAGGAAAGTTTCCTCTCAGACTATAAGCTGTTGGTTGCGTGAAGGCATCTCCGAGGCGTACAAGGCTAAGAACACCTCTATTCCACAGGGGATAACAGCACACTCTACCCGAAGTGCGGCACACTCTACCCGAAGTGCGGCACACTCTACCCGAAGTGCGGCCACGTCATCGGCCTGGAGGACACGAGCAGCCACTTGGGCGGCTCCGTCCACCTTTATAAGACATTACCGGATTGACTCCTTTGCTTCCTCGGAAGCAGCTTTTGGGAGGAGGGTTCTGCAAGGGGTGTGTTCCTTCTTGGCGCCCCTGGTCCAGCCTTCTCCCCCCCTTTGACTATAACTTGGGCATATCCCATCTTGGACTCTCCTTGCAAGTGCATTGGAGAAGGACCGTTGAACTTACCTGAACGGTCTTCTCGATGCACTGCAAGGAGAGTCCAAACCCACCTGAATTCGGGACCAGGGTCACTGTTTAGTTGAGGTTCTTGTTGATATTATTTATAGCTTATGGTTCAATAAAGTTTGTTTTACATTACTGCTCCTTCGTACATATTAGACTGGAGGGCTAAGGGGGGCGGTGCCTGACTAATATTTAAATTAAACTCAATCCCAGCCAATCAGACTGTAGAATAACCCATCTTGGACTCTCCTTGCAGTGCATCGAGAAGACCGTTCAGGTAAGGTCAACGGTCCTTTTGTTTCATAGTGCCCAATGTTCAAGTCTGTTAAGTTCCTTCTGTATCCTGAACCTATCTTCTGGAGAGTTTGGTGTCATCTGCAAATTTGACTAGTTCCCCGTCTATCCCCTCGTCCATGTCAATGATGAAGATGTTGAAGAGTGCTGGGCCTAAAACAGAATTTTGGGGCACTCCACTGCATACTTCCTTCTATGTAGATGTAGTTCCATTGAGCACTATGCGTTGAGTGTGGTTGGTTAGCCAGAATCCATTTGGTGGTGTTGCTGTCTAACCCACCTTTTTCAACTTTATCTAGTAGTAGATTATTGTCTACTTTATCAAATGCCTTTCTGAAGTCCAAGTAAATTATATCAACAGCATTCCCTCTGGTCCACTAATTTTGTCACTTTGTCAAATAATGCAATAAGATTAGCCTGGCATGATCTGTTTTTGACAAACCCATGTTGGCTTTTGGTTATTACTTTGTTTGCTTCTAGGTGTTCCTTGATTTGTTGGTTGATTATCTTTTCCAGAATCTTCCCTGGTATTGAGGTCAGGCTGATAGGTCTGTAGATTTTTTTTTTTAAGATGGGAACTATATCAACCCTTTTCCAGTCCTCTGGCAGTTCCCTGGTCTTCCAGAATCTTTGAAAGTTATAGTTCAATGGTTCAGAGATCTCGCCTGCCAGTTCCTTCAGAACTTTGGGGTATAATTCACCTGGTCCTGGTGATTTAAACTCCTTTACGGTAGACAGGTATTCACTTACCATTTTCTTCCCTATTTTAACTTGTGTTCCTGATATATTTTTTGTGATGCTGTTTTTGATAGCTTGGACTGGTTTTTTTCCCTTTGTGTAAAGACGGATGCAAAAAACGAGTTAAGTAGCTCTACTTTCTCCATGTTGCTTGTCACCTTCTTGCCACTATCTTCCTGCAATGTTTCCCTGACTTTTTTCCAATTTTTTCCCTGACTTTTTTTTTGTTCCTAATATAGTGGAAGAAGCTTTTCTTTTTACTTTTATCACAAGCCTTTGTTTATTGTGAGCCTTAGCTTTCCTCACTTCATCTTTACAAGCTTGGGCTGTATTATTCTGCCTTAGTTATTTCCCCTTCTTTCCACTTTTTATACTTGTCCCTTTTGTCTTTCAATTTGTCACAAAGTTTTTTATGCAACCATGCTGGTTTCTTTCGGGACCTATTATTTTTTTTCTTCATTGGTATTGTGCTAGACTTGAAGCAGCCCAGAATGGTGCCTGTTTAGCTTCCTTCTGGAAACATCCATTGAAGGAGAGCACATTACTTCAATGAGTCATTAATTCAAATATGAAACTGCTCTGATAAGAGATTTTTTCCCCTAACAGTCCATTGGAATTTGCATGACTGTAAATTAAATCAATTCCTCTTTGTCTTGCTAAGTATAGATCTTAGTATTCTTTTGTGTGATTTCCTGCTATAACTTCCACTTAATCTTTTCTCAAGATTAAACATATTTTCACATTAAACTGCAATTTCTGTCGTTTACCTTTACATAGCTTATTTTTTAGTTCTTTGAATATATTTGTTCACCATCTTTCTACTTATTCCATTTTCATTGAATTCTTGTCAAAATATAATATCCAGAATTTGACATATCCTTGAGGTAAAATCTGACCATTGAGGGAAAAGAATGATTATTTCTATTTTTCCTATGTTATTGGAACTATTTTTATGTTACTACAGATAAAGTTTCCTTTTACCTTTTATTATATCCACACCATTATTTATGGCTAAAGTTAAGTTTGCAATTAACAAATATATTGAGATATTTTTCCTAAGTATCTTTTTAAAGCTAATATCTTACAATCTTTACCTGTGCATTTAATGTCTGTTTCCTAGAGGAATAACTTTTGTAGATCTGTTAAATTTCATGTTGTTACTTTATTCTCATTTTTCTAATTTATCAAGTTCATATCTCATTTCTCTCCTGTCTTCTTGTGTATTAGTTATCCCACTCAGATTAAATGTTTCTTCCATGTTTCATTCAAGTCCTTTGTAAAGCGATGAATGGTTCAGAACCCAAGAAAAAGTCTCATTGCTTAATAATCTCCTTTTTTTTGGGAACCAGTTACTTAGTCCATAGACCTATCACTTAATTCACATGACACCCAGCACAGCTAGCTTACTAATTGGAATATCATGGGAATACCAGTCAGATATTTGGCTGAAATAAATACTGTATAAATTTGTATGCAGCAGTTCTGCAATCCAGAAGGAAATTGGATAAAAGAATTTATCCAGTTAAAAAGTAAATTAGAAAAATAGATTGGCAAAATATTTTTTTTCTTGAAAATGCATACTGATTTTTGCAAGGAGTGGCTTGTTTGCTAAGTGCTTTCAGATCAATCTCTCTTCAATTTGCTCTAGAATCATCCAAGATATTGATCTCAAACTGACTGGTTTGTTGTTTCCTGGGTGCATTTTTTCATTTCTTGAAAAAAAAATAGAATTCGATATGCTTTCCAATTATGTATTACATCATAATTCCTCAGGATTTCCCATGATAATATAAGAGGTTACTCCAAGCCATTGGCTAACTCTTTCCATGAATACAATTCTTCTGTCCCTAGAATTTAAATTGATTTGTAATAAATAATCCTTTCCCATTCATATTTCTATACTTTTCAAGCTTCTGATCTTCATCTTGCTCTTCACAACTCTGGCGCACAGAGTTTTTGTTGGAAAAGGCTGAATGAAAGATGGAGCTGTGTAATTCAGATTTTTCTTTGTTATTGGCTAGTATTTTGTTTCTAATCTTTTCATTTCATTTTGAATATATACCAAAGTTTGAAGCTACATTAATTTATAGCAGTGCTTCTCAATTGTTTTCTGTTACGTTCCCCCCAGGAAGAAGTAAACATTTCCCCACCACCACCCCCTATCTGGGCCCTTGCTGATTTTAAGCTGCAAGCAAACTATTGGCTAGGAAAGGCTGCTCTACCCACTTACCTGGGAATAAGTCACACTGAACTCAGTGGAGCCTGTTCTCTGTTAGGCAGGCATAGGTGTAGCATCTGCTGAGAACAATAAGAACCCTCACTTGGCCACCTTCTCTTCCGGGCTTGGAGCAGCATGCAACTGGGAAAATACTCCCATCTGGGGGAATCAATCGAGAGAGACCACACTTGTTCCCCAGGGTTACACGTGCCCCCCCGGCATTGCTCCGCAACCCCCCGGAGGACTGCTTTATAGCCAGTTGATGCAAAAAAAACCCTTTGTGTGTGTTCATACACACATGAATGACTGTGTCCCCTCTACAAGTGCTTCTAATTCTATTTAGGCTGTAAAATATAAAGACAACCACCACGGTTCTGAGAACAAGCTCTTTCTGATGTTTAACCAAACTGAACTTCCTTATCATTTAAACCCACAGTCTTTATCCTATCTTCTGCAACACCTGAATACAGTGATACCTCGTCTTA